>NW_004444004.1:12726982-12732984 GCF_000243295.1 Trichechus manatus latirostris | reverse complement strand
TTTATCATGATATTGCTTATTGGTCCAGTTGTGAGGATTTTTGTTTTCTTTATGTTGAAGTGCAATCCATACTGACGGCTGTAGTCTTTGATCTTCATCAGTAAGTGCTTCAAGTCCTCTTCAGTTTCAGCAAGCAAGGTTGTGTCATCTGCATATCACAGGTTGTTAATGAGTCTTCCTCCTATCCTGATGCCCCGTTCTTCATATAGTCCAGCTTCTCAGATTATCTGCTCAGCACACAGACTGACTAAGTATGGTGAAAGGATACAACCCTGACACACAACTTTCTTGACTTTAAACCAGGCAGAACCCCCTTGTTCTTTTCTTAAATAATTCCACTATTTCTGGGCACTGGAGATTTTTTAACTATTTAGTTTGTAGTAAAGTCTAGTAGGGGAAGTCTGTAATACATCTTGCTCATTGCAGATACATTATTCTATCAGATTTATTTCAGCATGTCATGGCCCTCCTCAAACTTTCCACAATCCTCAATTACCTGTGATCAAGCACACATGCCTAATCCTGGCATTCAAGGCCTTCCCACAATCCTGCTAATAATTTAAAATAATAATAACTGCTAACATCATTTGTATAGTGCTTACTGTGTTGCAGTCTCTGGCTAAGTGCTTTTCTTCATATCATTCAATCCTCATAACACCCTTGTGCGGTAAGTACTATTATCGCCCCCAAGTTACAGAGGAGAAACTGAGGCACAGGGAAATAACAAATAACCAAACCAACTTCATCTCCCCTGACTCCCCAACTTCATCTGACACACAGGCCCTATACATATTGCCTGCCACACTTACCTTCTTCTTTCTGATTCCCTTCCTTCAAGGTGGACTCCTTAGGTGCTGCAAATAGTTATCATGCTTGGCTGCTAACTGAAAGGCTGGGAGGTTCGAGCTAACCTAGAAGAGGCTCCAAAGAAAGCCCTAGTGATCTACTTCCAAAAGATCACACCTCTGTAAACCCTACTGAGTACAGTTCTACTCTGACACACACAGAATTTCCAGGAGTTGGAATTGACTCCACAGGCAACTTGTACTGGTCCTTTGAGGCGCTACCTCCTTCAGGAAGTCTTCTCAGATTTCAGGCCACAATGATCTGGACTCATATAGCACTTGGTCTCTATACCATTTTTAAACAATTATTTTTACTGTGTGTATACTACCACCCCAAACAGATTTTAAGCTTCACATCTTACCCCTCTCTACTCTCCACAAAGCTAACACCTTGTACTAACAAGGCATTCAATATATATGTGGTGATGAGTTCACTGATTTCTAACAGTGTCTAGCACATAGAAAACACTCAGTAAATGGTTTTTAAGCAGTGATCAATGGGTGAGGGGAAAAAAAAACAAAAAACAAATTAGTGAGAAATCCCTTATATGAGTGTAATCCATTTATTAACTGTGAGAGTCCAGTAGACTTCAGAAGACAATTGGACTAAGGTAACAAAAATAAAGGATTTTCTTTCTCTTCCTTCTGATCCAATAAACATAGTGACCTTGGCCTTCCAGCAATTATTTTAACGTCGTGTGTGCTTTCTTAAGTAAAATTTTCTTTTGATTTGTTGTTCTTCCCGATGCAGAAGGGAAAAAGCCCTCCCGTAACAGTCAAAGAGTAAGTGATGGCTTTTGGACTCTAAATATATAAAGATTCTCTTTTGTACCAAAAAAATTATACAATACCTATATACATATACATATATGTGTATATATATATATGCACACACGTATATGAACGCTCACCAGAAATGAGTCCTATATCAAGCAGTTGAACTTGCAACCCTGATAATATACCAAGGCACTTCAATGTTTAGCTGCTGAGAATGGGGAGGAGGGAGCAAAAAGAATGTGACCAAATTGAGCCAAGAAGATGCATACAGGTGGGTGTCCCAGGGGTTGGCCAAGAATCTGCAGTTTTGTCACTGTTATTGTTAATGAAAAACCACTCTTCAAACAAAAAAAATAAAAACACCCTCAAGATGAGATTCTTCCCTATTCCATATATCATTGTATCCCTTAGGGAAAATAATTCTAAATACCAGAGGAAGGTCATGTTCAACATCATAGCTATCTTGTCTACATTGAATTCCTTTACTGATATGGAAAGAAGATGAAGAAACCAGATGTCTCTAGCAGCTACATGAGAAAGAGAGAATGTAAATGAATAGGTTTCTGTTCAGAATGAAGTCTCTGCCAAAGGAATCACTTATTCTCTACAATATCGTCAATTTCTAATCTTTTCTGGGAATTGAAGATTGGCAATGCGGGGGAGAGGTGTTGTCATTAACTAGAAATTACAAATTAAGCAAATTAATCAACTATGATAAGGCATGTGCTTTTTTAACATGAACATCAAGAATAAAGGAAATTAGAAGTTCTGAGTAAAATGGTCACTGCAGTTCTCTTCATTACAGACAACCAACAGAGCTTCTGCAAGTTCTGTACAATGCTAGCATCCTCCTCAGTGAAAGAAGCCCCCAGGCATGTGAACTGTCATCTGCAGAATGATGTACATCATTAGCAGCTCTCCTGCAGCCTGGGTTCCCTGGGGATAGTTTTTCAACCAACAATGGGGATACTTGTCAAGCACTTCTGGGAGAAATAGTAACTGCAGAAAATGGTGCAGATTATATATATACATACATACACACACACACACACACACACACACATATAAAAGAAATTAATTGAAGCTTATTTAACACACGATTTGCAAATAAGGGAAACATTTTGACTAGGGAGTGAAAAAATATTCCCTAGAGGAAAGAACTTCTGTTGATATAATAACAGTTTACCCTAAAACACAGCTTCTAGTCTGAACTTGGAGTTTCTGTTTCTTTTTTATTTATTTTTATTGTCGTTGTTGAGAATATACACAGCAGAACATACACCAATTCAACAATTTAGATACGTACAATTCAGCGACATTGATTACATTCTTCGAGTTGTGCAACCATCCTCACCCTCCTTTTCTGAGTTTTTCCTCCCCCATTAACATAAACTCACCGTCCCCTAAGGTTCCAATCTAATCTTTCAAGTAGTTTTTGTCAATTTGACCCCATATAGATCTAAAAAGAGCACAATGCTCTAGGCAGACATTCCTTACTAGCTAAGCTCAAGTACCACTTGGTTTAAATAAAACTTCAGGGGATACTTTTGGTTTAAGGTTTAAAGATTATCTCAGGGCAATAGTTTCAGTAGTTCATCCAGCCTCCATGGCTCCAGAAAGTCTAGAGTCCATGAGAATTTGAAATTCTGTCTGCATTTCCCATCTTTTGATCAGGATTCTTTTATAGAACCATTACATATTGTATCTTAACAACTGACAAGAGCTGGGGAAAAGTATATACTGAGGAAAACACAAATTTTTATTGCATAAATATGGGGTCTTACAAGCTTCCAATATGAAGACTCCAACTTAGTTCCTATGCCAGCTCCTCCTTTCCCTAGAGCCCATCACCATTGACTTGAATGTTCTTGCAAAACTTTCTGGCAGCTGCCTAGAAAGGTTTAACTTTCAAAAGCAGCCCATATGAAAGGACTCTGTCTACATTATTCATATCATATTATAAGCCAAGTGGATCCTTTCTCACAAGACCTTATTAAAGTAGGAGTCTTCTGATTACCCTTTATCAACTGGACTTTGCTGAGTCTCTTCTAATCCTCTTTCATTCATTTTTTTCCATCTTCTCTCATGATTTTTTCTCATCTTTCCTATTAAATCCCTGTAATTCTGATAATTAAAATGTCCAGAAAAGGACTCAGATTTGTTTATAAAACCAGTTTAAAGTTGTCGTACATAATTCCAACCTTTCCAAAAGATTCTAAATATTTTTTAAAATTCAGAAATTTTTAAATGAATGAAGACACTTAAACCATATTCTAAAAGGCATCAAGCTGCCCTGTTTCTATTCCCTATCAATCCCATAGACCATGGACTGCCAGAAGAATGAACAAATCTGTCTTGTAGGAAGTACACCCAGAATGCTCCTTAGAAGCAAGGATGGCGAGACTTCATCTCCCTTATTTTGGACATGTTATCAGGAGGGACCAGTTCCTGGAGAGGGACATCATGCTTGGTAAAGTAGAGGGTCAGCTAAAAAGAGGAAGACCCTCAACGAGATGGACTGGCATAGCGGCTGAAACGATTGGACTCAAGCATAATAAGGATGGTGAGCATGGCGCAGGACCAAGCAACGTTTCCTTCTGTTATACATGAAGTCACTATGACTTGGAGTTGACTGGACGGCACCTAAAAATAACATCATCATCAGTCCCAAAGGGATCTGCAGGCCAGTATCAAGCCACAGTACATCAAGGAGGCTCAGTTAAAATAGAAGGAAAGAAGCACACCTTCTGTAGGCTATGACTATTTGCCAGTGAGTCATGATTAATACCCAGATCCTACTGCTGTTCTGGTGCTATTTATAAGGTTTTCACTGGCTACTTTTATTTCAGAAGTGGACCGCCAGATCCTTCTTCCTAGTCTGTCCCAGCCTGGAAGCTCAGCTGAAACCTGTCCACCATAGGTGACCCTGCTGGTATTTGAAATACCACTGGCATAGATTCCAACATCACAGCAACACACAAGTCTCCAGAGTATGACAAACTGACAGATGCACTGCATTGGGCAAATGTGCTGCAAAAGACCTCTTTAAAGGGTTGAAAAGCAAAGATGTCACCTTGAAGACTAAGGTGCACCTGACCCAAGGCATGCTGTTTTCAATCGCCTCATACGCATGCGAAAGCTGGGTGATGAATAAAGAAGACTGAAGAACTGACACCTTTGAATTGTGGTGTTGGTGAACAATATTCAGTATATCACGGACTGCCAAAAGAACGAACAAATCTGTCCTGGAAGAAGTACAGCCAGACTGCTCTTTAGAAGGGAGGATGGCAAGACTTCATCTTATGTACTTTGGAGATATTATCAGGAGGGACCAGTCCCTGAAGAAGGACATCATGCTTGGTAAAGAAGAGGATCAGTGAAAAAGAGGAAGACCCTCAATGAGATGGATTGACACAGTGGCTGCAACAATGGGCTCTAGCATAACGACTGTGGGGATGGTGCAGGACTGGGCTGTTTCATTCTGTTGTACGTAGGGTCAATGAGTCAGAACTAACTCAACGGCACCTATAACAACAACTATTGTAGCTGCCTGGCTACCTGGTTGTGAGTTTGCTGGGGCTATCAAAGCTTGGATTTTCCAGTACAGAAAGTTCTTTTATCTCAACTCTGCAAGCTCTGACTCTGTGGAGCTGATTGCTAAAGTTACCAAAGCTTCCCACCTGCAGGCAAGAGACTACAGACAGACCAAGAGTAAAACTGCCACCACTATTCAGGAAAATGATCTCAACAGTAGCACACTAGAATCATCTTCCCATTTGATTATGAGACTTACTATTCTTCACTTCAAAGATTAACTTGGTAGAAACAAACGTATAGAGAGTTTCCTTTCGAAATGTCTAACACACTCTGCAAGCCTGACTTCTTCTGCCTTTGCCTTTCCCAACTCTCTAACAGCTGGGTCTGCTAATGTCCTTCAGGTTTAGTCTTTCTCCTATTCATGAACAAATCCAGGCTTGAAGCGGGAAGAACTTAAATGATCCCCTATCCTGGAGCAGGGCACGTAAGAGTACAAGTCCAATTCACTAGTATGCCTTGGTTCATAGGCCTGGACTTCTGGCTTTGGTCCTCATGCCAAGTTCTAGCCTGGTGACTACAAAACTGCTACCCATGCGCAATCCCCCACATGCTTGACCCACACGCTCACATAGCCTCTATATATAAAAGACAGAACACAGAAAAACTACCAAAGTAACCACATCATGTTTCAACTAAGTTCAACAATGTTGAACTAAGTAATAGTGAACACACAATTCTTTTTTTTTTTTTTAATATTTTATTGTACTTCAGGTGAAGGCTTACAGAACAGATAGTTTCTCATGTAACAGTAACACACATGCTGTTTTATGACATTGGTTAACA
>NW_004444004.1:12722104-12725457 GCF_000243295.1 Trichechus manatus latirostris | reverse complement strand
TATCTCATTGTGGTTTTAATTTGCATTTCTCTAATGGCTAGTGATCGGGAGCATTTCCTCATGTGTCTGTTGGCCATTTGAATGTCTTCTTTGATGAAGTGTCTGTTCATTTCCTTAGCCCATTTTTTAATAGGATTGTTTGTCTTTTTGTTGTAGAGGTGTTTGAACACACAATTCTTACAGGAAAAAATAATCTTGACAAAATCTCTGAGACATTTTTACCTGAATCTGGCTTAACCTTTCCCTCTTGCCCATCGTAGCTGGGACAAATCCTGAAATATGATATTACTGCTATGGCTTAGGAGATGAAACCAGAAGAATACAGGATTTTTATTCAGCTCCCAAAATCAATGGTAATGGAAAATAGCAGGGATAAATGAAAACCATAACCAGAGACAATTCCCAAACCTCGTTATGGCCTTCACATTTCAAATTCTTCCCTATTAATTTAAGAGCCACATAGTATCATATGATCAATTTGGTTTACTGCCCTTTGCCTTCCTTCATCTACTGTTTGGTAGCAGTTTTAAAATAAGCGTTTTTATGGTATATGCATGATATCTCACTGAAAAAAAAAATCAGTGGCTAAAATTTGAGCAGCTGGGGATAAAAAGAGGCCAAGCAAACAGCCTAGCTCAACGACAGCAAAGCAACAATTAGCTGGAGACAAGTGAAAGCTGTTCCCTTCAGCAGGGTCACGTGGTCACCAAGTTGCCTCAGATCCATTACCCACTTAATGAATTTATGGTTTCTGCCTGGTCCTGTAGGCACTGGAATTTGCAACCCTGGAGATAGTTAAGACACAAACTGCATAATCAATCTTTGGTTAACTATTATATTAGTTTTCTATTGCTGTTGTAACAAATTACCAAAAACTTAGTGACTTAAAACAATACAAATTTATTATCTTATAGTTCTGGAGGTCAGAAGCATGACATGGGTCTCACTGAAGTAAAATCAAACTGTTAAGAGAGCCGTGTTTCCTTCTGGAGGCTCTAGTGGTGAATTTGTTTCCTTGCCTTTTCCAGCTTCCAGAGATCGCCTACATTCTTTGGCTCATGACTCCTTCCCTCCATCTTCGGATCCAGCAACATGGCATCTCTCCAACCATCTCTTTCTCTGACACACTCCCTCTTCTGCCTCCCTCTTTAACTTTAAGGATCCTTGTGATTACACTGGGCTGATCTGGATAATTCCGGATAATCTCCCCATCTGCTGATTGTTGTTGTGTGCCGTCGAGTCCATTCTGACTCATAGCGACCCCGTAGGGTTTCCCAGGCTGTATCTTTATGGGAGCAGATCTCCAGATCTTTCTTCTGCAGAGTAACTGGTGGTTTCAAACCGCTGACCATTCGGTTAGCAACCGAGCACTTAACCATTGCTCCACCAAGGCTCCCTCATCTATTGATTAGCCACCTTAATTCCCCTTTGCCACATAAAATAACATTTATGTACAGGTTCTAGGGGCTAAGATGTGGACATCTTTTGAGGGGCACTATTCTGCCTACTATACCGATCAATTTGCATTTCACAAATTATGAAAGAAAATTCAAAGCATGCACTTTTTACAGGTAACTGTATTTCTATTTATAATATACATAATATCATAATACAACTATATTATAATATAAAAAAGTTGTATGTAAAGCCAATTATAATTTAAAGGCATGAGAGAAACTCATATTTAAAGGAATCCTATGGTGAATTGCTTTGTAAAGTGATTAATTCCCTAATGTCTTGTTTTATCAATGCAGGTTTCCATAAATTATATTTGCTTAATGCTGGGCTAAGCTTAAGTATGGGTAAAACATTTTACTATTTTCACAATGTTAGGGGAAGGGAGTGGAGTCAAAAACCATAGAACCATTTTCTGACTATCTGCACAGAGTTATAACCTTCACACATGAATTTCTGAATCTGATAACTCGGACAGGAGATACATTATAATAAAGATTTGAGTCTCATTTAGTGAACACCTACTATGTACTGGATAACAGCATAGGCTCTGGCATCCGCCTGCCTAGGTTCAAATCCCCTCTGAAAACTTGGAGATGTGTGGCCTTGGGATGGTTACTGAACTTATTTGTGCCTCAGTTCCTACATGTATAAACTTAGAATAATAATAGTATCTATCTCATAGGGCCGCCATGAGGATTAAATGAAATATTAAATATAAGATACTCAGTACGGTGCCTACTGTTGTTGTTAGGCGCCGTCGAGTCAGCTCCGACTCATACAGAGACCCCATGTATAACAGAACACGACATTGCTCGGTTCTGTGCCCCCTCACAATAGTTAAGTATGTTTGAGCCCACTGTTGCAGCCACTGTGTCAATCCATTTCGTTGAGGGTCTTCCTCTTCTTCACTGACCCTCTACTTTACCAAGCATGATGTCCTTCTCCAGGGACTGGTCCCTCCTGATAACATGACCCAAGCACATGAGACGAAGTCTCGCCATCCTTGCTTCTAACGAGCATTCTGGCTGTACTTCTTCCAAGACAGATTTGTTCATTCTTCTGGCAGTCCATGGTATATTCAATATTCTTGGCCAACACCATAATTCAAAGACATCAATTCTTCTTAGGTCTTTCTTATTGATTTTCCAGCTTTCGCAGGAATATAGGGTGATTGAAAATACCATGCCTGGTACATATTAAGTCCTCAATAGACGATTTCTCTTATTATTACCACATGCTATAAGAGGCCCATGCTTAGATGCAGGAGACATACAGCTAAGCATTCAACAACTTCAACTCATTATTTTCAGGGTTTGAAAATGAGAAGAGGTCATGACCACTAAAGGGAAACTTGCAGGTGAAATATTACATTAGGATAAAATTTGAGTCTTCCTGTGATAGACGCCCATGGTTTCTGCCTGCACGCCATGTGAAAGACAGAATGACCTTCAGTACTTAATGGAATTGTGAATCATCCTCAATGATACACAAGATCTGATACTGAATATCTGAAAGAGTAGTTTTATTTGGTATCAGAATAATTTTTCTGCTCAGAATCATCAAGTAGCTTGTTATTTTTCCCAATGGATTTTAATGGCTCTTTATGGCCTCCTGAACAAAAGCCAACATCACATCCAAAATATTCAAGGCCCTGCACAATTTTATTCCTTTCTATGGTTTCTACCTTTGTCTCACACAAACCCTTTACACAAACCCAATGCTCCAGCCAAACTACAGAACATTCTATCTAGGCTATTCTGAACGCACTAATGTACTGTTTTGTATAGTACTTAATTCGGTACTTTTTTTTTTTTTAATATTTTATTGTACTTCAGGTGAAGGCTTACAGAACAGATAGTTTCTCATGTAACAGTAACACACATGCTGTTTTATGA
>NW_004444004.1:12719252-12721570 GCF_000243295.1 Trichechus manatus latirostris | reverse complement strand
GGCACCATCTAGCTGTACTGGACTCAGTTAATTCGGTACATTTTTTAATCTAAGCTGCAGTGTACTGGAGGCCAGAGACCCCACCTTAGACATCCATATATTTCCCCCCAAGTGACCAGCATGTAGTAAGCAACTGATTACTATTTGCTAAATATATGGGTTACCCTATTCTTCTACTCACTACATTTATTTCCTATCACAGGAACCTTTGATGTCGTTTTTCTTTCTCCAGAGCTATTTCCTTCCTTTAACTGACAGCCTCCTTTTTTAAGTTCTTGATGCAGAGGATAATAATTACATTTCTCTAAAACGTTGCACTTCTAAATTCATCCTGAGGTTTCAGATTTTTAAAACTCCATGCATCTGCAAGAATCTTATTAAAGAATTTTTTTTTTTTTTGCTAAGGCTCATTTGAAAATATTGTTTCCCGATAGGCTATTTATGCCAGTATCCTTAAAATAATGAAATGATAGAATATAATTACTTCCTACCTTCATGGTAACCGTGATGGTGCTATTCACATTTGCTTTATACAACCAGCCTTGTTTTATCACACCACCTTTCTGAGAACATAAAGAAGATGAGTCCTGAAACAGAGCAAAAACCACCGGTAAAACAGCAGCCAGCCAGCCATCTATAAACAGTCAAACATATGGGAGACACAGTACTAGGCCCTGCCCCATTTCCTAATTAAAGCACAAAGCCCCTCTCCCCTACAAAAATGCCTGATTATTAAACCTGAAGCTGTTGACTACACAATGAAAGGCTCTGTGCTATGCACACAGTAGGCACTCAATATTTAAAAAAGAGAATTATGGACTCTTTTCTCGGAAAGTCTTCTGCCTTATGTAAACAGTCAAGCTGCACCATGAAATGTCACAGGAATCCAGGCCATCTGTCACAAGAGGGATCAATCAGGCAGGAGAGTCCAAATGAATCACCACACCACACGCCCAATGCTGGAAAAGCAACTCCACGAGCACGTCCCACAGGTGGGGGAATTTGTTTATATACAAATCACAGCCCATTTCACCTGAGTTTTCCTAAATCCCATTTGGAAATGCAACAATCTAAAAAAAAATTAAAACACTCAGTTTGAAAGCTGGCCACAGATCATTGGGGAAAAAAAAAAAAACAAAAACAATTCTTTTCCTCGTCTTTTCTCAAGGAATTCCCTTTGGCATCTCTCTCAGCAGAAGTGGCCTTGAAGAAACCACTGCAGTTGCCCCTATATCCTTACCTCATCCTTCTCACAGTCCTCATCAATCTCAAATACATGATTGGGAATCTTTTCTGGTCTCAGAGATTTGCTGAAATTGCAAGATAATTGTCTTAGACATTGAATAGAACAGAGGGACAAAACAATGCCGATGAGTGGACTTGATTCTTTCACACCCAAGAAAATGTCTAAATACAAGAAGGAGAGATCATTTTCTCCTTTCCAAATGTAGATTCTCCCCTCTGATTAACTTAGTTTTCATAAGGACTTCCACATGTGCAGGCAGCAACAAAGCAATAAGTAAACTGAGAGACTCAATGCCTCGTCAGGGAGAACAGAGGTTGGCAAGGGTTGTGGGCTAAAGCTTTTAGCAGTGGCAGGATATCTTCCCCCAGGTCAATAAGCAGTGTAAGCAATCAAGATGTCCTTCAATAGGTGAATGGATAAACAAACTATGGGGCATCCATATGATGTAGTTGTATTCCACAGTAAAAAGAAATGAGCTATCAAAATACAAAAAGGTATGGAGGAACCTTAAATGTGTTCTGCTAAGTTAAAGAAGCCAGTCTGAAAAGGCACCATACTGTATGGTTCTAACTACATGGCATATTGGAAAAGTCAAAGCTAGAGAGACAGTAAAAAGGTCAGTGGTGCCAGGGGTCCAAGGGGAGGGAGGATGGGATAAATAGGTGAAGCATAGGGCATTTTTAGGGCAGTGGAACTATCCTGTAGGATACTATAATGGTGGACACATGACATTATGCATTTGTCAAAACCTATAGACCTGTACAACACAAAGAGTGAACCGTAATATAAACTATGTATTTAATTAATATTAATGTTATCAATACTGCCTCATCAATTGTAACAAACGTACCACAGGAATGCAAGATGCTAAGCATAGAGAAAACTGTGCAGGGAGAAGAGGCGGTAGATGGGAACTCTGTGTACTTTCTGAGCAATTTTTCTGTAAACCTAAAACTGCACTAAAAAATAAAGTGTTGTTTTTTAAATTTTTTTATTGTACTTTAGATGAAGGTTTACAGAACAAATAGTTTCTCATTAAACAGTCAGTACACATACTGTTTTATGACATTGG
>NW_004444004.1:12681093-12719152 GCF_000243295.1 Trichechus manatus latirostris | reverse complement strand
ATTACATTCTTCCAGTTGTGCTGTTATTCTCACTATCCTTTTCCAAATTATTCCATCACCATTATCTTCAACTCACTGCCCCCTAGGCTTCCCATTGAACAAAATAAAGTATATATTTTTTAAAAAGCAACATAGTGTAATTTTTTTATTCTTCCATTTGTTTGCTGTATGACTTTGGACTGGTCATCTTAGCTTTTTAGGACTCAGTTTCCTTCTCTGGGAAAGTGCTTTGAAAAAAAAAAGCTACACGAACATCTTATTTTTCCCGTATTCTTTCCTAAATATTTCACATGTGCTACCCTGTGAGGTTAGTAGTAGTATAGATGAGGAAAGGGAAGCACAAACAGCTCGAGTGACTGGTCCAAGGTCATCCAGCTAGTAACTGATAAAAATAAGATTTGAATCCCAACAGTCAGGCTCCTGGGCCAGTGTGCTCACAGCAGTCCTTCAACCCAACTGAGAGATGCACTTTTGAGAGCATGTCCCTCGGTGCCTAAAAACCAGCATGCTAAATGAAAAGCAAAACGAAGTGACGTTTTAAATATTATCAAATCTATCACCAAAATGAAGAATCAATGACTGGAGTAAGATTTAACAAAGAGCATATCTGATAACTTGATGTTACCAGGAACAAAAGGTGAAACTATGATGAGACAACAAAGAATTAAAATGACAGATCTTTTTAATAAGAGAGGCCTCCAGGCTGATGTAAAAAACACACATACGTGTAATTATCTCTATACCTCTGGGTGGAGACAGACTATGCTGGAAGCAGGAAGCATGTGCTATTGTTACATGCCTCTGAAAAGTATGGTGCAGACACTAGGAACCCATGTGCTAGAGCTGCGACTGTACATCCTGAAGAATGATTGGTGGGCTACATATAGGTTGACTACGGAGTGCTCTGAGGGCCCACTATGCTTGGCAGTTACTGTACCAGAACTGTCAGTTATCGAGATGTTTTCAGCACTCAAAGTTTACGAGAAAGTGACAAGTAACAATAAAACATGTTACTGTATCAGAATGTCTAAAATCTTTTTTCAATGGATAACCAAAACGTGGTACATACATACAACGGTGCTTTAGTCAGCCATAAAGATAAATGAAATCCTGGTACATGCTACAACATGGATGAACCCTGAAACCATCATGCTGAGTTAAATAATAAGTCAGACACACAAGGACAAATATTAGATAATCCCACTTATATGAAATGTCTAGGATAGGCAAATGTATAGAGACCTAAGTTTATTAGTGGGCATCATGAGTAGTACGAAGGTGGAAAAAGGGAGTCGTCGTTTAGGGGGCGCTGAGCTTCTCTTAAGGGTGATGGAAAAATCTGGAAACGGACAGTGCTGATAGTTGCACAACATGATGAACATAATTAATGTCACTGAATTGTACATGTAAAAATGTTGAAATGGTAATTTTTGTTATATATGTAGTCACCCATAATAAAAAAAATTTAATTAAAAAAAAATTTGCAAGCAATGTCCTGCGGTCAAATTGAGCCAAATACCTTCTAGCTTTTTAATCAACTCCACTGGAAAATGATTAATACATTATCCAGAATCAAAGAAAGATTATTTTATGGTCAATGTTGATGCACCAAATCCAAAACGGGAACTCAAGACATTTTGGAAAAAATGTCAATGAGCAAGGTTAAAACATATTCAAGTAACCAAAATACTCCCTTCACGAAACATGCTGGTTATTTGAGGTTTTGTTTTATCATAAATTATAACTGAGAGGTTTCCCAAGTGGTTAAACAAAAAAGAATTAAAAAGTTGAGTAATTCTCCTACTGGATGTTTTCCTTGAATTCGAATCTTACCATGGCAACATTCGGAAGTCCCCAGAGAAGTCTTCATACTTGTAGTTTACCACATGCCAATCTGTGCTGTAGGTTTTAATACACTAAAAGAAAATTCAAATCTTTAATTTTAAATATAGGAAAAGTACACATATACCTACTTTTTAAAAGTCTGGTAATAAGCTGACGGACTTTTAAATACCATTTGTGAAATGTTACTGCTGGATTCTTCCTTTGGGCAATAACAGTGTTCTCTCTAAACCAACTGGCTTCAATAAAGCCCAACTCATATGCCCTTTTGAAAACTCTGACTTCAGGTCGAGAGAGTATTCAAATCCAAAAGAAAAAGACTAAGAACAAACTCTACTTGGCGAAATATTTAAATTGCATCCTCTGTATCACATTATCTAGATTTGTTAGATAAGTCAGTTAAATTTTATTTTCTATTTACACTAAAGGGAAAATACGACAAATGTATGATTAATACTCTGTGGCCTTTGAGCCTCTTACCTCTTTGACAAACAAACTCTGGGCTCTTTTCTCAGCATCTTCTGGTACTGTAGACTGCACTGTTCTACGCTGCCGACTTATCACCGAGATCTAGAAGACAGAAGACTTTTGCTGTAAGAACGGATTTGGAAAGTGCAGTTATTTTCTTTAAAGAAGTGCTTGTGAACTCACGGATATATCTTCCATTGGAAACATAAGCAGGTCTCTGAGAGGATCACTGTAAATCTGGGTTTTTCTCTGGGTGACAACATTCTCATAGTCCAGGGGCTCCACAACTTTGGTCTTTTCCTTTATAAGAGTCCAAAAAAAAAAAACCACGTTATTATGGTCAAACTCACAACAGATAAACTTCTCTCTATTAAAGATACATTATTTCACAGCAGAAGGTATTACTGATAAGTACCCAAACAGAGGAGACACTTTCACAAGAGAAATAGTCTCCATTCTTAGATACACACACCAAACACATATATACACACACACAAAACCCTCTTTGCTAAGATAAGAGTTCCGGAGAAATAGCATCGTACTCTGCTTATCTGCATTGAATTTAAAGTAAAACAAAAAGTGACCTGTTTAGAAACCTGTTTCGGTTGAGATTTACTGAATACGCACTACTCACTGGATAACCGAAACAGAGAAAGCATCAACATACATGTGCTACTCTCTAGCAGGCACACTGTCCAAAAGCTGTATCAAGGTCCAGCATAGTTGGGGCGAACATGGGTAGTGGAGATAGATGCTTGATCCAGTAGGCAGGGCATGAAAGGGTAAGGTTCCAGGGGACAAAGTCAGTGGATCCCAGTCGGGCTTCCTGAAAACCTGGCCATGGATAGTAGGGCCTCAGCCTGAGGCGAGGGGTACAAGGAGCATGGTCAGTGACTCTGAGGCATCCAGCATTTGACTCATTAATAAGAGTAACAGTAATAGTTAGCATTGCCTGAGCCCTTTCTTTATGCCAAGCACTGTGCTACGTGCTTTCTGTATGTTTTCTCTTGTAATACTCATAATAACACCCTATGAAATAGGTTTAATCTTTATCCCCATTTTACAAATGAGGAAACAGACTCAGATTAAGTAACTTGCCTGCCTTCAGAGTGAGAATTCAAACCTGGGTCTGTACTGAAAAGGCTCTGCCCCTCCCACATTACATGGCCTTTCCTTCCCTCAGAAATACACAAAGATACTACTGTGCAAGATATAGAACCCACCACCTTCCTTCCTATCACTTTTTTCCTCCTTTGAACTTAACCATGATCAGATATACCGTATATTTTACCACTCTATTTGAGGACAGGGAATTTTTTTTTAAATCATTCACTGCTGTAACCCCAGCATCTAGAACAGTGCCTGACACATGGTTGCCATCCAATCATTAATTGTTGCATGAACTCTGAGACTTTCTGATTCAATTGCAGCTGTGTCTCTCAACATGTTACTCTAAACCAAGTTAGGTACATATTAGAGATTTCTAATAGCACTGTTTTACTTAAATTGTTTTTTCTTAATAATTTTATGGTAAAAACTACATAAGTAAAACTCAAATTTAAGATGTAGTAAAACTTAATATAACAATAAAATCGGGGTTATATTTATATTTGTGTACACAGTACTTGAGGCAGTAGCCAGTGTATTATATCCACATAATCCTTCGAGAACAGTTTTTATATATGGCTCACAATAGGTCACAGCTATATCAAAGCTCCGTATCTCAGCGGTATCTCAGTGTCTCCTCTATGAGATTACTTAGAAAGATTAAAGTAAACCACTCTAACCGATGAGAATGTGCTCAACAAATCTAAAATAATCAAACTAACAAAGATATACTTCATTTTAAGTCTCGCGTTTTTGTGTTTGGATTTGTAGGCCCATGATTATTAGCAGGCAAATATTTCAATAAGATCCAATCAAGCTGCTCATCCCTATCATGTCTCTGAATAGTAGTGTAAAACAAGTTGAAATCGAAGAAAACATTCCTGTTTTGGTAACTCAGAGATTTTCTGATAGGAAAATTTGACCCTTTGTCCCATACCTACCATGTTTTCACAGAACCAAGTGACAAAGAACTCTGACTGCATTTTCTAGGTCTAATACTCCAAGTCTGTGATGGTTTACTCACAATGTTAAATAAATAAGGTTAAATGAATAAAACCCCATTTAAGAAAGCAAACCTTGGGCACTGAAAACAAAAGTCTTGTTTTTGATGCCACCTATCCTTCCAATAAAACCAAAACCAAAACCAAACCCGCCGCTGTCGAGTCGATTCTGACTCCTGGCGACCCTATAGGACAGAGCAGAACTGCCCCATTGGATTTCCATTTACAAGGAGCAGCTGGTGGATTCGAACTGCTGACCTTTTGGTTAGCAGCCAAACGCTTAACCATTTCGTCACCAGGGCTCCATCCTCCCAATACCAATTGCAAAAACAGCCCAGCGATCTCAACGTTTAACCTGTTGAATTAGCATCTGTTAACTTCTCTGTGCTATAATTTCACAAGTACCTGCTTTGAGTAACTTTGAAAAATAAAAAAGCAAACTCTCCTTCAGCTTTTGAATGCAGATATCAAATTAATATGGAAAAGCATACAAAATATATCACTTGTTTAAATGTACAATGTCTCCTAAAAATGAAACTTCCAGCTCCCCGTGTGTTTTGAAGGCCACAGATCCAGGTTATAGAAAACAAGGTTTCACTTTTCACTGAAAATTGATTAAACTAAGCTTTCCTGGGTCTTCACTGCTACTTCATTTATCAGGGGTAGGTCTGCCACAGGAAAAGTTGAGGTGACTATTCTGGGTCCCACAAAGCTTCCCCAAATAGAAGATCTAGGCCTGTGAATCAGGTTTCACTTCTATAAGAAGAAGAAAAAGAAAAAAGAGGATGGACTTAAGTCTCCACCATCCAGTCAACCATTTCTCCACCCCTCTCCCACACAGAGGCATCTTGGAAGAAAGGCCTGGTGATCTACTTCTGAAAAATCAGCCATTTGAAAACCCTATGGAGCAGTTCTACTCTGACACACATGAGGTCGCCGTTGAGTCAGAATACACTAAATGGCAACTGTTCTCCCAGATGTTAAAAGCACAATTCTAACTGCAAGTTGAAGAGAGGGGCTGCAGAAGGAGTCAGCCCTAAAACCACACCCTACACCCATCCAGAAGAATTCAGGTGTAACTCAATTGGGTCAGGGACAAGGAAAACACTGACTTTTAGAATTATCGTGATTTAGTGGTGGCTCTGCCTAGCAGTCTAGGACAGATTCCTTATCTAAGTTTTCTATTAGCTTTATCATTTTATTATTAGACTTATTCGGTTACCCTAAATAAAGTTTCTATCACGCACAAGAAAGGGTTTTTCTCTCAGATTTGCGATTTATCCTTCCTACCATTTTGCACACTGGCTGGCCTAAAAAGGTGCTTTCTCAAAACTCCAGAAACCTGCTTTATAACAAACGATACTTTATAAACATTAATAGTGCAGTTCCACTGTATACTTCAATATAGTTCTGTAGCAGTTTAAGGAAAAGGCAAAAGCATTTATGCAATCTGGAGAGGAGCAAGCATATGTTTCAGTCTTCTCTTCCTAAGCAGTGACAGGAAAACTGTCAACCTAAATTTGCAATCTATTGAGTTTTCACCATGGGGGTGGGTGGGAATGATTTGCCTTTGAAAGTTCTCATTCACTGCTCCCTAAGCTCTTCTCAGTATTGAAATAACTTGCTAGTAATATTATTAGTGTTTTGTGGTTGTCTTACATGAAGAGTACTTTGCAGTCTTAAAAAAAAAAAAAACACTTCATATGCAATTCTGTTTCTTACCAAAAACCTGTCAAGTAGACAAGGAAAATACCATCATTTCAAATTTTATACATGAAGAAACTAGCTCAGAGGTTCAAGTTCATCTGGCTACATTTAGTAACAGAACCGAGATTCAAACCTAGGATTCCCAACTCCTGGTCCTTTTATTCCATTGGCAATGTTTCCCAAACTCAACACTGATGTACATTCATCATGATTTTTGCCACACCTTCTAAATTGTCCTTTACTTCATACTTTTCTTCAAATCAAATCTCTTCTGCATTGAAATACATTTATTGAAAAAGAAAACTTTGTATCACTCCTGTGAATGAAAAAAAATCGGTATTTTCCTCAGACCCATCAAAATAAGTCAGTTTTTTAATTTTATTTATTTTGTTATTGTTGGTAAGAATACACACAGCAAAACATACACCAATTCAACAGTTTCTACACGTACAACTCAGTGACACTGGTTATATTATATTCTTCGAGTTGTACAACCATTCTCACCCTTCGTTTAAGTTGTTCCTCTCTCATTAACATAAACTCCCTGCTCCTAAAGTTCCTAACTAATCTTTCCAGCTGCTGTTGTCAATTTGATCCCATACAGTTCTTAAAAGAGCATAATGCTTAAGGCAGACAAAAAATGTCGAGTTTTGTGCCACAGCTGGGACACAGTGCACTCTTCTAAGCTTACTCAAGCTACTAAAGGACCAAATCTAAATGGGCTTCCATGTGTAAACCCTAAAACTGTGAAGAAATGCAGAATTCCACAAATTGAGATAACATTCTGATTTCTAACATAGGAAGAAAGGACATGGGGTTGAAAAAGGATACTCTTCAGTACAGATTCTGTTACAGTCTGCTTCTCGGTCCAAAGAGAGGAAACAACGGATCCTAAGACTCACTAACAGCATCAAATCCTTTGACTTCATGCTTTTCTAGTGATGCCTGTGCACCCACTGCATGGAATGACTGCCCTTTCATCAACTCAACTATATATGTATAAATATTAAACCATGTTTGTAATCCTAAAATAAATATGTACCTACGTATGTGTGTGTATTCAACCATGCAACCATTCGTGGATTTAAAAGCACCCATAACTAACAAGTCTATTTATGCTACCATTAGAAACTGAACCATACCATTTAATTTCATTTGAAAAGCAGTAAAAATTGCATAGTTATTCCTCTTGTAAACAGCACAAAATCAGCCTGGTTACTTCTTAGATATTACACCAAAGGTCATTACTTTACCGGTAAATCTCTTACTTCAGAAACCAGTTCTCCTTAAGAATTCTAAGAATGTCTCTTTCTGCAAGTTTAATGTGAACATTGGCTTCACAGACTCCCTCCCATAGTATCACACTAGGAAACAGATCAGAATGCAGGCTGAACAGGGCACAGAGCCAATCCGAAACAAATCTGCGACTCCACCCCCATCCCATCCTCCAAATTAAGTTTCAGGGCAAAAAGGAGCATGGCAACAACTGGTTTGAGAAAGAATCTTCTAGCCCGAAAGTTAAAAAGCTCATCCTCACAGACTACAGTTTCAATGGCACCTGAACATTTTCTGATTGAAAATAACAAGTCTTGGGAAAGAAGTAACATCCAAAAGAAGTGATTACTCAATGAGTCTCTCCCTCCCATTACTCCTCCACCTCCCTCTTTGGGAGTTTCTCCAGACCCCCTTCGCACTTGGCTCCCCTGTACTTTCTCCACAGAGAGTATCTTAAAATAATGTTTTACACTCAAAATGGCCACTGGGGGCATGTGATTTCTGGCAGAAAAGAAAAGTAAGTTCCATGTATGATACATTTATTGAGCTAGTCCCTGGTAATACAGAGATGAAAATGAAGCCAACCCTGCCCTTGAGAAATTCAGGCTAGTTCCAGCTGATCACAGCTGTCATAACTTAAAGGCCCACTTGGCTTCTATACAGCTATCATACCCTCTGATATCCACATGGTCTTCCAACAAAGTGATTACGCAAGTCTTTTTTGCACACTAAAATATATGTGCCCATCTATTCACATTTCTATCAATTATAAGAATTTCATGTGTCTGGGTATATGTGGTCTCAGATCATTTTATCTTGTCTTCTACTTTTGTTCTTAAATTCTCTATAAAAAGAGACTAGATCACTGTTGAGAGTGGTGGTTAAGGGTGAGGAGCAGCAAAAGTTATGCTGTGACTGACACAACAGAGAGGTTTGACCATTGTAGACTAGGGATGTCTACAGGGGGACCCTATGCAATGTGGCAACAAAGGAACCATAACTATAAGGAATTCTAATAAGGTTCAAATGAAGAGTATTTGACTTTGTTATGACCCTGTCTTTTCTAAATCACATGACTACCTTTCACTAACTCATTTCTTTTCCTCCTTCCTAACAGGAACTCTGTGTACTGAAAGAGCTTTGAACTAATATAATCTAATGATGATGCTAGGGGAAGGTGAGCCATCTTTTCAGTTAGTACAACCCAACTTGGCAAAAGAGCCGTGAACAGATTTTTATAAAGATTTTTCTCAAGGCAAATTTTGGCCGAAAATGCAAATACAAATTGCATTCGAAACACAGACCTTTCATAAAGAAAACAGCTAAGGGAAAAATCATACTTTGCCCGAGATCACTGGGCCATGCTTATTCTTAACTCCGTTCTTGGTATACATTATTCCTGTGATACTATGACCTCCCACCTCTCTCGTCTACAGCCCTTAATTGTCTTTACCAATGGTTGTGCCATGTGCTCATATATAGCCTTGCCTTGGCATTTAACTGTTTTGTGGGTTGTTTGCTTGGTCTTCTCAGCAGGATCGTAAACAGGTGGAGAGTGGGAACAGGACCTTATACCTTCTCTTACCATTTATATTGAGTATTACCCCATACCAAGCTAAGTATCTTATATCTACCAATTCTTACAAAAATCCTGCATGGGTCTTTTGTTATGCCCGTTTTACAGATGAGGAAACTGAGGCTCAGACAGGTTGAGTAAATTATCTAGGGTCCAAAGAAGGGGATCTGGGATTAAAACTTGTACTGTATCTGACAGACTCCAGAGCCAATGCTCTTAACCATGATACACATAAACTTGCACGCACTGGGTTTAACAAAAACAAAACGTTTCCCCACCCTCATTCCTAACACATTTTATTCCTTGAATGGATTTTGCATTACAAACTGTTTCTGTTCTTGTTAGGTGCCATCGAGTCGGTTCCAACCCATAGCAACCCTATGTACAAAAGAACAAAACACTGCCCAGACCTGTGCCATCCTCACAATCATTGCTATATTTGAGTCCACTGCTTCTAGGATTGCTAAATTGCTTCTAGGATTGGTTAAAACTTACTCAAACAATGCGATCATCTTTACCAGAGTGAACTCTTGCTTTCTCATTGTCCTGATGCTGCTGAACTGGCTGGCTTCAGGCGCTTGTAATGTAATTGGATAAGGAGTTTTTCATTTCTAGGCTGATGCTTCCAATTTAGTATTTGCCATTAATCAGTAGGGATTAGCACCTTAGGTCTTTACTGTGGGGAAAGAGTTGGCAGATTCAACCTTAAGTGGGTGAGAATCAAATTACAAAAAAAACAACAGTACGATATTGTCAGTGGACCGTGTCTAATTCATCGCAGTATCCGCCACAGAACCTAGAAGAGAGCCGTGAGAACTTTTGTGATTCATGAGGGATAATCAGCTGAATAAAGAGACTGATCTTACACATATGCCTTCCAGGCCAAAAACGCAGCACACAAGAAGAGAAGGGGCAAGGCAGTGCTAACAATTTCAGAACTAATCTTCACATCCCAGCTTTAATTTAGGAACTACCACCTACTGTTTTATATATCGACAAAATAAGGATTTAAAGATATTTAAATGTAAACTAGAAACTGGGGGAAAAATACAACCAATCTGTTTCCTTTTCAGAAATTTAAAAAGTGAAGTAATCTTTTAAAATACCAAATTGTTTTCCTTTACCACTTCTACTTAGCTATTTACATGAACCCGAGAACCTATACATTTTTTTTTCTTAATCAAGAAAAAGCAAGTCTGTATACACGCTGTATGACTGTGGTTGTTGTTAGGTGCCATCATGTCAGTTCTGACTCACACTGACCCCTATATACAATTGAACAAAGTGCTGCCTGGTCCTTCACCATCCTCAGAATCGTTATGCTTGAGCCCATTGTTGCAGTCACTGTGTCAATCCATCTCGTTGAGGGTCTTCCTCTTTTTCACTGACCCTCTACTTTCCCAAGCATGATGTCCTTCTCCAAGGACTGGTCCCTCCTGACAATACATCCTACGTACATGAGAAGAAGCCTCACCATCCTCGCTGCTAATGAGCACTCTGGCTGTACTTCTTCCAAGACAGATTTGTTCGTTCTTCTGGGAGTCCACAGTATATTCAATACTCTTCACCAACACCATAATTCAAAGGCATCAATTCTTCTTCGGTTTTCCTTATTCACTGCCCAGCTTTCACACGCATATGAGGTAATTGAAAATACCATGGCTTGGGTCAGGCACACCTTAGTCCTCAAGGTGACATCTATGCTTTTGAACACTTTTAAGAGGTCTTTTGCAGCAGATTTGCCCAATGTAATACGTCCTTTGATTTCCTGACTGCTGCTTCCATGGGCGTTGATTGTGGATCCAAGTAAAATGAAATCCTCGACAACTTCCATCTTTTCTCTCTTTATCATGATGTTGCTTATTGGTCCAGTTGTAAGGAGTTTTGTTTTCTTTATGTTGAGGTGTGATCCATACTGAAGGCTGTACTCTTTGATCTTCATCAGTAAGTGTTTCAAGTCCTCTTCACTTTTAACAAGCAAGGTTGTGTCATCTGCATATTGCAGGTTGTTAATGAGTCTTTCATGAACCCTGGTGCCATGTACAGATTCCTCATGAGCACAATTAAGTGTCCTAGAATTTCCATTGTTCACAACGCTATCTATGATTTGTTATGATTCACAGAGTCGAATGCCTTTGAATAGTCAATAAAACACAGGTTAACATCTTTCTGATATTCTCTGCTTTCAGCCAAGATCCATCTGACATCAGCAATGATATCCCTCATTCCATGTCCTCTTCTGAATCCGGCTTGAATTTCTGGAAGTTCCCTGTCGATGCACTGCTGCACCCATTTTTGAATTATCTTCAGCAAAATTTTACTTGGATGTGATATTAATGATACTGTTCAATAATTTTCACATTTTGCTGGATCACCTTTCTTTGGAATGGGCACAAATATGGCTCTCTTCCGGTAGTTAGCCAGGTAGCTGTCTTTCACGTTTCTTGGCATAGACGAGTGAGCACTGCCAGTGCTGCATCTGTTTGTTGAAACATCTCAATCAGTATTCCATCAATTCCTGGAGCCTTGTTTTTTTGCTAATGCCTTCACTGCAGCTTGGACTTCTTCCTTCAGTACCGTTAGTTCTTGATCATATGCTACCTCCTGAAATGTGTTACTGTGATGCTGGAAGCTATGCCGCTGGTATTTCAAATACCAGCAACAGGGTCACCCATGGTAGACAGGTTTCAGCGGAGCTTCCAGAGTAAGACAGACTAGGAAGAAGGATCCGGCAGTCTTACTTCTGAAAAACTGGCTAGTTAAAACCTTGTGAATAGGAGCAGAACACTGTTCTGATACAGTGCCGGAAGATGAGCCCCTCAGGGGGGAAAGCACTCAAAATACCACTGGGGAAGATCTGCCTCCTCAAAGTACAGTCAACCTGAATGACCTAGATAGAGTAAAGCTTTCGGTACCCTTATCTGCTGATATGGCACGATTCAAAATGAGAAGAAACAGTTGCAAAATTCGATTAATAATTGGAACGTGGAAGGTACAAAGTATGAATCAAGGAAAATTGGAAGTTGCCAAAAATGAAATGGAATGGAATGCTTGAAGATCGATATCCTAGGCATTAGTTATCTGAAATGGACTGGTATTGGCCATTTTGAAGCAGACAATCTTACAGTCTACTATGCTGGTAATGACAAATTGAAGAGGAATGGCGTCATATTCATTGTCAAAAGAACATTTCAAGATCTATCCTGAAATACAACGCTGTCAGTGATAGGATAACATCCATACACCCACAAACAAGGAAGACCAGTTAATATGACTGTTATTCAAATTTACACACTAACCACTAATGCCAAACATGAGAAAATTGAAGATTTTTATAGACTTGTGCAGTCTGAAATTGATCAAACATGTAATCAAGATGCACTGATAATTACTGGTGATTGGAATATGAAAGTTGGAAACAAAGAAGGATTTATAGTTGGAAAATATGGTGTCGGCGATAGAAACGATGCCTGAGATCACATGATGGAACTTTACAAGACCAACGACTTTTTTGAACATTGGAAATACCTTTTTTCAACAACATAAATGGCAACTATAGATGTGGACCTCACCAGATGGAAAATACAGGAATCAGACTGACTACATTGGTGGAAAGAGACAATGGAGAATCTCAATCATCAGTCAGAACAAGGCCAGGGGTCGACTGTGGAAGAGACCATCAATTGCTCATATTCAAGTCCAAAGTGAAGCTGAAGAAAATTAAAACAAGTCCACGAGAGCCATAGTACAACCTTGAGAATATCCCACCTGAATTTAGAGACCATTTCAAGAATAGAGTTGACACACTGAACACTAACCACCGAAGACCAGCTAAGTTATGGGATGACATCAAGGACATCATTTATGAAGAAAGCAAAAGGTCACTAAAAAGACAGGAAAGAAAGAAAGGACCAAAATGGTTGAAAAGACCAAAATGGAAGAAATGATGAAGTAAAAGAGCCGAACAGAAGATTTCAAAGCGTAGCTCGAGAAGACAAAATATTTATCATCAAATGTGCAAAGACCTAGAGTTAGAAAATCAACAGGGGAAAAACAGGATGGGCATTTCTCAAGCTGAAAGAACTGAAGAAAAATTCAAGCCTCAAGTTGCAATTTTGAAGGATTCTATGGGCAAAATATTGAATGACCTATGAAGCAACAAAAGAAGATGGAAGAAATACACAGAGTCACTGCACCAAAAAGAAATGGTTGACGCTGTATGATTAGTTCAAATTCAGTTAACAAGTGTTTTTCAATTACAGCCAACTCAAATATTAACCAAATAACCAAGAGAATGTGAAAATGAATAAATAGGATTCTGGTGAATTCTATACCCTCAAGCTTTATTTTAACCAATAATTTTATCTGTATTCAACATGCTAGCTGACAGGTAGGAAAATTGATTTGAATTCTATTCCTCCTGGCTTTTTTTAATTCACTTTGTGCTAAGAAGCATTTAAATGACTCAATGGTAAGACAAAAAGACGCAGAAAATGAAAAGAGGTGCTTGAGTAAATTGAGAGAACAACAAAGTACCCTTTTAAAGCTAGAGGAACATTGCTTCTATTCTTCAGCACACCATTACCGACAAGAAAAAAAAAAGGATCTTCGTTATATTTAATAACTTTTTAACCAATCAAAGAATTTAACAAGTTCATATAGACATACAAAATTTTTGCAAATAATTCATTCATGCAAGTAGGAATTAGACTGTACCCATTCTGTGCTCATCAACTAGTTTATAATATGCCTTGGATCTTGGTCTCATTGTAAACTTGTAACAAAAAATGACCTTGCATTGACTCCCGAGTTTTATAAACAGAACCATAACATATCTTGCACTTTTAAGCAGAACAAAATTTAAAGTGCACAGATGTTCTACAAATATGAGGATTTAACCAGCTAAATTACTTACATTTAATGAAAACATAAAATCCTAAAGGTCGTGTTTGTACCATTTGAACACAGCAATACAAACCTATCCAGTTACAAATGCTTAACTCGCCATCTGCCCTTGAGTTGATTCTGACTCACAGTGACCCCATGTGTGCCAGAGTAGAACTTTGCAGAAGTAGATCGCCAGATCTTTCTTATGAGGTGCCAGAGGGGGGACTCGAACCTTCAACCTTTCAATTAGCAGCCAAGCATGTTAACTATTTGTACTACCAAGGGACTCCTACAAAAGCTCAGTAACCTATAAAGCAGCCACATATCATTTTCCACATTGTATCCAACCATCAGTATACCTAGCCCACTTATTTGCTCCTGATAATGAAGAAAATTGATGGGCCCTATTCTGAAAAATCAACCTTAACAGGGACAAAAAAATGCATCTTTCCACAATTGTTTTAATTTTTCATAATCAGTTATACTGGCTCTATTAATTAAAATTATCTCTACTTTTTTTGAACCTACTAATATTTTCAGTCCATACTACTTCATGAAATAATATATTCTAAAGCTATTTCAAGTAAATAAAGTGATAATTTCTTTGACTTTTTTTTCAGTGTACCTCTTTAAAATGTCAGATGTCCCATCTCTTGGTATAATTTTCCAGGCTGTGGTGACCTAAGCCATGCTTATTGTATCTACCCTACTCACAATTAAGTAGGCATACCTTCTTCAGCCAGGTTCTTTTTTTTTTTTTGAGGTGAGGCAGGATTCCATAGACCGCTGCGGAAGCCCTTCCGGAAGATGCATTTTTACTGTCCTATTGGCCCTAACACACCCTGGGCAGACTGTCCTCGGTGACCAGCCTACAATCACTCCCACGTTGCTTTAGCAGGTTATAATTAAGCTCAAAGCCTACTATCCTACTAAAACCCATCGCTAGTGAGTCGATTCTGACTCATAGCAACCCTATAGGACAGAGTAGAACTGCCCCATAGGGTTTCCACGGCTGTAATCTTTATGGAAGCGGACTGCCGCATCTCTCTCCCGTGGAGCAGCTGGTAGGTTTGAACCACCGACAGCCGAGCACTTAGTAAGTTTGAATTATTTCCCCAACTCTTGTCCATCCAGAAGCTCATCTCCCGCTTTCCTGTCCACATAAACACTGTGGTACCACTCCTACGGCTTGGCCTCTCTTCTACCCCTGGAAAGGGTGCTGAATAAGACCAGCATCCCTTGGGTAAGCATTTTTTGAGTGTTCAGCTGTTTTACACATCTTCCTCTAAAAAAACAATGCCTGGCCTCTCTGTGCTCTTTGTTTCCTTCTTTAAGCTAACTCCGTATTTATGAGAAAATCCCCTATCACCAGAGACACCATCTGAAAGAAAATAGTCTTAGGGGCTGACCCCTAGAAAAGGTTTTGTGAAAGTCTTAAATAAATAACCAGTTGCGTGTCTTTATCCCTAAAAACACCTCTAGTATTTTGTAAGAAAGAAGTTCCCAGTATATCATCCATGCTGCTCCTTACTAGAATGGCTAGGTTTCAATGTCTGAGCATCCTATGCTGTAGCCATAGATTCCACTGACTGGCTTGCTGCTAGGCATTCTCTGAGGGCTCCTCTGGAGCTCTCACAGCCATAAATACAAAACGTCCGATAATATACAGCTTAGTTCTGTACATTCACCGAGCATCAACCATGTGTCAGACAATGGGATACAAAGCTGAACCCTGCCCCTGAAGAACTCAAGGGCTAGAGAGATAGTCAGAGCTCTAAACAGAGAGCTACAATACAACAGGTAAGAGCTCAGCAGAAGACACAGAAAATGCAGTGGGGAGGAGCGCTGAACTCCACTGGTGAAGGAGGCTCAGAGAGGAGGTAGCGTTTAAGCTGAGCCTTGGAGGACAGAAGAAAAACTCCCACGGTAGGCAAGGTGAATAAAGGCAAAGAAGAGAGTCAAAGTAATAAGCTCGTGTTCAGTGAGTCTGAGGATGTACAGGATGGGGAGCAATGGCCAAAAGGAACTGGAAAAGCAGAAGTATAGACGGCCACATGTGCCACAGCAGTAAGTTTGGACTGTTTCCTAGTGTATGAGAGATGGGGAGCCAGTGGAGGTTCTTAAGCAGTGGACTGACATGAACAGATGTTTTACTCATATTTATGTACTGAAAGCCAGAAGGTCAGACACTACAGCACTAATGGAAATTAATCCATAAAATGACAGCAGCTGCTGAAAATTCGCCCCATTGTCTGTATTTTCCAGGAGCAATACACCGAATTATGGAAAACTACTTATCAGAGTTACATACAAAACTATCGAGGAAAATTAAAAAGTGAGAGCTCTGTCTATTTGAAGAGCATTTCTTTAACAGAGAAAATGCTTGCGTTTTCCTTGTGAGACCGAGATTAAATTAGCCTGGACATTTCAGATTGAAAAGATTAGCTGTCAACCTGCACTTATTTTCTTTTCCCAGCACCTTTTTAATGGCTAATTTGATACAAAATAGCTACACTTTTGATGAAACATTAAATTGGACCATAGTATTCCCTTGTTTAAACCCCTTCAATGGCTCACCATAACCTGCAGAATAAAAGCCAAAACTTTTTAGCAAGGTTTATAAGACTCCTTTTCATCTGGCCTCCATTTCATGCCCTCCAACCACGCTGGGCATTACTCCTGATGGGCCATGTTATCTCACCTTTGCTTATCCTGATTGCTAACATGTTCAGAATTAATTTTCAGACCCCAGATTTAATTCCAGATCCCAGATTTAGTTTAATTTAGAAGCAAAAATTTACTGTTCTAAAAAAACAAAACGTGGTTTTAAAGGTAGTTAAATCTAAAATAAGGAATCCTGGTGGCACAATGGTTAAGTGCTCAGCTGCTAACCGAAAGGTAGGAGGTTTGATCCCACCAGTTGCTCTGAGGGAGAAAGATGTGGCAGTTAGTTTCCATAAAGATTTACATACAGCCTTGGAAACCCTATGGGGGCAGTTCTACTGGGGCAGTTCTACTCTGTACTACAGGGTCTCTATGAGCCAGAATCGACTCAATGGCAACGGGTTTGGTTTTCTTTGATTGTATATGTACTATAAATGTCTTCTTCTTTTTTGCAACTTTCACATTCCAATCACCAGTAAATTATCAACGCATCCTGATTGCATGTTCAATCAATTTCAGACTGAAAAAGTTGGTAAAAATCTTCAATTTCTTCATCTTTGGCCTTAGTGGTTGGTGCGTAAATTTGCATAATGGTTGTATTAACTGTCTTCCTTGTAGGCATATGGACATTATCGTATCACTGACAGTGTTGTACTTCAACATACATCTTGAAATGTTCTTTTTGACAATGACTGTGACGCCATTCCTCTTCAATTTATCGTTCCCACCTTAGTAGGCCATATGATTATATGTTTCAAAATGGCCAATACCCGTCCATTTCAGCTCACTAATGCCTAGGATATCTATCTTCAAGCATTCTAATTCATTTTTTACTACTTCCAATTTTCCTAGATTCATACTTCATACATTCCACATTCCAACTATTAATGGATGTTTGAAGCTGTTTCTTCTCATTTGATTCAAATCATGGCACATCAGCAAATGAAGGTCCCGAAAGCTTGACTCCATCTACGTCATTAAGGTCGACTCTACTTTGTGGAGGCAGCTCTTCCCTAGTCATGTTTTGCATGCCTTCCAACCTGAGGGACACATTTGCTAGCACTATATCAGACAATGTTCTGCTGCTATTCATAAGGTTTTCACTGGCCAATTTTTTTAGAAACAGATCACTAGGCCCTTCTTCCTAGTTCGTCTTAGTCTAGAAGCTCCACTGAAATCTGTCCACCACGGGTGACCCTGCTGGTATTTGAAATCCTGGTGGCATAGCTTCCAGCATCACAGCAACACACAAGCCATCACAGTACGACAAACTGACAGACGAGTGGTGCACACACAATGCTGCAGCACGTAATTCGCTGATGTTATTATTCTTACATGTTTACTCATAGACGCTCAATTTAAGATTTACTGTTCAAAACACTGCCGAGTGGATTTAGTTTTCTAAACTAAATCAGGGGCTTCAGTTGCTTGACAACGTGGACCCAAATACTGATCGCTCTGCTAAAACTGACAGGCAGATTTGGAAAGCAGTGCGATGTTACTGTGAAATATATGAAGAAGAAAAGGAAAGGACCATACAGACAACTCTTGCTCATTTTCTGACTGGAAACACCATCCCCATTCCCAGGGATAATCCAGATGATCCAGAACCTTCCACAAGTGGAGTTATTACCGCAACTGACAAAATGCCAACGTCGTCCTTCATAGTCAGAGTGAATTTTTATGATTTGTGTATTTTTATGTATGTATTAAAATATATCTGTAAGTTTATATGTAATGTTTCCTACCCCGAAAGACAAACAAAAAGATTAGATTTATAAATACAGTGATAATAAAAAGCAATAATAATGAAAACTAAGAAAAAAAAAGAGGTATTCGACTTATGTCAGAACTGACTTACGACAGTGTCATAGTAACAGGACTCCATGGTTAGGTCGGGGACTAACTGTACTAGTGTCTGTGCTTCCTTCCCCCACCCTAGCCTTCATCATGAGGTGTGGAAGTACAATGCCTGCTGGCTTTCTTTTCTGTCTCTCTTCCCAGTAGAATGAAAGATCTGTGGTTGTACAGTCCTTGTCTGTCTTATTCATGGATCTCCTCCAGCTCCTACAAATGACACGCCAAATGATTGAATGAGCAAACCACAAATCTGTTGTATCTTCCTAACCCTCGTCATTAAGATCTTCTGCCTCTTGCAGTCTTTCAAGACAACCACAATCTACAAAATACTGAAAAACACACATTAGGGAAGCTGTCCAAAGGAGCCCTGGTATTGCACACTTTAATAACATGAATCATCACTGGTTAATTTCTCTTTTGGTAAATTTACAATGTCATATATGAACTTTTCATAGAAGAAGGCATGCCTACAAGGAGCAAAGGAAAAGCTTAGAAGGTAGAGAATAATGTTGGTTGGGCATTCAGATTATATCTGAAAAAAAGTTGATGACTCAAGAAAAACTCCACTCGTGCTAGTACCATATTTTTACGCAAAAAATTTGTGTATTATACGTTTTTTGCCAACAGTACAAACCCCTCGCACATTACTTCCCTAAGCATACTATGCGCGTTATATGTGTGGGGGCATTATTTATGTGAGTACGCTATTTGTGAAAAACTACAGTAATAGTTTTCCCGTTGCCTAACTTCCCCTTAAACAAACTCTCACTCTCAGTCACTCCCTTCCTTGAGCTCACATTCAGTCTGTGTGCTGAATGTGCCCACAGGTACATTTTCTTATTTCCTCCCCTAAAAGTACTCCAAAGTGTACACAATGTTGCATATGCCCAGAAGCCAGAGTCTGGCTTCATTACCAGCATTAGGGAGATGCACTCCCCCATCCTCTTACCTAAACATCCTTATTTTTCAATGTTAACCCCTGGTGCTTGTAAATACGTCTGTGAGACCTCAGACCTAGAGCAATGCAGCCTCTCTATGGCAGCTGGCTGAGCCAAGCAGCATTCCCCCCTAACCTAAACATCCCCTGTTGTACAATGGTAACTCCTATCCCTGGTAAATGCCCCTATGAGACCTTAGACTTAGAGCAAGCCAGCCTCCCTATAGCAGCTGGCTGAGCCAAACCATTTTCATAATGACAAAACTACGTCTTTCCTAGAAAAGAAGCTCTACACCTTCTCCCCTGGACATTCTCCAACTAGACTACCATAACCCTTGACCATTCTCTCAATATGGCAGATCATTCCTGTCTTGCTTTCACTTTCAATTCAACCTAGACCCCACAGGCAAGAGCCCTCTCACTAAGCCCTTGTCATTCTGAACATCCACTGCCAATCCCTAGCCCTGGATCAATTCCCTTGCTTATTTTTCTCTGCTGCTGATAAAGGGTAGAGTTACACAGCTGATTATTGTAATTGCTATCAATAAGTTGTACACCTGTAAAAATCTGAATTGGCAAAAGTTGTGTGATAGATGTATTTACAGCAATGACCAAAAAAAAGTAGCTGCTGAGGCTGCTTATGTACAACCAAACACCTCGTGGGATTTGGTTTCTTGATTTGGAGGTTCAGGGTCATGGTTTCATGGGACATCCTCGGTAATTAGCCTAATAATTGTTTTTAGTGCATCTGTTCTACCTCCTAGTTCCTTGCATAGTGCCTGGGGTCTTAAAAGCTTGTAAACAGCCATCCAAGGCACAACAGTTGGTCTCTTTGCCTGGAGCAGCAGAGGGAGAGGAAGAGTCAGGCATAGGAGAGAGAATGGAAGGTGTAGCTAATTGCATCCATGAACAAATGTCTCCTTTGTTATGAGACCAGAATAACTGGATGGTGCCCTGCTACCATTACTGAATGTTTTGATCAAAGATTCCATAGAGGAATCCTGATCAAAAGCGGAGAAATAAATAACAAAATTCCAATCCCAAATTCTCATGGAATCCAGACTTTCTGGAGCCACTGAGGTTAGATAAACCCCTGAAACTTTTGCCCTGAGATAATCTTGAAACCTTAAACCTAAAATATCCTCTGAAGTCTTCTTTAAACCAAATAATGGATTAGCTTATTTAATAAAGAATGTTTGTCTTGAGCATCATGCTCTGTTGAAGAACTATACATGGGATCAAACTGACAACAGCAACTCAACAAGGGGCAGAGAGTTCATGTTAACAGGGGAGGAACAATTTGGAAAAGGAGGGTGAGAATGGCTGTACAACTTGAATGTGATCAATGTCACTGAATTGCACATGTACAAATTGTTGAATTGGTTTATGTTTTGCTGTTTATACTTTCAACAACAATAAAACAAAATAAAAAGAATCCCACCATCCATAGATGACCACTGTTAACATTTTCATGTTTCTCCATCACTTTTCTATTTTTTTTTCTCCTTCCAAACTGGATTCATACTGCGGACTAATATCAATTTCTGATTGTTACATTGTTCTAAATAGCATAACAAAAACTTCAGAGTATAAGCAATTTGGGACAAGTATTCAAAAATCTCTTTGCTTTCCAAGATACATCCACCAGCAAATATTTATTGAGCACCTGCTATGTGCATGACACTACTCCAAGAGTGGAAGAGGTAAATCCTTATCTAAGTTCTCACACAAGGTGTTTAAAAATTCTAGGGATTTCAAAAGGCTATGTGAAGCTCCAGCCTCAGAGAACCCTTTAGCTTCAAATGACTGGATCTATATCAACTGAAAAATAAGGCAGATGGTAACACTGGTGTAGCTGGAGACATGAGAAATGCAACTAAACCATTAGAAGTCAGTTTTTTTTAATGATTTCCTTTATTAATAAAATACAGATACTCATCTAATGATAAAAATACCTACAACACATGAGATTTGACTACAGGAAGTCCACGTGTTATGAATTAGATCCATTCCTGAGTGTGTCTTTAAGTAGAATTTGTCGGTAAGATAGAACAGGTGCATATGGTTCTTATTTAGCCTTACTTTAGTGCAAGAACAGGCTCGAAGCCTTTCCAAGGGTTAAAAGCTGCACGTGCACCAAGTAAAGGTGATTATGATCAAGAATTTGTTGCAAGTTTAAGAGTTTCAAAGTGAGGGCAAATTTACATAACATTAAAGGGCAAGTAGGAGTTGTCCCTAAGTTGGATGTTCAAGTTGGACATTCATAACCCAGGGACTTACTGCATATAATAAAGGCCCGGGTCATCTCATGTGACTCAAACTCATTCTGAGGGCAATTCCCTGTGTTTTGAGCAATGACAACATGAGGGAGTGTGTGGCTTCCCATGTGGGTGACTATTCAGAGGACAGCACTTGCTTGCATGTGAAATTCTGAGGCTTTTAAAGGAGGAATAATCAGTGTGATTATATCACCACCACTGGTTACATATTTCACAATCAAGATAATTCTGGCAAAACAGGATTATTGCTTCTTTGCTTTATGTACGCATAGGTAGAGGATGGACCAAATGCTAAGGACTTCTTTCCATTTAAGTCCACTTTCTCCAATGCAATTTTCATTCCTCATTTACATACTGTGCCATCTTCAAAAACTGGAAAGAAATATCTTTCCAGAATTCAAGGCAGAGCCTATTGAAATGCTTAATAACTTTCCTTATCAGACACTCCACTCCTTGCTAAACTACTGAGCCTTTCCCTCTTTGTCTGACCCTTCAGAAGTCTCTCTCAGGGAGCAATCCAGGCCAAGCCCAGAGTAAGAGCTTCCGGGAACCCAAACACATGCCAGCACCTACCGGAGAAGGTGCAGTCTCTGGCCAGGTCATAGGCTTGCCCCTTGCATTCTTTTAAACACCGCAATGGCGGGTAGCTGCTTTCAGGCTGTAAGCAAGGTGGTCATCAGGCAAACAGGCAGAGACAGCCCCTTTGCAAGCCCCAGTGTCTTTCGCTCATCTCAGGAGCCCTTGGCCAGAAAGCACCTTTCAGAAGGCCCAGCAGTAGACAGAATAGCTGAGATCGGAGGCACAAGAGCCCTCAGTGTCTCTGCAAGCAAGAGTCACACTCCATACAAGGACTTGAATCAATGCTGGCTAAATGTGATGCTGCTCTAGGGCTCAGTTTGTAGCATGAGAATGACCAAAGCCTTTTAAAGCCCTTTCCCTTACTTAAAACTGTAGCTGGAAGCAGACCTGCTGACTCCAGGTCCCTGCACTCTTCCCAGCAGCTGTCCCCGTGATCTGGTCATGACCAGAGAACCACTGCACTGCTGAGGAAAGTCCTTGCGACAGAACGCCTGCCACAGCAGCCAAGTTCTTCACTACTCAGGGGCCTGTTTCATTTCTCTGCTGTTTGTGGATTGTTTAAGGAAGGTGCTGAAATTTGACAGGGAAATAAGTAGGTGTTACTGTACCACCTATACAGGAAGTGGTAGAAAGTAACTGTCATTTTAACTGACAAATCTAAGGTAGTTAAAAGTAAATATGTTCAAATTAAAATGTTAAAAATTTCTGTATTCCAGGTGGTGGAATTGTAGGTGATTTTTTCTTCCTTTTTTTTCCCGTTTCTGTTTTTCCCCAAATGTTTCTAGAACAAACAAATACTGCTATTATAATCCAAAAATATATAATCAACTCTATGTTTTAAAGAAGGTATAGGTATAAAGTTTTAGGGAGCAGGCAGACGGCCTAAAGCATAGATGGGGACCCAGCTGCCGATGAGTCAATTCTGACTCATGGTGATCCCATGTGTGTCAGAGGAGAACTATGCTCCATAGGCTTTTCAATGCTGATTTTTCATGAGTAGATTGCCAGGCCTTTCTTCTGAGGTGCCTCTGGGCAGACTCAATATGCCAGTTTTTTGGTGCATTAACTGTTTGCACTATAGATGGGGAAGGAAAGCCTTATACAGTAAAACCTGTGAAAGCTGGAACCTGTGTAAGGTGGAAACAGATCAGCGAAGAAAAACTCAAATATTTTCCACTAAATACAGAGCAACAGAAAAGTGGTGACTTCACCCTGTCAACGGTGGAAAACTTGCAAGACCCAGAAAAACAAGGCAGTCCCATCAAGTTTCAGCTCTCATAGGTTTCACTGTACCTCTTTTTAGACTTCCCTTCTGCAGCTAAAGGAACAAGAACAGAGGTCTTCTCAATGAGGTAACAAACTCATGACTCCTCCCCCAACCTGGCTCCTCCTCCTCCTTAGGCAGCTTAAACAGAAAGACACATGTGAACTAGGGAGAGTCACAGAAAGGAAACCCACACTGGGTGTGGCTGTCAAGCCCAGTGGGGGCAGGTGGGGTGGGAGGGCCATGGGATCTTGTAGGCTTTTAAGGTTCCTCATTTCTATCAGGCAGACATTCCACAAGCTACCCTTTCTCTGGCTAGTTCTTAACTACACATTCAAACTTCCAAACTTCTCACATGGAAAATAAACATGCAGATTTGTTGATGGAGTGCAATGTTTACGTAATTATTCTGAAAAGTGACACCCAAGCTCAGTTCAATCCCAAAGAATCAAATTCTCCAAAAGTGATTCCCCCCTTAGTAAACAGCAGGCATTCCCTTTCTTGTCTCTTTGCCCTCTTTTCCCTTTGTTTCGTGTTTTCTCATAGCTTCCCTCCCTTCCTCTCTAACCACTCCCACCTGCAAAATGGGGCTTCTAAACAACTGTTTGTCATGTGGGTGTTTGTTTGCCAAGTATTATTGAAATAAAATCAATGTCTACAAGCAATGAGAAGAAGCAACACATACTCATTTTCTTCTAGGGATGGCCCTGAAACCATACTCAAAAGTTCCTTGAAATGGCTGTGCCTCAGTTAACTTATGTAAATAAATTAAGCTAAATTTCAAGACTACAGGAAGCTGAACTGTTGAATATCCTTACACTGAGGTCGGAAACCTGTCAGGCCCTGGGGAGTCCTGGTGGTGCAGCGGTAAAGTGTTTGGCTGCTAACCAAAAGGCTGGCCATTCAAATCCACCAGTCACTCCTTGGAAACCCTATGGGGCAGTTCTACTCTGTCCTATACAGTCACCATGAGTCAGAATCAACTCAACAGCAATGTGTTTGGTTTTGGTTTAACAGGCCCTGTAAGCTGCTATTTCCTGCTCTACAAGGTACCAATTTTTTTATTCAAAAATATTCTCAATGATAGACCACTGATATATCAAACTGTTTTTTCAAACCCACCCAGAGGTGCCTTAGAAGAAAAAAAGGCCTGGTGATCTACTTCTGGAAGGTCACAGCCATGAAAACCCTATGGAGCACAGTTCTACTCTGCAACACATGGGGTCACCATGAGTCAGAATCGACTCAACAGCAACTGGTTAGGTTTAGGTCAGAGGTAAGGGAAAAGGTAAGTACCAGGTGCTATGCTAAAAGCATTAGATTACATTTGTTATCTCATTTTATCCTCTCAAAAACCCTATCATGTAGAAAATACGATTGGCACTCACATTTATCAATGAAAAAACTGACACTAAGAGAGGTTAGGCAACTTGCCCAAGTAAGTGATATAGTCTATGATAGGCAGAATGCTAAAATGCCCCCTAAAATTCCTGGCCCCTGGTCTACTTGTCCTGTATAATTCCCTCCCCTTGAAAGTAAGTGGATCTGTGACTATCATGTGTTATTGCTCCCATAATTAGATTATTCATCAATTGACTTTGAGTTAATCAAAAGGGAAATTATTCTGGGTGGGCCTGAGCTAATCAGGTGAGCCCTAAAAGAGGGATTAGGCCTTTCCTGAAGAGAGATTCACCCGTTGGCTTTGAAAAAGTAAACTTTCATGTTATGTGTGAGAGCCATGTGGCTACAACCTGAGAGTGGCCTCTAGGAGCTGCCAGAGACCCTTGGCTGACTACCAGCAAGAAAATGGGCACCTCAGTCATACAACTGCAAAGAACTGAATTGTGCCAACAACTTGAGTGAGCCTGGAAAGGGCCTTCGAGCCTCCAGGATGAGAATACAGTTTACAACACCTTGATTTCAGTCCTGTGAAACCCTGATCAGAGAACCCAGTTCATCTGTGCCCACACTTCTGACCCACAGGAACTATGAGATAATGTGTTATTTTAAGCTGCGAAGTTTGTGGTGATTTATTATGTAGCAACAGAAAACTAACATGGTCAAGATTCAAAGCCAAGGCTGTCTGACTCCAAAATGTGTGCTCTTACAAATTCCTAACCATTTTTAACTCTTCAAAAAGAGTAGAGACGTAAGTCTCCATGGAACGGTCACGGTAAGGATCTTTTCCTCTCTGATGAAGTTTTCGAGTTTTAGAAATGTTTTTATCATGCTAGATTACAGAAACACACTTATTGATGTTACATTTGAGATCTGGGGGTAGAATACACATTTAACAGAAAACTCAAATACAACACGATAAAAGTAAGTTGTGAAAAACTAAATAGGATGGAAAACATAAGATTTTATTTACCAAAAACACCTTATTGGAGCAGACTTGGCTTCTGCAAGGGCTCCAGGCTGTGCTACTTATAAATACTTTCCTCTGACTATTGGATAAGCTGCAAGATCTGTCATCTGGTGCCTCCAAGGAGAGGACAACACATTACCTCTTTTAACAGAACCCACCTAAAAAGTCCCTGAATACAAGAAGCCAGTGAATCCTCTACTGGAGTAATTTTGAAGAGAATCCCAACAAATCAAATACTGTGGGTGCCTCTTAAAAACCAAAAAAACAAACCCGTTGCCCTTGAGTCGATTCCAACTCATAGCGACCCTATAGCAAAGTAGAGCTGTCCCATAGAGTTTCCAACGAGCACCTGATGGATTTGAACTGCTGACCTTTTGCTTAGCAGCCACAGCACTTAACACTACAGCACCAGGGTTTCCGGGTTGCCTCTTGGAGAGTCTAACCCTACAACTCACGTCCCACGTTCCCCCTTTAACACAAATACACACAAAAACTACAGAGGCAAGTGAGATGAATAATAATAATAGCTAACACTTAGCATATGCCAAGTACTTACCTTGAATTACCTCATTTACACCTCACAATCACCATGTGAAGTAGGTATTATCACCATTGCTCCCATTTTATAGACTAAGAAACTGAGGCTTAGAAAGCTGAAGTAACTTTCCCAATAGTCCATAGCTAGAAAGTGGCATTTCAACCAGAGCTCATGTTCTCCGTCACTTTGTTACATTACCCATGTTTCTGCTGCTCTCCAACTAAATTGTATATTTCTTCCATTCTTCACAGAACCTAGCAAAATGTTTTCACATAGGAATGCTCAATGAATGTTTGCTGATAATGATAAGGAATGAGGCCAAGTCCTGAAGAAGGAGGTGAGGCTTCCAGACCATTCATCATTGTGAGAAGATGGGAGACATGGAGAGGCCAAACGATATGGGATAAGGAGGCAGACTAAAGGCAGCCCTCCTCTCCAACTTATGGTGTCAGTCTAAAAGTAAGTGAACTGTATCACGCTACTTAGAACCCCAAATATACATTGAGTAACCATGTAGAGGAGATTTGATTCTGACCATAAGATCATAAAAAGAAAACGAACCCAGTTTTCCAGAGTTTATTTCTGCCTTTTGGAAGTTTCTGCTACACATCTGGAAGTGATTTTCTAACACACTAATTCCAATGAGTCATCTACAATATTAAGCAATGATTCCATAGGGTGAACTCTGATCATATTTTTCCACTGACTGGCATCCATTGAGGTCAATGGAAGGCAAAGGTTGACCCAGACTTGGAGAACATCACCCTCTAGGCCCCTGTGTTATTGTCAAGAACATGGGTTTTAAGAGGTACAAAAATGTAATCTCCCAACATTAATGTAAGACTTGTTCTAATACATACTGTTGCCTTTCACTGGTCATTTGCAGAAGATGGATCCAAAAGCTGCTTGCCGGGGAGGTAACCCTAAGTAAAGCTAACAGAAGAAACATGGGGCCATATTTAAAGATGGAGCAGTCTGAAATACGGGGACAGAGGGTGGGCTCACAGGACGGTGGTACATAGAGTACAGCCAGAGCTCAAGACCTTTAATGCGCCAGCAAGAATTTCTGCAAAGAATATTCTACAAAGGACTGCCAGTCCACCTCTTGCCCTTTCAGCCACATCCCAATACAGTGGCTCCAACTATCAGCTTTTAAACTATATCATATTGGTTTCCTAATATCTAAAACCTCTAGTACTGATGTTTAAAAGCATAACTTCAGTCCATTTCCTGGTGTCTTCTGACACTTGGATTTCTTTCAGGTTACAATGAAAGAATAAGTCATGTTCTCTCAGAGACTAAGGAGCCACTTACTTACAAAGGCTATTTTAAATCCTTCAGGTGACAAGGGTATTATTCAGTTTCCGGCTTCTTCAGGCCTGAAGGAGTTAATGCAACTTCCCAGAGGAACATTTCTCTCCCAGGCACTAAAACAATTGTATTTTAAATGGCAAAGGAATGTCAGGGTATTACAAAAACTTAAATCATCCAATCTTACCTTACAAAATATGTAAATGAAAGGTGATCATTTGCATTACAAAGGGATTCTTTGCTTTGCCAAAGGGCTCCCTTAAAGTTCATTCAAAAATCAGATTCCTCTGGTGTATGTTAAATGATTTGATTCACCCCAACTGGATTTACATATAGGCAGCACTGAAGAAACACAGCAGTAACAAAGCCTGAACTTGATTATCATATACTTCCTTACAACGATTTAGGTGGTCACAAACACATTTCATCAATGCACTGCCTCCAGATTCACTGCCTCCAGGTTCACGCAGTGAAGAGGAGATCTTTAAAAACTTCTGACTCATAATCCCCCACTCAAAGAATAAATCTGCCTTGCTTCTACCTAGCACCCTTCATCCAAAGCCTTCAAAGTGTCAATTCATATTCCCTAGTTAGTCTTCATGATTATGCCAAACAACTCCGCAAGAGGAAAAAAAAATTTTTTAACTATTAGGACCACTGACAGGAAAATTAAAGAGTCATCTGAGCAAAAAAGAACCACATTTAGTTTGTTTTTTTACAAAGAATAGAATATTTCATGCATATGACTTTTTTAAATTATGAATAAGAAATATTCAAAACTACTTGATATACAACAGATCATTTCTTATATACCAGCTTTTGATTATGATCAGAGTGAAGGTTGGGGGAAAAAAGTGAGAAATGTAATAAGAAGACAGACAGAAGAACAGAAGCAAAAAGAAAGAAATGATCTGAGATGTGCGTACTGATCGAAGAAAAAAAAAGGCATCTAGAGCACAGAGGGAAAAAGAGACCCTGCTTATCAAGACGTGCACCATAATCTAATTGTCTTAAATGTCAGAGTAAGCCCTTCCATTTCAAAGCTTCTAATTCATCAGTAATTCTCCCATCTATTTATTTTTAAATCCACAAGAAGTCTAAAGATCTTTTTAAACAGGAGATACAGCATGTACAAAATCAGGAAACTTGCGAGCAGAAATCCTTGCACCATCAATGCATATAACCTATTTCTTAGCTTTATTTGAAATTCACGTCCTTCTAGTGATTAATCTTAGAGCCCTGGTGGTACAGTGGTTGACAGCTATGTCTGCTAACCAAAAGGTTGGCAGTTGGAATCCACCGGCCGCTCCTTGGAAACGCTGTGGGGGCAGTTCTACTCTGTCCTATAGGGTCCCTCTGAGTCAAAATAGACTCAACGGCAATGGGTTTGGTTTGATTTTGGTTTTTTAGTGATTAATCTTATTAATGGCACCAAAGGATGGCTCCAGTAGCAACAACCTGAGACACATTTCACATGCAAAACAACAAGAGCTATTTTTACTTACATTTCAGAAAATTCAGGGTGGGCATTTCTGCCTCTCAAACATTATAAAAATAATATGAAACATACAAAATATATGTAGATATATAGGCGTGTATGTGTGTGCACGTGTGTGTGTACATAAGGATATGTGTTCTTTGAAACTTGACCCTATAGAGAACACATTACGACCTAAGTTTGGGAAATACTTAAGCAGATAGGAAGGGGAAGCAAATGGGAACTGAAGTTTCTAACCTCTAGACCCCAGCCCTGGTGGCGCAGTGGTAAAGAGCTCAGGCTGCTTATCAAAAGGTCAGCAGTTCAAATCCACTAGCTGCTCCTTGGAAACCCTATGGGGCAGTTCCACTTTGTCTTATAGGGTCGCTAGAGTTGGAATCAACTTGACAGCAATGAGTTTTTTTAACCTCTAGACCATCCTAATTTTTCATTCAAGAAACAAAGAATCAGGGGTGTGCAAAGCACTGGACAACAAGGTGCAGGTTTACAGGAGATTACTATCTTAATAATAACAGTTCCATGCTAATTACTATACAGATACTATATGTCACATAATTAAATATAACAACCCTGAAAGGCAAGCATGGGACTTGTCTTCTGCTCTACTTTTTCCGATCATAAAAATACTACATGCTTAATGTAAAATAAATTAATAAACAAAAACATTTTGAAACAGAAAATACAAAGAATAAAATTTACTCATAATCTCACCATCCAGAGATAAGCACTGTAACATTATATTATATATGCACATTATACACATACACACACACACACATATACACACTGATACCCACCACATACACAGGCAAACCCTTTGAGAACGCTTTCTTAGAACATAACAATAACACTAATAAAAAACTTGTTACTGTCAAAGTCGATTCCAACTCATAGTGACCCTACAGGACAGAGCAGAACTGCCCCATAGTGTTTCCAAGGAGCGGCTGGTGGATTCAAACCACTGACCTTTTTGCTTAAGAGCTCTGGCTATTAATCAGTCAAGCTCTTAACCACTGCGACACCAGGGCTCCGTAACACTAATAGCTAACATTTATTCAGTGCTTATCACAAGCCAGGCATTGTTCTAAGTGTTTTATTGTTATTATTTTAGTCCATCCTTACAACAACCCTGTGAAGTTGGTACTATTACTATTTCCATTTTACAGATGAGAAAACTGAGACAGAGTGATTATGTAACTAAATTCACATATATCCCATATGCATTATTTTACAAAAACGGGATACTTTACATGTTGCTTCATAACCTAAACATTTCCTATGTCAGTAAAAAATATAGATCTCAATTGAATGATGGTGTGGTTTTCTGCTGTATGGCTAAATATTTGCCCAATCCTCTATTTTGAACACTCATGTTGTTTAAATTTTGTTGTTGTTATCATAAAGAACTCTGCAGGGCCCACTGAAGTTGATAATATTATTTCCATTTTACAAATGAGCACCAAGAGATTCCAAAAAGTTAAATAGCCTGCCCAAGGTAATATCTATTGTCAGTGGAATAGCTGGGCCCTTCTGGAGCTTTGACTAGTAAGCATTAGCTCTTTCCACTCTCCTGCTAGCTCCTTAAGGCATTCACATTCTAATGGATGAATGAGAGAGGCTGTGAAAAACAATGAGACAGAATGAAATTCTCTCAAAAACTAAAGAACCGGTGTGGTAGATTGAAAATGCCCCCATGCTAATCCCCAAGACCTATAATATTACCTTTTATGACAAAAGGGTTTTTTTTTTTTTTTTTTTTGCAGATGTGATTAAAGATCGTGAGATGGGAAGAACCTCCTGAATTATCTGGGTGAGCCCTCAATGCCATCACAAGGGTCCTTACAAGAGAAAGAGGGAAATGTGACACAGACAGAAGAGAAGGCAATGTGACTATGAAGGCAGAAATTGGAGTGATCGGCCACAAGCCAAGGACTGCCAGCAGCCTCTCAAGCTGGAAGACACAAGGAACGAATTCTTCCCTGGAGTCTCTGAAGGGAGTGCGGCACAGTGATTATCAGTTTTGGATTTCTAGCCTCCAGAACTGTGACAGAATAGATTTCTGTTGGTTTAAGCTACCACATTTACAGCAGCCTTAGGAATGGAATACAAGATGAGGCCCTAGCCCTGCAGAAGGAGCAATTCACTCCAAACAGGGGGGATTGTGGAGGACAAGCCATTTCACCTGAGCCCTACAGCACAGATAGGATTCTCTTAGGCAGGGAAGGGGCTGCAACGGCATTCCAGGATGAGGAATCTGCACAAGCAAATGTATACGCTATACACTGAGAAGGTATATAGTGTGTAATAGAGTGAGTAGAGGCCACAGGAAAGGATATGGGGGGAGAAAAGAATTCAAGAATGAGATGGGCCTTACTGGTAAAGGTCCCTCTGGGAAATCTGGTGCTCATCAGGAGCCAGTGAAGATGGAGTTGGTATTTGTATGGGTTTGGAGATTTTGTTATTTTCCCTCCACCCTTCCCTGAGAGGTGGCAGAATGGTAGTTTCTAGATATTTCAAGATGATCATTGCTTTGCTTACTGTCAAGGTGGGAGTCCACTCTGACTTGTTATACTTATTATAAAAGACATCTGGACAAAACTCTGCCCAAATTATTTCTCCAGGTAAGAAATATCAGGGTGGGGCAGACCTCCTCAACTGTACCTGGTAACAACTGGGAGGATGCTCCTATATTCCCCAGGATGCCCACTCGGGTGGCTCTGAAATGTACCTGGCTTCCTTCAAATAATTACCTCAGCAAAGCAAAATCCTCAGTTAAACAGAGCTGCAGGAACTTCATTTGCCTCTCATGTGAAAGGTTTCGCTTTTGAGAGGCATAGTAAACCCAAAAGGCCAATCTTTCCCAATTAAGCCCAGCAGAAAAAACAAAGTGACAAAAATCGGACTCTATAGTTGTTATTGTATCATATCTTAAACTCTTCATTCTTATTCCATAATCCCGTAGATAAAACCTCCCCTTCTTTTAGTTGGAACTAAACCCCAAACCAGGACATTTTAGGGGACAACCTTGCCAGATGCGAGTTCCAGGGCATTCCCTTGGCGCCTAGACCATTGGATTTCCAGAAAAGGCACCCAGCCATCACTAGCTCAGGCCTTTGGAATTTTCCATCCTTGGGTAGAGAATAGGTTGAAAAAAATAAAAGAAACAGAGTGGTGGCTCTGTCTCGTGCAGAATACTATTTGGCTGAACACTGAGGAGAGAGCGAAAGAAGATATGAGGAAAAGATGAGAAGGGGAGAGTGGGAGTTTGCCCACAGTAGAACGAAGTTCTCAGAGCATGATGGAAGGGAGAAGCAAAGGGCTAGCTATAGGAGAGTTGTGGTGATGGAATTGAACCAGGGAGCCAGATATAAAGATTTTCCTGGAAAGTGGCATTGCAGAGATGAACACCAAGAGCAGCAGGTGAGGAAAACCAGAATGAAGGAGAGCTGTTGGGTGCAATAGAAGGCGAAGTGGGGGCATTGGTGGTTCAGTGGTAGAATTTTCACCTTCCGTGCAGGAGACTGGGGTGTGATTCGTGGCCAGAGCACCTCATACACAGCCACCACCCACCTATCTGTTAGCAGAGGCGTGCCTGTTGCTGTGATGCTGAACAGGTTTCAGCGGAGCTTCCTGACTTAGGGGGACTAGGAAGAAGCGCCTGGTAATCTACTTCTGAAAATCAACCAATGAAAAAGATCATGGGGATGGGGCAGGACCAGGAAGCATTTTGTTCACTGGGTGTGGGGTCAGCATGAGTATGGGGCCAACTCAAAGCCAGATAACAACACAGAAGGTGGAAAAGAGAAGAAAGCAGCTTGGTAGAGAGGACTTGCTGAGTGAGAGGAGGCCAGCCCCTGCAGGGGCCACTCTGAAAAAGTCGCAAGGGCTCAAATGGCAGCCCTGTCTAACAAGGTTTGTGGCTCTGAAAAATATGGGTCTGGAACAGGTATGAACTATTGACCTCTTCTACCCTAGAGGAGACAAGGCCAGGCAGACCTGGCACATGAACCCCACCACCCGTGGCCCTCCAAAGAGATCTGGCCTCTACAGGTTTTTTATGGGTTCCAATTATCATATACAGTCGAGAACTGCATACGAGTATTTTCTAAACCCCTTCACTAACTGATTTGGGATCTTGAATTACGTAAGGTGACAGTGTGCCCTGCCTCCATCCACTGAATAAATGTCTACTCACCCCTGTGGTCCCAGACAAAACTGCCCTATTTTACTTAGTATACTTTCTGAAGGGTTTGATTTCTTCTGGCCTGAGTCTAAAAATAAACTGCTTCCCTCATTAAATATTGTTAATATTTTAATCTCTGGTCTCTTGGTCTATTATAACGCAAAAAAACCCTTTCTTCTTAACTTTTTCTATCCTTGAGTCCCCTCTGTCCTTGTTTTGCCTTCCCCCACTCCTCACCCCACCTTGCCCTAAGTAGATTTAATCCATTAAAAGGGAAATCAGTGGAGACGGATTTCTCTGCTTCCCTTTCAAGCAACAGTTCTAAAAGCATTTCCCTTGAGACTTTAGCATGAAACCAAGGGAAGTATCTATCTTCTTCCTCAGCCATGGCAGCTATCTTCCCCAGCTCAGCATGCAATTCTCTCTCTCTCGCTAGCTCACTCTTCAAACACCACACTTGCATTCTAGTTCCTCTGCAATACCACAATCCCAGGTGTTCCAGGGTTTTAAGGCACCAACTCTGTAATGAAGTTTATGCAGGAGACCGGGGTTCAATTCCCGGCCAGAGCACCTCATGCACAGCCACCACCCATAAACCATGAAGTTCAGCGGAGGGCCAGTAGAAACAGGAAAACCCCAAAACAGAAAGTAGTAAATCATCAAGAAAACACGCGCATGCGCGCCAGGTTAAAGGAGAAAGTCCATAATTTGGAGAAAATACATACCAGTTTCTAAAGAAGACTTAAATACAACTGCTCTTAATACCCTTTCATATTTTATAAATTAGTAGAAATTAGGTAAGGTATAAATACATTATTTAAATTTTTTAACATCATTACATGGAAAACATCTGAATTTTTTTAATTGAGGTGGCTTACAAGGACAATTGGAACTGTTTTCCTATTGAGAAAAACAAAAGAAAGAAAGGAACAGGAGAAAACGAAGACAGGTAATGTATATTTTTTTCTCTAGAGATTTTTTTAACAAAATCTGGGGGCTGCCCCTACCTTTTACATAATGATTTTCAGTATGTTACAGCCAGGTCAATTATCCAAGGGCCTGAAAAAAAACGAGTCTGGGTCTGTGAGAAATAAGGCCAGGGCCAATTAGAATTGATGTAAAAATACAAAATGCAATCCAAATCTCTGACAGAGTGCTTCTTCAGGGCAGTAAAGCTCTCTGCCGTCAGATCATCACGGATATTATACTGGCCAGTGTGAGGAGGGCTGGTGCAAATGTGATCAGCCAGGAAGTTTTTGCGGTGTGTCTCTCTAAAATGTCGATGAATGAGTTTGGTGGAGAGAGGAAGTTTCAATTTATCTCTCAATCAATTGAAATAATCTTGAAGCCAGAAGGAACTAGCCGAGACATTCCAGTCCTCCTCTCTGCTTCTCCAACCATGTGCTTTACAAACCCATTTCTAGGAAGGAGTTCTGTGATTACCTTGGAGATGCAGGAAGGCCATGCCCGGTCTAACTTGATCTTCAGGAGAGGTGAAGCATCTCTCACGTAACACACATGAGAGATGTCTTGGGGCTTGTCAGCCAAAGAGTTATTCTCCGTGATGTGAAACCATCACTTTCTCTTTTAAAGAGACACACGCACGCGCACGCACACACACACGCACACACGCACACACCCCTCTTTGCTCTTTTCTTTAGTCGAGGATGGAAAATTCTATAGGCCTGAGCTGGCTAAGTGCCTGCTAAGTGTCTGGCCAGTTTGTATCCTGAAACACCCCAAGTCTGAAACCAGTGCCCACTGTAAGATCTCCAGACTGAAGGAGTTCTGTGTGGGAATATAATTTTAATTATGAAGAATTTAAGAAAATATCCAAATTGAAATTGCAGACTGCAAATCTGTACTCCCTTCTTTCTGCCAAATATGCTCAAAAGGGATTGTGCTGCTTCATTCTAATTCTGTGAGGACTTCTGCACCTACCTCATGGTTTCCCAGTTATCAGATCTCTGTTTCGCCTCCACCATAATGTCAGTACTCATGTTGGGAACTCACCTGATCCTAGGATTCCCACCATTCCTCAACCTCTAGCAATGATCTGTGTGGTAGGCAGAAGAATGGCCCCCCAAACATGTCCATGTCTCCAGAACCTGTGAATATGTTACCTTACATAACAAAAGGGATTTTTTAGATATGATTAAGGATTTTGCAATTTGGAGATCATTCTGGGTCATCTGATTACCCAACATCATCACAAGGGTCTTTGTAAGTGAAAGACGGAAGCAGGAGGTTCAGAGGCAGAGAAGGAAAAGTAATGATGGATGCTGAGGTCTGAGTGAAGTGATGTGAGACAGATTCAACCAGCTGTTGTTAGCCTGAAGATGGAGGAAGGGGCCATGGGCCAAGGAATGGGAACAGCTTCTAGAAGCTGGAAAAGCCAAGGGAATGGATTCTCCTCTAGAGCCTCCAAAAGCAACTAGTCCTCCAGATAGTTTGACTTTCGCCCAGTAAAATCCATTTTGTATTTCTGACCTCCAAAACTGTGAGGTAATACCCTCACGTTGTTTTAAGCACTAAGGGTGGAGTAACTTTTTACGGCAGCCCCAGGAAATTAATAGACCCTGGCTCTAATTCAATCTTCAGTAGGGCTACTTGCTGAACTGCTTCATCCTGGGTGCTCTGCCTCCTGAGTTCTCTAAGCAGACACTCACCCCTTCATTCCACAGCTCCACTTTGCTGAGCTCAAGCTGCTGTATGGTCATGGTGTGAGGTAGGGCACCTCTCCTCGGCAGGACCAGCAACAGGGCCAGAACTCATGCTTCGAGGAACTGGGCAACTGGCCAGAAAATCAAGGCAGAATTTTAGATATACAATAGGGCAGTCAACATAGGGACGTAGTAGCTGGGCCAACGACACAATGGTACAAGGAAGAAGACAAAAACCCAGTGGCTGGAAATAGATTTTAAAGACAGGGTAGAACCCGCAGCCTGGATGACTGGAAGCTGAGAATCTGAGCTCCGAATGCAAGAGTCCTTCAATGTCCCGTTTAGGCCCGAACTGGTCTCTGAGCTCCGGAAGTTGCTGACCTGAAGTGGATTGTCTGAGTAGCTCCAGCTACATAGTGACGGGAGGGATGGAGGAAGGGAGCGGGAGCTGGGCTTGTTATTACAGAATTTAAGCAAGAACCTTATGGAATTCTCTTTTGGCCCTCCTGGTGAGAATTCTACAGACCTTCCGGAAGGAGCAGACAAGGCAAAGTTCCTCTAGAAGCAGTCAAGTCGGTCACCAGCAGTGGAGGAGCAATTCTCCCCGAGGTCAAATTAACAGGGAGAGCCCTCTTTGCTCCACAAGCTATAGAGGATGTCATAAATACTCAGCTGGACATAAGGAGCGCCCTTGGCCCCTGTGAGCGTTTAAATAATGACTTAGTTCAATGTTTGCAACATTTGATTCAAAGCCTTCCAGAACTTCTTATTTCTTGGTGGTAAATTAGGCACCTTAGAAGGTGGTAATCTTATTCTCTCCTTTGGGTCTCTAGGAAACCATTTTATGCACGAAAGCATTAGAAACTAGTTAACTTAGGAAAATAAACTGATTATGCCAATAGAACTCTTCTAGTCACACCACGAGCACTGTGACAACAGGTCCTGCAAGGCATAAAGTTGGCAGTTGCTCAAGTGGGAAAACTAAACTACTTAATATAAAAGGTATTGAAAGAAATATCTATGTTGTTATTTTTGGACAGCACTAACCCACTTGAAAAAAAAAATCATAAAAACAGTTTCATGAAAATGATCCCAGGTACCTCTGCAGAGCCAGTGTTGAGATTTTTTTTTTTCCATATAGTTATTCAAATAGCAAAGAAAGGGAAGAACGGCCAATTACAAACAGTTCTGAAAATCCTTAGGCTTACTTTGGCAAGGAAACATCTATACTGATCTTGCCCGCATTTCTCAATAACAATCCCATCCCTTTTTTTGGCCCTCACCTCCTACTTTCCCACTAAAGAGACCTCAGCTTGTTCAGAAATAAAGTGTTTCCCAAGAGAAGGAGATCATCAGAAATCCATACACACAAATTTCTTCCCCCTCCTCCTGATTTATTGTAGAACTTGGTATAGGAGCTAGTGCTTCTTCATATGATCACTTCAAAAGAATCAAGACACCTGGAGTTTGTTACTTGTTCTGTTGTTTGGTAAATATGGCCCACCTCACTCAAAATCATGCCTGTTTCCCCATTATAAAACAGGGGTGACAACAATGTGGTAGGCATTTAATAGTGACCATGTAAGGACACATGAACCATGCTCCAGAGGGTTTTCAGTGGCTGATTTCTCGGTAGTAGATTGCCAGGCCTTTCTTCCAATGCACCTCTGGGTAGACTCAAACCTCCAACTTTTCTGCTTGCAGCTGGGCGCATTAACCTTTTGCACCGCCCATGGGGTCAGAATCGTCTCGCAAGCAACTGGTTTGGATTTTTAGTTTAACAACACACGAGGTCTAGATATAACAGCATCTTTACCTCTTCTGAAAATTAAAAAAAAAAAAACCAGAAACCCCAAGAATATGGCCCCCGGACACCCTTTTAGCTCAGTGGTGAAGCCCCTCCCGAAGTTCACCGTTCAGCTAGGGACTGGACAGCCTCATAAAACAAAACAGGACTAATGAGGGACAGCAGTCCAGGGACAAGGACTAGAAGGCAGGAGGGGACAGGAAAGCTGGTGATAGGGAACCCAAGGTTGAGAAGGGACAGTGTTG
>NW_004444004.1:12634726-12680993 GCF_000243295.1 Trichechus manatus latirostris | reverse complement strand
GGAAGCAGACTGTCACATCTTTCTCCTACAGAGCGGCTAGTGGGTTTGAACCGCCGACCTTTTGATTAGCAGCTGAGAGCTTTGACCACTGCACCACCAGGGCTCCTTAAAAGAACGCCGAGAGAACGAAAACATGGTACTTGGTCAGGGAATTAATACATAGGCAGCATTTACCAACTAAACCGGAATATATTGTCTCCCCAGTGATTGCTGTTTCTGTGACATTATTCAGTTTTATGTCTTAAACATGTGTACCACCAGGGCTGCCAGGCTGAACAATTCTAGAGAATGCCAATCCCATCATAGACTATGTGAATGGCAACCCCCTGGAGATGTGCAGGGACAGCTTGCTCAGCTGTATGCAAGTGGCTCTGTGCTATATAAACTCATTCTCCTCATTCCCCAGGGATATTTGGCTGAAAGAAAAGTTATAAACAAAAAACCAGAGTCTTGTGAGGCTTAAACTGTCTGGATCTAACAAGGACAGAATCAGAATAATTAAAAGTGAATGTAAACCATGAGAGCCTTTGATTTCTAAAAACTCAAAAGTTATCTAAAATGAAATGATAATGATTTCAAAATAGCTGAATTTAAGTTCCTAAATATTGTAAAACAGGGTATTTGTGTCCTTTCCTTTACTCCAATGAATCTAATCAAAATGGTTTCTTTATATTAAGCTGCAATTAAAACAAAATATAGTAGAATGGTATATAGTTTTTATATGTAGTCCCTGGGTGCTACAAACAGTTAACGTGCTCATCTGTTAACTGAAGGAGTGGAGGTTTGAGTTTACCCAGAGGCGCCTCTGAAGAAAGGTCTGGCAATTTACTTCCAAATAAATCAGTCATTGAAAACTGTGGAGCCCAGTTCTACTCTGACACACACAGGGTCACCATGAATGGGCATCTACTTGATGGACACTGGTTTGATATACAGTCATGCGTTGCTTAATGTCCACGATAAGTTCTGTGAAATAGGACGTTATATGATTTGAACGTTGTGTGAACACCATATTATATACTTTTAAAAAATGGGATATGTTTTGTTTCACTCCAGATCGATACTTCTTTACCTCTTGCTGCTGCTATCACTAGCACTGGAAGCCATGATGAACTTCACAGTAATAGTTTCAAAAGAAAATTACAGAACGGGACTAATGAGGGACAGCAGTCCAGGGACAAGGACTAGAAGGCAGAAGGGGACAGGAAAGCTGGTGATAGGGAACCCAATGTTGAGTAAGGACAGTGTTGACATGTCGTGGGGTTGTTAACCATTGTCATAGGGCAACATGTGTACTAACTGTTTAATGAGAAACTATTTGTTCTATAAAACCTTCATCTAAGGTACAGAAAAAAAAGAATTATCTATGTGAGATCAAATTGACAACAGCAACTCAAAAGGTTTGATGGGAAGCCTGGGGGCAGTGAGTTGAAGATCATGGTGATGGAATAATTTGGAAAAGGACAGTGAGAATAACAGCACAACTGGAAGAATGTAATCCATGTCACTGAATTGTACATGTAGAAACTTTCAAAATGATGTAACTTTGGCTATGTATATTTTCACCAAAAAAAATGTCCTCAAGGTCGAGAAGGGAGAGTGTTGCCATGTCGTGGGTTTGTTAACCAATGTCATAAAACAATATGTGTACTGACTGTGTAACGAGAAACTATTCTGTAAACCTTCACCTAAAGTAAAATTTAAAAAAAATTTTTAAATAATAAAAAAAAAACAAACTTGGTGCCACTGAGTCAATTCCGACACATAGTGATTCTAGAGGACAGAGCAGAACTGCCCCATAGGGTTTCCAAGGAGCGGCTGGTAAATTTGAACTGCCAACCTTTTGGTTAGCAGAGCTCTTAACCACTATACCACCAGGGCTCTAAAAACACAAGGCATTAACATCTTTTAGAGACATTCTATACAACCAAATTCCCTAGCCTCCTGACAATGAATACTTGGTCCTCACTGAAACACTTCAAATAAAGATGTTTTGTATCAGACACTTTGAAGAACACTTGATTTCTTAGTTAAAATCTCACCCAGTAAAATATTTCAAAAGTTAGGGAAAGCAACATGATGAGAAATCTGAAGCATCAGAATATCTGCAAGCATTTCTCAGAAGTTGGAAACGTATGCAACCCAAGATTAGCTGTCAAGAGAGGTAAATAAACATAACTTCCTGTGAATGATAAACTCAATAAGCAATAAAAATAAGGTGAAGAACTGCAGGAAATAATAGCAAATTTATGCATGTTTGCAGGAGGTCGTGCACAGACAATAGGCAAACCACGTGCAGCTGGAAGAGTTGGCATGCTTCCCATGGTATCTACTATGCTGGGAACTTGTAGACATACTATACCTAATAGAACTTATCCTGCTATCACAAAACCAGAATAAATCTGTTGCCATCAAGTCGATTCTAACTCATAGCAACCCTTATAGGACAGAGTAGAACCGCCCCATGTGGTTTCCAAGGCTGTCATCTTTATGAAAAGAGACTGCCACATCTTTCTCCTGTGCTGTGGCTGGTGGGTTCAAACTGCGGACCTTTCAGTCAGCAGCCAAGCACTTAACCACCGTGCTACCAGGCCTCTTTAAAACCAGAATAGCTGAATATAAAAGCGTATTACTTTCTTAGGAGACCTTTAAGCTTTAAAATTTTCCAATGAAGTACGTTTCCAAAATAGATTTTGTAAAAGACATTAAAATATTTCAAAATTTTCTTTACAGTGGTAAAAATATATACAATAAAACATTTGCCAATTCAACATGTTTTATGTGTACAATTCAGTGACATTATGTTTATTATGGTTTCACAGATGGTTGTGTAACCATCGCCATGATCCTTTTCCAAATTTTTCCGTCACTCTTAAAAAAAAGCTCAGGGCTACCTGAGCAATGAGTTCTCCTTCCCCTTCCCCATAATCACTAATAAATTTTTGTCTCTATGCATTTGCCTATTCTAGAAATTTCATCTAAGTGGAATCATACAATATGTGACCTTTTGTGACTGACTTATTTCACTCAGCATGATGTTTTCAGGGTTCATCCACGTCGTAGCACGTATCAGGACCGCACTGCTCTTTATCGCTGAGTAATATTCCATTGTTTCTACATACCACATTTTGATTATCCACTCATCTATTGATAGACACTTATCAGGACTCCCTTTCTCTTTATGGCTGAGTAAAATTAAGGCATTCAAATTTAAATACTCATTTAACTTTTAAAAGTGGGGATTAATGAGTGAAAGAGATGTCAATTAAGTTTTGAAGGGGAAAAGAAAGAGCACTGAAGTTCTAGTTTCCTATATGGAGCCTACTTCTCCTCTATCCATCTCTTTGAGTAAACTGCATTGAACAGTAAGATTATCATAAAGGAGAGTGCTCCTGCCAAAACCACACTCACAGCTTCCCCAAAGCTAGAGGACCTTCTCCTCAGGCTTAGGATAAGGCGCTCCTCCCCATTCCAGGCCTTTCCACAGCCCAGGCTCTTAACCACTCTGCTCCAGGCAGAACTTACAGGCAATGGCAGCTAAATGAGATTGTTCCTCTGCCCCACACCAGTTACTTCTGTGGGAGCCTGCAGGAATAGAATCGAAAAGGCATCTGGCTCTAGGCTGATAAAATAAATGACAGACCAATGCTACCCACAAACTACTCTGCACTCCTGAGCAAACCTAAAGGAAATCAAGAGCTCTAAATCCCAAAGATAAACATGACAAAATTACCATTAGGATTTACAGAAAAGGAGAAACGGCTCTACCTCCTTCTCCCCTCTGTGGTTTCTGGCCTCCTCTTCTATAAAAAACAAAGGAGCTAATAAATTGTCAACATGTTTTGCTGACGATTCTGCATCTCAGCAGAAAGCAAAATCAAGTAGGTAAATTGCTCCTCTGAAATGAATTCTGGCAAACAAGAAGGGTGGTTCCTGAAATGGAGAACCAGAAATTCCGGAAGGTAGCAACCATTTTTTATCGTACATAGAAGTCAAGTAAGGGAATACTGAACTGAGTTATCCATGTATCCTATATGAATTTCTCAGAGTGTGAGTTGTAATATAGAGATGTTACCATTCATTCTCCCCACTCTCATAAATGAAAGGGCTCTGGAGTCAAGTAAATGTGAAAAATGCTGTATACTACATCCTCCTGGTAGAGATTAAAAATATTCATTAGTGTAATAAAGGCCTGTTTCACCTTGTTCGACTCAGAAAGGTCCAAAGCCTCAAAAACCATGAAGGATCACAAGAAAGAGCTAGTCGGGTGGGGAGTCAGAGATGATGTAAACAATAACTGAAGACAGAAGGCAGAGCCACAACCACTTGCTTCTATTGTTTCTGTTCTGGTTACTTGCATACTGGTGGCTCAGTGCTTAAGAGCTCTGCTGCTATCCAAAAGGTCAGCAGTTTGAATCTGCTACGCACTCCTTGGAAACCCTATGGGGCAGTTCTACTCTGTCCTATAGGGTCGCTATGAGTCGGAATCAACTTGACAGCAGTGAGTTTTTTGGTTAAACTTCCCTTTCTGGCTCTGAGTCCCTTAAGAACAAGAACTATCCTATTTAGCCTCTTCAGGCACCTGGGAAAGGATGTTCTTGGGTCAGACCCTCAGCCCCACTGCTTGGTTAAAGCAGCCGCATCTTTGGCACCTTTCAGACACTTGAAAGTGGATCTGCTGAGAGGAACTTCCCATCACCATTCTGACTGGAATTCTGGGGCTGGCCTCCAGACCACTTCTCCACACCCTGCCTCCCACTTCCCTAAACATCCCCAAAGGTGCAAACCTCTTCAATCAGCTAATCTCGCCTGTAATCTCATCTCTATCCGGTCAGCCCTGGCTTTTTCTTGGCTCTTCCTCCCTTTCCTGATCCCACTTGGAACACTTTTCCTCTGTGCCCTCGAGAACCATAGTCTTTTGCCAAAACACAATCCTACATGCTCAGCCTTTCTCTAGAATGTTCTCTCCACTGCATTGCTTAACTGAAAATCTCTCAAGTGGAGGTTGCTAATTTTCTTTTCCCTTCCCCTCTCACCAAATACTCTTTTCCTCCTGTTCACCTAAGCTGAGAAACCTCAGTCTTCCCTCTCTCTCATCCTTTCTCTCTCTCCCCTCCCCCTTCAGGGGTCACCAAATCTTTTTATTTCATCACTGAAATGTTGCTTACATCTTGCCTCTTATCTCCAGTCTCACTGCCTGGGAAAGCCTTTTTTCTCTCTCTCTCCCTCCTGACCTAATACGACTGTATTTCAACTAGTTTCCTGGCCTCCAGTCTCTTTCCCCAATATTCAATCCACGCTACATATCATTCTATATATTTTTGCCCACAAGACAAGTACTGAGTACCTACTGTATTCCAGTCACTGTGGGAAGCACTGGGAACAGTGATGAATACACAGCCTCTGACTTCTTGGCATTCAGAGGTTCAGATCCAGAATGGGAAAAAAAACATCCCCACATTGTATTCTGTAACAGACCTTTCTAAAGAATACTGCTTTCACTTTACCAGATCTCTACTTTGAACCTTTAAGAATCACTTATACATTAGATACTTTGCATGTATTACCTCCTTTAATCCTCACAACAACCCCGTGAGGTAGGTACTACTGTTTATCTGCATTGCACAAATGAGGAAAATGAGACCAGGTTACCTGCCTCCATTCACAATGCAAGCAGGTGAGAGAGATCATATTCAAGCCCAGGTCTGGCTCCAGAGCCTGTGTTCTGCCTCTCACTTTTTTTTTTAATTGTGCTTTAAGCAAAAGTTTACAGTTCAAGTCAATTTCTCATAAAAAAATTTATACACACATTGCTATGCGACCCTAGCTGCTCTCCCTATACTGTGACAGCACACTCCTCCTTTCCACCCCAGATTTCCCTGTCCATTCAACCAGCTCCTAACCCTCTCCGCCTTCTCATCTTGCCTCCAGACAGGAGATGCCCATTTAATCTCATGTATCTAACTGAGCTAAGAAGCACATTCTTCATGAGTATCAGTTTATGCCCCATAGTCCAGTCTAACCTTTGTCTGAAGAGTTGGCTTCAGGAATGGTTTCACTTCTGGGCTAATAGAGAGTCTGGGGGCCATGTCTTCCGGGATCCCTCCAGTCTCAGTCAGACCAGTAAGTCTGGTCTTTTTACTAGAATTTGAGTTCTGCAACCCACTTTTCTCCTGCTCCATCAGGGACTCTCTGTTGTGTTCCCTGTCAGGGCAGTCATTGGTGGTAGCCAGGCACTATCTAGTTCTTCTGGTCTCAGGCTGATGGAGTCTCTGGTTTATGTGGCCCTTTCTGTCTCTTGGGCTACTACTTTCTTGTGTCTTTGGTGTTCTTTGTTCTCCTCTACTCTAGGTGGGTTGGGACCAATTGATGCATCTTAGATGGCCGCTTGCTAGCTTTTAAGACCCCAGATGCCACTCACCAAAGTCGGATGCAGAACATTTTCTTAATAAGCTTTGTTATGCCAACTGACCTAGATGTCCCCTGAAACCATGGTTCCCAGACCCCCCGTACCCACTACTCTGTCCCTAGAAGTGTTTGGTTGTATTCAGGAAACTTCTTAGCTTTTGGTTTTGTCCAATTGTGCCGACTTCCCCTGAATTGTGTGTTGCCCTTCCCTTCACCTAAGATAATTCTTGTCTACTATCTAGTTAGTGAATACCCCTCTCCCTCCCTCCCCACCCTTATAACCATCAAAGAATGTTTTATTCTGTGTTTCAACCTTTTCTTGAGTTCTTGTAATAGTGGTCTCATATGACATTTGTTCTTTTGCAACTAATTTCACTCAGCATGACACCTTCCAGATTCATTCATGTTATGAAATGTTTCGCAGATTCATCGTCGTTCTCTATTGTTGCATGGTACTCCATTGTGTGAATATACCATAATTTTTTTTATCCATTCGTCCATTGATGGGTACCTAGGTTAGCAACACTTTCTTGATCCTTTGGTGCACAAGGCATTAAGGGTAAGCTCCACAGCAGCAAATAATATTTAAACACCTACTAGGTGACTTTCCGGGGGCCCTAGTGGAGCAATGGTTAAGCCCCCAGCTACTAACCCAAAAGGTTGGCAGTTCAAACCTACCCAGTGGCTCTATGGGAGAAAAGACCTAGCTATCTGCTCCCATAAAGATTAACAACAAAAACCAAAAAAAAAAAAAAAAAACAAAAAAAAAAAAAAAAAAAAAAAACCCATTGCCGTCGAGTTGATTCCGACTCATAGTGACCCTATAGGACAGAATAGAACTGCCCCATACCGTTTTCAAGGAGCAGCTGCTGGATCTTAACTGCAGACATTTTGGTTACCAGCTGAGCTCTTAACCACTGCACCACCAGGGCTCCCTCGTAAAGACTGTAGCCTAGGAAACCCTATGGGGCAGTTCTATTCCGTCCTATAGGGTCACTATGAGTTGGAATCGACAGCACACAACAGGCAACTTCCCCAATCTGACGCTGACATAATACAACAGGTTCATCAAATGCCTTTGTTCCCTCTGAGGGGCAAATAGCTATATCCTGAATTATAACAAAAATAGTGCTAAAAACTCTGCATTTTAAGCATGCATATGTACAGACACTTCCCCATTAATCATATATACTTTCAGGTTATACTATCCCTCCCCAACCCCCTCACAGGAAATATCTGCTAGAGGTAATTCTGTAATTACCCCTTTCCCTAGGTTAAAATTGACCTTCAACAAAAATGCTGAACTTACAGGAAAATGCAGCAATGAATAGTCTCTGTCTGCTTCGTTATGTAGTTAATAGATTCATGGAAGTACTAACGACTGAATAAAGGTTTGAATATACAACTACATGCTATGTACAGCCCAGGACTTCTGAATTTTTCCAACACTGAGCAAGACTGAATGATGTTAGCAGCATGCCAACAAGGATATAATTGCAAAAACAAAAAAAAGTCCTAAACAGGAAATACTGTATATATGTTCAGCTTAGTGGGTTGTCCAAGTTCTGGTGAGAGATATCCCAGAGGAAAGCTTGACCTGCTGCAGGCATGAATCCATCTCATATCGAAGCCCTAATGTGAAGCATCTTGGGTTTATAGCAGCAAGTGTAAATTCTACCTCAGCTGTCTCTAAGAAACATTTTGGGGCTTAAATCAGGAAAGAATCAGAAGTTATGGCAGCAGCTGCAAAATGGTTTGTTCGCTCTCCAGACATCCATGGCTTGGCTAATAGCTCTTTGTATGGGAGAAGCAGGGCTAAGCAAGACTGTCATTTAGGAGTGCATACTCCATTTAAGACTTTATTCTTAGTTGATTCAACTGCTTAAAAAAAATAACATTCACTGAGGTGCTATGAATAATCTAAAATGGATTTGTGTGCATAATCTGGGTGTCCTAATAACTGACACACACACATACACACACACACACAAAATCCAGATTGGAACTAATGAAAAGTAATGATAAAAAGTCGTGCACGTTCACTTGTAACGATACAGCATCTAGCATTACGTCTTGCACATAGTAGGGGCTCAATGGATCTTGATTGATTTAGAGTAGTGGAATCTGTTCGCCCTGGCCCCCAAAATCTCACTGTGGACTGCCTACCAGACTAAGAAGTAAATATCATTCTTCCTCATTGCCTGGTATAAATACTAAACATCAGTGGCCTTGGTCCCAAGTAGACTAGGCTGACAAGGCAACAGTGGCCGCTGGCAGCATCTGCTAGAAGAGTCCAGCCCCGGAAACAGTTTTTCCAGCTTTGTCACCTGTGGTCACCGGATAGAAAGAAGCAGTTGCACCTGTGCTGTACAAAATTCTTTTTTAAACCTAAAAACCTGGACAAGGACGCTAGTGTTAATTTTTTGCTGCCAAGGGTAAAAGATCAAATGCTGGTCAAATCTCAGTGGAGGTTCACTAAAGGCCTATTTAATTCTCTTGAGACCATCTGTCCACCTCACAGCTCCCCTCTGATCCCATGATGTGATAGAAGGCCACCTCTGCTCAAGGAAGGTTTTCTTTTTTTCCTGAATTTTGGGAAGTGTTCCCTATGCTAGGCTTATTGAATCACTTGCTAACAATCACCCAAGATGAGAGCCTTGGTATAAATGCCCTGAACACAGCTTGCTTTCCCCTTAACTGGCTGTGATGACAAGTAAGGCTCCAATGTGACCTCAGCAGGATCCCACTCCAAAGTCAGAGTGAAACACACAATAAGCTAAGTCCGTTAAAATAACATAAAAGGTCTAGGTTTAGCTTCCCTAAACAGCAGGATTAAACTTTTAAGGGTCTGGTCTCCATAGAGAGATGTCTTTAAAGTCAGTTGGCTTTGCACAGTTGTAGCTATTAGGGATCAGATCTTTATCTCAAAGGTACATATTCTACCTTTGATCTTCCTCCAGAACTCCCACTAATGTCAACTTTCTCCACTGTTGGGAGCAGGCCCTTGGCCTCCCTTTAATGTTGGTTTTATTGCTGATTCTACAAGATCAACAGAAAAATTACAAGGAAAAGCTGTGAAGTTCCCTTTTAATGACAAGTTGATTTAACAAAAAGAGCCCACTCTTAAACGGTGAAATTTAAACACGGCAAACGACATGCAGTAAGGGAGTCGACCAGTGGGGAAGAGAGAAACAAACAAACAAAGAAAAAAAAACCCAAAAGTAAAAAAAACGCTAATTAACCAGTCCGACTGCTTATTTAAGAAGCCCTGGCGGCGCAGTGGTTAAAGCGCTCCGCTGCGAACCAAAAGGTCGGTGGTTCAAATCCATCAGCCACTCTGGCGGATAAAGATGCGGCAGTCTGCTTCCGTAAAAATGTACAGCCTTCGAAACCCTATGGGGCAGCTCTACTCTCTCCTATAGCGTCGCTATGAGTCCGAAAGGACTCCACGGCAGTGGGTTTGGTTTTGGTTTTCTCTAGTCCAGAAAATTGGCAGAGTGTCTTGAAAACAGGAGAAGGGGCAGGTGCCCGTTAGCACCTATCCGCTTCCCTCTTGTCTGCCTTCATCCAGACAATACGGATGAAGCTGGGGGTGGGGGGCGATGGAAGGGCTCCAACAGGGTCAGCGTGCTTTCCAATTCCCATTCTCCAGCCCTGCTGGCTTCGGAGGCACCTCCGGCCGTGAACGGTAGGGCTCTGACCCCAGGCCCGCTGTCTCCGCACTAGCACACTCCGTCTTCCCCGTAAGCCCCAGGGCCCCATCCCCTTGCCTCTGGAGCGCTCCCGGGGCCCAAGGGACACCCTCGCCCTGTGGCGGCCGGCCCCGCGCCCCACTCGCCCCAGAACCCCGTTGTTTGCAATTCCCTCCCTCCGCGGCAGCAGCAGCACCCCTTCAACACCCACCACCACCCTCTCTCTCGCCAGTAGCAGGAGGAAGTCGCTCTGCTTCCTCTGTGTTTACCGCCCGCCAGAGCTTGGGAGGTTGGGGCTTTTTGGGTGGGGTTCTTTTTTGTGTACACGGCGGGTCTGTCCGCGCGCCGCGTTTGTATGTGCAAAAACGCTTATCGCATCCTTCCGCTCAGGCTGCCTCAGGTGCCCATGAAGAAGACTCGGGATCTCGTGAGTGCCCTCGTCGCCGGCTCTTTGTGCCCGATCCAGGGCAGCACGAGATCCGCTCTTTCAATTACACCCCCGCTCCGCCCCGCCCCGCCCCGCCCTGGCTCGGAGCCCCCGCCGCCGTCCGCGCATGGGTTGCCTGCCCGCGCCCAGCGCGGCGCACGCCTCCGCAGCGCCCCGCAGTCCGAGCGCTGTCAGCGGACGCCGGGGACTGCACCCCGGCAAGCGGCCGCCCGTGAGAAAACTTACTGGAGCGAAGGAGGAGAGCCCCCGCAGCGCACCGGGCCCCGGAGCGCCGTTACTGCCCCGGCCCCCGCGCGCGGTCAGCTACCCCGTCGCTCTCGCCCGGAACGCGTCTCCCGGGACGCCCCGGGCCTCCGGCCACTCACCAGCACCACGGAGCTCCGCACGGCCTCCGACACGCTCTGCCGGAGCTCGGCCGCCGTGCCAGGCTTGCTGAGCCGCTTGGTGAATTTGCGCACTTCGGTCATGGCAGCGGCGGGCAGGTCTCGGTGGGCGCGTTCACTGCCCCGGACCCAGACGGCCGCGACCGCGGCTGCTCCCTGTGTTTACACGCCGGCCGGCCGGCCACATCGCATTCGGTGGCGGCGGCTCTCCTGCTCCTCCTCCCGCCCGCGGCTGCTCCGCCCTCCTCCCGCCTTCCCTCCTTTTATCGCTCGCTAGGCTCGCCCGCTCACTCTCCTGCCCCTCGGCAGCGGCGGCTCCCTCGCCTCAAGGGCCGAGCTCCGAGCGTGACTAGCCGGAGCAGGAGGGTGTGTCCGGCTGGAAGGGTGTGTGGAAGAGGAGGGGGGACTGCGGGGGGTGGGGGGGCGAGGGTCACGAGGGAGGAGGGGAAGTGGCAACTGCTCGGGCTCCGCCCGCAGCTGATGTTGCTGGTGCAGCCGCATCCGGGAGGGAGATCTGGCTGCTGCTTTTTTTAGGGGGAGGGGGTATGAAGGTGGTGGTGATGAAATGTCCCCAAGAGTAGGGCGTGCCCTAGCTCAGAGCTCTTCTTCTGCTACCGAGGCTGTAGTGCCTGCAGGAGAGCCTGGGAACTCTCTCGTCCCTCCACTCTGCCAGCCCCCAGAGCCCAGGCGGTTGAGGGGCTGGGAAACAACGTGGAGCAGCCGCCTATTGTGTGCTCTGCCGGGGGAGGGTCGCGCGCCGGTGTCGAAGGAGGGAGAGCGGTTTGCTGGCCGAGGCGCCTCGTCTGAGTCCCCTCCCCAGTCATGCCGTTTTTTTTTTTTTTTTTTTTTTTTACCCAGTCAGTCTTCTTCACGTGGACGCTTTGAGAAATAGGAACTTGCTGGGGCAGCACCCCTTCCCGGGCGGGGGAGAGCTGAGTGGTGCGGCCTGGGCAGGTTCAGCGGTGTCTGGGGGCAGGGGCTGGGGGCGGGGGGTGACATTTGAAAGACCATTGCCCGGGGTCTGAAGGACTTAACAGTGTTCTAGAGGTTTTTAGATGTGCGCTGTGATCATCTCTCCATTTTCTACTCCTTTCTTTATCCTCTTCACCTTCCAGGAACTTGTTTTCCAAGAATCAAAAAGAACATCTAACTAGGGCATAAACAAACATCCTTAAGACAGAAATAAGAATGGAGCTGATGCTGTAAAACCTCCTCAAGTGCAAAGCAAGAGGCTCCATTGATCTCTGCAGTTTTCTATCTGGTTACTTCATTTGTTTGGAGTTTGAAAATGACCCCTACTTTTTGGGAAACCATACAGCCCTTCTAAGAGCGTTCACTGCCATAGGGCACTTTTCCTAACGTCAACGTCCAAGCAGTCACACCTACATATGGGACTTTGTTGTAGAAACAAGGGCAAGGTCGATGGTTTCTGTGAACCCAGAAAAGGCCAGGCTAAAGGTTGGCACTTGGAGCCCACCCAGAGGCACCTCAGAAGACAGGCCTGGCGATCTGCTTCCTAAAGGTGACAGCCTTGAAAACTCTATGGAGCCGTTCTATTCTGCACACATGGGGTGGCCATGAGTCAGGATCGACTAGAGGGCAACCACCACCACCACTTAGCAGCAAGGGCTTCTAGGGTGGTGTCTTAGTCATCTAGTGCTGCTGTAACAGAAATACCACAAGTGGATGGCTTTAACAAAGAGAAATTTATTTCTTCACAGTAAAGTAGGCTAAAAGTCCAAATGCAGGGTGTCAGCTCCAGGGGAAGGCTTTCTCTCTGTCAGTATTCTCATCATTGTTCCCCCGGAATAGGAGCTTCTCTGCGCAGGGATCCCGGGTCCAAAGGACCCACTCTGCTCCTGGCACTGCTTTCTTGGTGGTATGAGGTTCCATGCCCCCCCCCCACTTCTCTGTTTTATGTCTCAAGAGATTGCCTCAGGACACAGTCCAGTCTTGTACATTGAGTCCTGCCTCACTAACACAACTGCCACCCGTCCTCCCTCATTAACATCATAGAGGCAGGATTTACAACATACAGGAAAATCACAGGATACCAGGAATCATGGCCCAGCCAAATTGATACACACATTTTTGGGGGGACATAATTCAATCCATGACAGGTGGCATAAATGGTTAAGCACTGGACTACTAGTCAAAAGGGTGGCTGTTCAAACCCACGCAGAGGCACTGTAAAAGACAGGCCTGGCAATCTGCTTCTGAACGGTCACAATCTTGAAAACCCTATGGAACAGTTCTACTTTGCACACATGGGGTCACCATGAGTCAGAATTGATTTGACAGTAACTAACAGCAACAACTTAGCAGCAAGCCTATTTCAGCAGCCATTACATTAGTCCTAATAAAGCCAGATGGAGGCACAAAGAGGATCCAGGACCTGGAAGACCTCTAAAGCAGAGGCCTTGTATCACAAATACGATTTTTTGGTTTTTGAATGTAGGTGGATCAGCATGAATTCACGTCTTCCATTCCATGAATGCCTGTGTGGCCTGCACTGTTTATTTTCACAACAGCTCTAACGCATCTTCCTTGCTGAGAGATCCCAGATTTTCTCCAGGTATATGGCAGAGCCAGTTCCAGGTGATGAAATCATGACTAGTTAAAAAAATCATGATAATCTCATTCTCCTTTACTAGTGGGATGGTCTAGACTCCCACTCAGTTTGGGTCGGTGGGATATAAGAGGGACATGTGGCAGCAGGGCCCCTGGGAAAGTTTTTCTACCTTGTTAAAATGAGATGGTCAGGGAGACCTCTGCCCCGCTTTCTTCCTGAAGGGAGTGTTTTCTTGTGATGCTTAGGGCTTTGGCAACCATGTTGCAACCAGGAGAAAAGGCCAAGAGAATCACAAAGAAGTCTATCCAGAATCTGGACATCATTGAACTGTTAAACCAACCCTGGTACTGCCTACCTCTGAGTTCCTTTTTATGTGAGAAAAGTAAACCCTTAAGGTTTACATCACTTTTAGTCACGTATTCTGTTACTTTCAGCCAAAAGCATCCTTACTGGTACAGGCTTTATTGTAGGCACTGAAGGTACAGCACTAAACGAGACAGGCAGTCTCTCTTCTATGGAACGTAGATTCCAGTGCAAACAAAAGAACATGTTAATTTCAGAAAGGGATAAATGCTATACAGAGAATTAAATTAAGGTGATATGGTAGAGTGACTGGAGTTGGAGACCGAATTGGTTGGTCAAGGAAGGCCTCTTTGATGAGATGAAAATTGGGCTGAGTCTTAAAGGAAAGGAAGCAGCCAGCAAATCAAAGATCAGGAAATAGAGCATTCCAGGCAGAAAAAATGACAGGAACAAAGGCCTGGAGATAAGCACAGGCTTAGTGTGTTCAAAGAACAGAAAAAAGGCCAGTGTGACTGGAGCATAAGGAGTGAAGGAAGAGGAGTGATATGAAGTTGGAAAAGTAGGCAATTTATGCCGAGCCTTGTGAGCCATGGAAAGCATATGTCACAGTGATGGTGCACAAACACCATCTGGCCATTGTGCAGGCTTCACACTCATTCCTGAGATTGTAAGTTTTGGTACAGTGACTCTGCGTATTCCTTCCATCTTCTTTTGATGCTTCCTGTGTTGTTCGATATTTTGCCCATAAAACCAAAAAAAAAAAAAAAACCCATTACCATCAAGTGGATTCTGACTCATAGTGACCCTATAGGACAGAGTGGAACTGCCCCATAGGGTTTCCAGTGAACGGTTGGTGGATTCGAACTGCCAGCCTTTTGGTTAGCAGCCAAGCTCTTAACCACTGCAGCACGAGGGCTCCATTTTGCCCATAGAATCCTTCAATATTTCAACCTGAGGCCTTAGTTTTTTCTTCAATTCTTTCAGCTTGAGAAATGCTGAACGTGCCCTTCCCTTTTGGTTTTCTAACTACAGGTCTTTGCACATTTCATTAATACTTTACATTGTCTTCTCAAGCTGCCCTTTGAAATCTGTTCAGCTCTTTTGCTTCATCATTTCTTCCATTTGCTTCAGCTGCTCTATGTTCAAGAACAAGTTTCAGAGTCTCTTCTGACATCCATTTTGGTCTTTTCATCGTTTCCTGTCTTTTTAATGACCTTTTGCTTTCTTCATGTGTGATGTCCTTGATGTCATTCCACAACTTGTCTGGTCTTTGGGCATTAGTGTTCAATGTGTCAAATCTATTCTTGAGGCGGTCTCTAAATTCAGGTGGGATATACTCAAGGTTGTATTTGGTTCTCATGGACTTGTTCTAATTTTCTTCAGCTTCAACTTGAACTTGCATATGAGCAATTGATGGTCTGTTGTGCAGTCGCCCCTGGCCTTGTTCTGACTGATGATATTGAGCTTCTCCATTGTCTCTTTCCACAGATGTAGTGGATTTGATTCCTGTGTATTCCATCCATCGAGGTCCACGGGTATAGCGCTGTCTATGTTGAAAAAGGTATTTGCAATGAAGAAGTCGTTGGTCTTGCAAAATTCCATCATGCGATCTCCCGAGTCTTTTCTATTACCAAGGCCATATTTTCCAACTACTGATCCTTCTTCTTTGTTTCCAACTTTTGCATTCCAATCACCAAGTAATTATCAGTGCATCTTGATTACATGTTTGATCAATGTCAGACTGCAGAATTTGGTAAAAATCTTCAATTTCTTCATCTTTGGCATTAGTGGTTGGTGCATAAATCTGAATAATAATCATATTAAATGGTCTTCCTTGCAGGATATGGATATTATCCTATCACTGACAGCGTTGTACTTCAGGATAGATCTTGAAATGCTCTTTTGCAAATGAATGCAACTCCATTCCTCTTCAATTTGTCATTCCTGGCATAGTAGACTGTATGACTGTCTGATTCAAAATGGCCAATACCAGTCCATTTCAGCTCACTAATGCCTAGGATATCGATCTTTATGTGTTCCATTTCATTTTTGATGACTTCCAATTTTCCTTGATTCATACTTTGTACATTCCACATTGCGATTAATAGTGGATTTCTGCCGCTGGTTCTTCTCATTTTGAGTCATGCCACAACAAATGAAGATCCCAAAAGCTTGACTCCATCCACGTCATTAAGGTAAAATCTACTTTGAGGAAGCAGCTCTTCCCCAGTTGTATTTTGAGTGCCTTCCAACCTGAGGAGCTTATCTTCAGGCACTATATTGGACATGTTCCATTGCTATTTGTAAGGTTTTCACTTGCCAATTTTTCAGAAGTAGACCACCAGATCCTTCTTCCTAGTCTATCTTAGTCTGAAAGTGGCACTGAAACTTGTCCACCATGATTAACCCTGCTGGTATTTGAAATATGGGTAGTATAGCTTCCAGCATCACAGCAACATGCAAGCCACCACGGTACAACAAACTGAAAGACTAGTGGTGGAAACCAAACAATAAGTTAGCTTATTTACTAAAGAAAGTTTGCCTTGAACATTTTGCTCTTTTGAAGAACTATCTATATGAGATCAAACTGACAACAGTAGCTCCAAAGGTTAAAGAAGAAACCTAGGGGGCAGTGAGTTCATGTTAATTGGGGAGGAATAGTTCAGAAAAGGAGCGTGAGAATGTGTGCACCACTTGAAAAATACACCGAATTTCTGGGGTCTTAAAAGTTTGTGAGTGACCATCTAAGATACTCCACTGGTCTCAACCCGTGTAGAGCAAAGGAGAATGAAGAAAACCAAAGACACAAGGGGAAGATTAGTCCAAAGGACTGATGGACTACAACTACCATAGCCTCCACCCGACTTAGTCCAGTGGAACTAGATGGTACCTGGCTACCACCACTGACTGCTCTAACAAGGATCACAATAGAGGGTCCCGGACAGAGCTGGAGAAAAATCTAGAACAAAATTCTAACTCACAAAAAAAGACCAGACGTACTGGTCTGACAGAGACTGGAGAAACCCCAAGAGTATGGCCCGGACACCCTGATAGCTCAGTAATGAAGTCACTCCTGAGGTTCATCCTTCAGCCAAAGATTAGACAGGCCCATAAAACAAAACGAGACTAAATGGACTCACCAGCCCAGGGGCAAGGACAAAAAGGCAGGAGGGGCAGGAAAGGTGGTAACGGGGAGCCCAGGGTCAAGAAGGGGAGAATGTTGACATGTGGTGGGGTTGGCAACTGTGATGGTTAAGATCGTGTGTCAGCTTGGCTGGTCCGTGATTTTCAGTGTTTATATGTGATCACTCCCATGATGGGATAGGCTGTGAGTACCCAGTCAGTTGAAAGAGAGTTTCCTTGGGGATGTGACCTGCATCCGAATATAAGCAAACATTCTGGCTTTTTGCTCGCTCTGAATCCTGCGGCTGCCTACTGTTCTTCTGACCCCTGGTTCTTGGGACTTGAGCTACCAGCTTATCTGCTGATCTTGGGATTCCTTGATCTTCACAGCCCGTGAGCAGAGCCCTGCTCTCTGACCTGCTGATCTTGGGTTCGCCAGCCCCTGCAGCTACATGAATCAGGAGAAGCCTTGCGGTCTTGACTGCCAGTCTTGGGATTCGTTGATATTCACAGCCTACGAGCAAGAGCCTTGCTTTCCGACTTGCTAGTCTTGGGTTCGCCAGCCCCTGTGGCTACGTGAATCAGGAGAAGCCTCTCTCCCAATCCACGGACTTGGGACATTCCAGCCTCTACAATTGTGTGAGCTGTTTCTTTGATATAAATCTCTGTATATAATATTTATATGCTTTACTGGTTTTGCTTCTCTAGAGAACCAAGTGTAAGACAGCAACCAATGTCACAAAATAATATGTGTATTGTTTAATGAGAAACTAGATTGCTTTGTAAACCTTCATCTAAAGTACAATAAAAAAATTAAAAAATAAAAAAAGAAACATACACTGAATGGTACATGTAGAAATTGTTGAATTGGTGTATGTTTTGCCATGTACATCTTCAGCAACAACCAAAATAAATGAAATAAATTAAGAAAAAAATTATCCCCCAAACTTAGTGTCAAAAACAACATCTATCAGCTCACAGTTTCTGTGGGTCAGGAATCTGAGTGTGGTTTAGCTAGGTCTTCCAGCTCAGGATCTCTCATAGGCTACGATCGAGGTATCCACTGGGACCTCACTCATCTCAAGGTAAACTGGGGCAGAATCCACTTCCAATCTTACTCGGTAGATATTGGCAGGATTCAGATCCTTGCAAGTTATTGGACTGAGGGCCGCAGCTCTTCACTGGCTGTCAGCTGGTAGCTGCCCTCAATTCCACATGGCCTTCTCCACAGGGCAGTTCACAACATGCTAGCTGGCTCTATGAAAGTGAGCAAACTAGAGAGCGAGAGACTACCAGCAAGAGAAAGTCACAGTCTTTTAGAATCTAATCTTGGAAGTGACATCCCATCGCTTTTGCTGTATTCTATTCATTAGAAGGAATTCACTAGGTTCAGCCCAAGCTCAAGTGGTAAGGGATTACACAAGGGTGTTAATATCAGGATCTCTGGGAACCATGTCAGAAGCTGCCTACCACAGTCTCCGTTACCTGCCCCATGCCCCATTATGTCCCTTTCCCATTACTTCTGGTATCTCATCTCTTATTGATCCTCCCCCTTGCTCACTATGCTCTAGCCACACAGACCTCCTTGTGGTTTCTTAAAATGCCTGGCACTGTCCATCGTTAGGGCCTCTTCATTTGCTGTTCCCTCTACCTGGAATGCTCTTCCCCAGAAAGCTTCATGGCTCACTCCTTGCCTCCTTCAGGGCTTGCCCAATGTCACCTCAGTGTCACCTTCCCTGACCTCCATATTTAAAATTATAATCCTTCTGCCATCTCCTATTTAACTCGCCCTTCTTTATTTTTCTCTTAAACATGTATTACCATTTGATGGACTTATATATGTTTATGTATTTATTTTATTGTCTGTCTTCCACACTAAAATTTAAGTCTCATGAGGGCAAGACTTTTTGTCTGCTTTGTTCACTGCTTTATCTTCAATAACTAGAACAGCACTGTCCCATAGAAATACTGTACAATGCAGGCCACATATGTAATTTTATATTTACTGGTAGCTATATAGAGTTGCTATGAGTCAGAATCGACCCAATGGCACACAACAACCACAGTAGCCACATTAAAAAAAAATCAGTAAAAAGAAACGGGTGAAATTAATTTTAATAATATATTTTCACTAACCCAATATATCTAAAATACTATCATTTCAACATGCAATCAATATAAAACTTTTATTAATGAGATATTTTACTTTTTTTTTCAATATAAGTCTTTGAAATCTGGTGTGTATTTCACCCTTACATTGCAATTCAGATGCTAAATTTTCATCGGAAATCCTTAATATGTATTTAAATTTCATAAAATTACAGTTGAAAGAGTAGGTTCACATATCTGAGTTGTTTCATACTGAAAAGTTTTCCAATAACTGTGTCAAGTGTCAGTTTTTGTATTTAAATAAAATTACAAAATCCGTTCCTCAGTCACACTAGCCACATTTCAAGTGTTGAATAGCCACATGTGGCTAGTGGCTACCATGTTGGACACCACAGGCCTAGAACAGTACCCAGCACATAGGGGTCACACATTAATTAATTAGTATATATTAATTACTTAATATATACAAATGTATTGTACCAGCAATGGATGAGGGTACCTGTTTCTCCACAACTTCTCCAACACCTGTTGTTTTCTGTTTTTTGTTTTGATCATTGCCATTCTAATGGGGCTGAGATGGTGATTCATTGTGGTTTTGATTTGCATCTCCCTGATGGCTAATGACTGTGAGCATCTTTTCGGTGCTTGCTGGCCATTTGAATATACTCTTTGGTGAAATGTCTGTTCAAGTCCTTTTTGCCCATTGGATTGTTTGTCTTTTGTAGAAGTATCTTATATATTGTGGATATTAGACCCTTATCGGATATATGGTTCCCAAAAAATTTTCTCTCAATCTGTAGATTATCTTTTCATTTTTTTGGTAAAATCCTTTGATGAACAAAATTATTTAATTTTTATAAGGTCCCATTTATCTATTTATCTTTTTTGTCTTTTGTTGCTCATGCTTTTGTTGTCATGTTTGATGTATGAGGCTTTTTCAATGAGAGTATATTCATGGTTACTTGGGTAAATAAAACAAGAGCAATCATGATGCCATGCCCACTTCTGTGTGCTGTTGAGGCCTTTATAATAGGATTGGGGATGACAAAACTGTGTAATTGTGGAGAGCTGTATAGTCACCAAAGCACATTTATATCCATTATCTCCTTTGATCCTCAGAACAATCTTGAGAGGTAGGTGGAGCCAATATGTTTTTCTCATTTCACAGATGAAGAAACCGAAAAAGTGTAGAAAGCATTAGGGCATTACTTTTTACTATGTAAATGTGTATTACGGAATGGGAAACTCATAAAGAGACCAAATGGTCCAGTCTGGAAGAGGAGATGAGGACTTTGCGCTGGGCAAGTTGAGTGGAAGCTGTCACTGGGGTAGACTTGACAAGAGCAAAGGAGGACTTTAGGGACAGATAGGTTGTGCCCAGAAAACTGCAGGGACTAGGATCAGAGCAGAGCCCTGGTGGCGCAGTGGTTAAGTGTTCGGCCGCTAACCAAAAGGTCGGCAGTTCAAATCTACCAGCTGCTCCTTGGAAACCCTATGGGGCAGTTCTACTCTGTCCTATAGGGTCACTATGAGTCAGAATTGACTCAACCGCAACAGTTTGGGTTTTTTTTGTTTGTTTGTTTGTTTGGTTCTATATAAGAACACCTAGGGAGGTTTTGTAATAAGAGGACCTATGGAGCAGTTCTGCTCTGTCCTATAGCGTCACTTTGAGTCGGAACCAACTCAACGGCACCTAACAACAACAGGATCAGAGAAGGAACAAGGACAGGGAAGTCAGATACTTAGAGCTGCAGCAGACCTTAGAAATCATCTAGTGACTAGATTCTGGTTCAAACTGCTTCATTGTACAGAAGGTAAGACTGGGTTTAATTCAGACACAGGAAAACAACTGCGTAGGAGATGGGGCCATATCACAGCCAGAGAAAGAGGATGGAAAGCACCGAGCCTGATACCTAACAGGTGTACAGTCAACATCTATTAAATAAAAAGGACCTTCTACTGATAGCAAAAAGAGGGCCTAATGGTATTAAATGCAACCAAGACTGGAGGCATACTAAGGAGAAAGAAGGAGCGGAACAAAAATTTGTTGAACTCCTACGACGTGCCAGGCACTATGGTAACTTCTGTTATCTAACCACCCTGGAGAACTGATCGGAACACAACAACCCAAGAAGTGGTCAGAGTCTATGAGAAGGTCTACAAGCAACATGAGCACGATAACATAGTAGGTAAGCACTAGGGTATAAGAGTCAAACAGAACTGGGTTCAAATCCTGGTTTTCCCACTCTCTAACAGCATGAGCATGATCAGATCATTTTCCCTATCTGCAAAACAGGAGTAATAATAGTACCTGACTTACATGGCTGTGGAATTTTAATGAGATAAAGCACCTGCACACAGTAAGCCCTTAATAAGCATTAGCTATCTGCAGCAGATTGTGTTTTTCAAAAATGGCTACATTTCCCATCCCACACGCTCTTCTTTTAATGTGACTTTGACACTTCTCCTTTCAAGACAGGAATGACTACATAATTTTACAGGCCCAGTGTGAAATGAGAATGCAGGGCCCCTTGCTCAAAATTTATTAAGCATTTCAAGACAGTAGCAGCAGAGCATTAAACTAAGCACAGGCCCTTCTGAGTATAGGGCCCCACTGCACAAGTTGCATACCCAGGAGACCAGCCTTACTTCAAGATTCAAGAGGTGGGTCTCTGCTGTCTCCCCTTGAATCTCAGTGGGCTTGACTACAGAAGAGGTGATGCAATGTGGCTTTTGAGACTTGGTCATAAAAACTGATACAGTGTCTGCTTGGTTCTTCTGGATACCTGATTGAAGTCCTGAGCTGCCGTGGTAGCAGTCCAACGTCTTGAAGCTGCCATACAGTGGGGAAGCCCAACTAACTCATGCGGAGAGGTCATGTGGAGACGCCCTGAGACTACATGAAGTGACAGGAATGTCTGGCCAGCCCTCTGCTGCTTCAGCCCCTGCAATTCCAGTTCCAATCACCATCTGACTGCAATCTTGTGAGACCCAGAGTCAGACCTACCCAACAGAGCCCCTCCTGAAATTCCTGACCCACAGAAACCATGGGAGATAATAAAATGAGTGTTGTTCTTTTAAGCCATTGAGTTTTGGGGTGACTTGTTATGTAGCAATTCATAACTGGAACACTATCATTATTAAAACAAGGAAATGGTGGCAGTGAGTAGCAAGAATGGAAGATTATACTGTCCATACTTGTTTTTTCTTGTCACCTGAGGTGACAGAGCTGGGATTCAGACCCTAATTGCTATTATCAGAGTGAAAGGAACTGTGTCTGAATGTATGAAACTTATTTGGACCCTGTTTTTTTTTTTTTTAATTGTACTTCAGGTGAAGGTTTACAGAATAAATAGTTTCCCAGTAAACAGTCAGTACACATATTGTTTTATGAGATTGGTTAGCAACCCCAAGACATGTCAACACTCTCCCTTCTCAACCTTTTTTTTTTTTTTGGTGAAAATATACATAGCCAAAGATACACCATTTCAAAAATTTTTACATGCACAGTTCAGTGACATCAATTACATTCTTCCAGTTGTGCTGCTATTCTCACTTTAGATGAAGGTTTACAGAACAAAATAGTTTCTCATTAAACAGTACACATGTTGCCCTATGACAATGGTTAACAACCCCACGACATGTCAACACTGTCCATTCTCAACCTTGGGTTCCCTATCACCAGCCTTCCTGTCCCTTTCTGCCTTCTGGCCCTTGTCCCTGAACTGCTGTGCCTCATTAGTCCCATTTTGTTTTATGGGGCTGTCCAATCCCCAGCTGAACGGTGAACCTCAGAAGTGACTTCACCACTGAGCTAAAAGGGTGTCTGGGGGCCATAGTCTCGGGGTTGCTCCAGTCTCCTTTAGGCCAGTAAATCTGGTGGACCTTGTCTTAATCAAATCACTGTAAGAAAATTTTAGCTAATAGGGAATATTTGAATATGGACAGATTACTGGATGACATTAAGGAGTAACTGTTAGTTTTGTGGCATGACGGTTATTCTTTATTGATTTGAGATGCATACCGAAGTGCTTCCAGGTAAAATGACATGACATCTAGGATTTGCTTTAGAATACTACAGCAAAAAAAGGAGGCAGAGATGAAACAAGATTAGCAAAAGGTCAATAATTACTGAAGTTGGGTGATGGTTACATAGAGGTTCATTATACTATTCTCTCCAATTTGTATGTGTTGTATATACATTTTTCCATAATAAAAAGTAAAGAAAGAGAGTTGTAAAACTGCAGCAGCGTACTACATAGTGTCTGTCTTCAGAAATTCTCTTACTCTAGTCTGAAAGTTAATCATGCCCTGATAAACTGCTCGTGTGTGCTTGTTTGGAGTGGATCCCAAAACCCCAACCCACTGCCGTCAAGTCGATTCCAACTCACTGCGACCGTATAGGACAGAGTAGAACTGCCCCGCAGGGTTTCCAAGGCTGTAATCTTTACAGAAGCAGACTGCCACATCTTTCTGCTGTGGAGTGGCTGGTGGGTTCCAACCGACGACCTTCTGGTTGGCTGCCAAGAACTTTAACCACTGCACCACCAGGGCTCCTTTTGGAGTGGATAAAGAGGCAAAAAAGACTGCCAAGGAAGCCAGAAAGTGTTGGGAAAAGACAAGGTCTAAAGGAATACATTCATATAGTCACTCTTATTATATAATAATCTGCCTTTTAAGATGGGAGCCCTGGTGGTGCAGTTGTTAAAGCGATAGACTGCTAACCGAAAGATCAGCAGTTCAAAACCACCAGCGGCTCTGCGGGAGAAAGATGTGGCAGTCTGCTTCCGTAGAGATTTACAGCCTTGGAAACCCTATGGGGGTCCCTGAGTCGGAATCAACTCGATGGCAGTGGATTTGGTTTTAGGTAATCTTTTACGGAATTTCGGGAGTTGTCGGGCACAGCCCAACCAACGGCCGTTAAGTCGATTCAGACTTACAGCAACCCTGTAGGGAGACACAGCAGAGCTTCCTCACTGGGTTTCCAAGGCTGTCAATCTTTACGGAAGCTGACTGCCACATCTTTCTCTGAGGAGTGGCTGGTGGGTTCCAACCACTGACCTTTCAGTAAGGAGCTGAGTGCTTTAACCATTGTGCCACCAGGGCTCCTAACAGATCACCTAAAAAGAAAAACTCATTGCTGTCGAGTCGATTCCAACTGATAGTTGAACCCTATAGGACAAGATAGACCTGCCCCATTAGGTTTCCAAGGCTGTAATCTTTATGGAAGCAGACTGTCACATCTTTCTCCTACAGAGCGGCTAGTGGGTTTGAACCGCCGACCTTTTGATTAGCAGCTGAGAGCTTTGACCACTGCACCACCAGGGCTCCTTAAAAGAACGCCGAGAGAACGAAAACATGGTACTTGGTCAGGGAATTAATACATAGGCAGCATTTACCAACTAAACCGGAATATATTGTCTCCCCAGTGATTGCTGTTTCTGTGACATTATTCAGTTTTATGTCTTAAACATGTGTACCACCAGGGCTGCCAGGCTGAACAATTCTAGAGAATGCCAATCCCATCATAGACTATGTGAATGGCAACCCCCTGGAGATGTGCAGGGACAGCTTGCTCAGCTGTATGCAAGTGGCTCTGTGCTATATAAACTCATTCTCCTCATTCCCCAGGGATATTTGGCTGAAAGAAAAGTTATAAACAAAAAACCAGAGTCTTGTGAGGCTTAAACTGTCTGGATCTAACAAGGACAGAATCAGAATAATTAAAAGTGAATGTAAACCATGAGAGCCTTTGATTTCTAAAAACTCAAAAGTTATCTAAAATGAAATGATAATGATTTCAAAATAGCTGAATTTAAGTTCCTAAATATTGTAAAACAGGGTATTTGTGTCCTTTCCTTTACTCCAATGAATCTAATCAAAATGGTTTCTTTATATTAAGCTGCAATTAAAACAAAATATAGTAGAATGGTATATAGTTTTTATATGTAGTCCCTGGGTGCTACAAACAGTTAACGTGCTCATCTGTTAACTGAAGGAGTGGAGGTTTGAGTTTACCCAGAGGCGCCTCTGAAGAAAGGTCTGGCAATTTACTTCCAAATAAATCAGTCATTGAAAACTGTGGAGCCCAGTTCTACTCTGACACACACAGGGTCACCATGAATGGGCATCTACTTGATGGACACTGGTTTGATATACAGTCATGCGTTGCTTAATGTCCACGATAAGTTCTGTGAAATAGGACGTTATATGATTTGAACGTTGTGTGAACACCATATTATATACTTTTAAAAAATGGGATATGTTTTGTTTCACTCCAGATCGATACTTCTTTACCTCTTGCTGCTGCTATCACTAGCACTGGAAGCCATGATGAACTTCACAGTAATAGTTTCAAAAGAAAATTACAGAACGGGACTAATGAGGGACAGCAGTCCAGGGACAAGGACTAGAAGGCAGAAGGGGACAGGAAAGCTGGTGATAGGGAACCCAATGTTGAGTAAGGACAGTGTTGACATGTCGTGGGGTTGTTAACCATTGTCATAGGGCAACATGTGTACTAACTGTTTAATGAGAAACTATTTGTTCTATAAAACCTTCATCTAAGGTACAGAAAAAAAAGAATTATCTATGTGAGATCAAATTGACAACAGCAACTCAAAAGGTTTGATGGGAAGCCTGGGGGCAGTGAGTTGAAGATCATGGTGATGGAATAATTTGGAAAAGGACAGTGAGAATAACAGCACAACTAAAAGAATGTAATCAGTGTCACTGAATTGTACATGTAGAAATTTTTGAAATGGTGTATCTTTGGCTATGTATATTTTCACTGAAAAAAAAAAAGGTCCAGAAGGGAGAGGGTTGACATGTCGTGGGGTTGTTACCCAATGTCATAATAAAACAATATGTGTACTAACTGTTTAATGAGAACCTATTTGTTCTGTAAACCTTCATCTAAAGTACAATAAAAATATATACATATTAAAAAAAAAAGAAAATTAAACGGCAATAACGCTACAACACTCAAGAGACGCGCAATACATGAGATTGGCTGCTGCTGTCTACGAGTCACACACCGTTATATGTTAAACTTTTTGTTTGTAAATAGATAAAATAATGATAGAAAGTATAGTACAGTACACACATAAGCCAGTAACATAGGCCTTTATTATGACTATCAAGACATGTGTTATAGGTTATATATGTACTGTACCATTATACGGCTGGCAGCACAATTGCTTTGTATACAAGAGACATGAGATACATGTGTTGCCTGCGGGAAGCTGTTGCGTTTGCTACCTCCAATTATGTCTGCTACGTCCCTTTCTCTGATCAGGATTTCTGAACTATAACCTTATGGGACCACGGCCATATATGCCGTCGAGTGTTGCCTGAATGGACGTTATGCGGTGCATGACTATATATATATATCCAAACTCATTGAACTACAGAGCCAAAATGGGTGTACTTTTTTGTTTGTAACTATAACCCCCCAAAGCTGAAATTACATTATTAATATACAGATAGTCCTGACTTAGGATGTATTCAAGTTACGATGAACCACACTTACGACCATCTGTTTTCTTTTTGTACATCATATCGTTAGTAATACGTACTACATACAATGTTAAAATAGATCTGTAAGTTTATATGTCATGTTTCCAACCCCCAAAGACAAATAAAGATCGGATTTATAAAGATACTGATAATAAAAGGCAATAAAAATGAAAACTAAAAAAAATGAGGCATTCGACCTACCATCAGAACTGACTTATGACAGAGCCCTTGGAACAGAACACCATTGTAGATCGAGGACTACTTGTATAATAATAAATTAATATAAACTATTAGTATTATAATAAATTATTGACCATGTTACCATTATATTAAATGTATGCTAGATTGTGACTGCGTGTGTGCTGAAAATATTTTAAAGTTATAAATATTACAATAAATTATTGACATTAATAAATACTAATATTTCTATTCCACGTTGGCAGGCCCGAGGGCTCAATCTTTGGACCTCTTCTCTAGCTCCTCCTCTCACCCACTTCATCTTATCCAGTGTTCATGGTTTTATATACCATCTATACCAGTGTTGTCCAATAGAAATATAATGTGAATCACATACATAATTTTAAATATTCTACTATCCATGTTCAAAAAATAAAAAGAAGCAGGTGAAATTAATTTTAATGATATGTTTTCTTTAACCCAATATATCCAAAATATAATTTCAATGTGTAATCAATATTAAAAAATATTAATGAGATATTTTACTTTCCTTTTTTTCTCTGTACTAAGTCTTTGAAATCCGGCGAGGATTTTGCACTCACAGCACATCTTAGTTCGGACCAACTACATTTCAAGGGCTCAATAGCCACATGTGGCTAGTGGCTACTGTATTAGACAGTGCAGGTCTTTATGCTGACAACTTCCACATTTATTTCTCCAGACTACCTACTCAACATCCCCACTTGGACTTACTATAGACATCTCAAACTTAATATGTCCAAAACAACGCTCCTTATCTTCCCCCCAAAAAAACGTCCCACAGGCTTACCTATCTCAATTATTGGCAAATTTATTTTTCCACTTGCTCATGCCAAAAATGTTGAAGCCATCCTAGACTCGTGTTATGGATTGAATTGTGTCCCCCAAAATATGTGTCCACTTGGCTAGGCCATGATTTCCAGTATTGTGTGATTGTCCACCATTTTATGATCCAATGTGATTATCCTATGCGTTGTAAATCCTAACCTCTATGATGTTAATGAAGCAAGATTAGAGGCAGTTATGTTAATGAGGCAGAATTCAATCTATAGGTTTAGGTTGTACATTGAGTAAGTCTCTTTTGAGATATAAAAGAGAGAAGATAGAGACAGACAAGGGGACCTCATACCACCAAGAAAGCAGCACCTGGAGTGGAGCATGTCCTTTGGGCCCAGGGTCCCTGCACTGAGAAGCTCCTAGACCAGGGGAAGACTGACAACAAAGACCTTCCTCCAGAGCTGACAGAGAGAGAAAGTGTTCTCCTGGAGCTGGCGCCCTGAATTTGGACTTCTAGTCTACTAGACTGTGAGAGAATAAACTTCTGTTTGTTAAAGCCATCCACTTGTGGTATTTCTGTTATAGCAGCCCTAGATGACTAAGACAATTCCTCTCTTTCTGTCATACTCTATGTCAATCCATCAACAAATCTTGGTGGCTCTATCTTCAAAATATAAGAGCACTTCTCACCACCTTCACTGCTACTACCTGGTCCAAAGCATCATCATCTCTGACATAATGCAACAGCCTCCTAAATGGTCTCCTTGCTTGCAACCTTGCTGCCTTCAATTTATTTACAACATAGCAACCAGAGTGAGTGATCCTGTTAGAAATAAAAGTCAGGTCATATCACTTTGCTCAAAGCTTCCAACGGCTCCTCGTTTCATTCAGTAACAGGCAAAGTCCTTACAATGGTTACAAGCCCTTGCCTCCAGTGACCTCTGCCCTGATCTCTTTTCTCCCCCAGGCTCACTCCACACCAGGCATACTGGCTCCCTGGCTGTGTCTCAAATATGCCAGGCATGCTCCTTCTTCAGGGCATCTGTGCTTGCTATCCCCTCTGTCTGGAATGCTGTTACCCCAGATAGTCATGTGGCTCCTTCCCTCACCTTCTTCAAGTCTCTTTGCTCAAATGCTAGCTTCTCAGTGAGGCCTTCCCCTAACACCCTATTTAAAGTTGCAACCCCCTCCCACTACCACCCCCAGCTCCTGACAACCGATTTTTTCCTCTTCCCTGTTTTGTTTTTCCCCATAGTACTTACTGCTTAGATATTTGTTTAGTGTTTGTCTCTCCCTAGTAGGATATAAGACTTTGTGTTCGTTTTGTACATCGCTATATCCCCAGCACCTAGAACACTGCTTGGCACATAGTGTTGTTGTTGTTAGGTGCCGTCGAGTCAGTTCCAACCCATAGAGAACCTACATACAACAGAACGAAACACTGCCCTGTCCTGCACCATCCTCACAACTGTTGAGCCCGTTGTTGCAGCCACCATGTCACTCCATCTCGTTGTGGCTCTTCCTCTTTTTTGCTGACCCTCTACTTACCAAGCATGATGTCCTTCTCCAGGGACAAAAGTAGGTACCCAAAGTATGTGAGACGAAGTCTCACCATCCTCGCTTCTAAGGAGCATTCTGGTATAGTAGGCACTCAATAAATATTTGTCGAATGACTGAGTGATATACAATTCATATTTAGCACAATTGTTCATAAGTTTAAGAAAATATGTAATAAGACACAAAAGCACTGCTTTCATTTTTTAGCATTGTTTTTATTATGTCACATTTTATACCAAAACGTAAACATGCAAGCTATCTGAATTTCTCTTAATACATTTTGCTCTTAATAAAATAAAAATAATTTAATCTTTTAAATATGTTGTCATAGGTATTTCGGTATCATAAAATTTTAAAAGGATATAAATAAAATTATAATAATTTCTTGTAGCAATTAACCTGCCAATAAAACATTTTTGTTGTTTGGTTGTCTACTTTAATTCAAATGAGCATTGTATCTTGAGCTCCTGGTGGAGTTCCACTCACATATAATTTCAAGAGTGTTCCTTGGTCAAATATACGTGGGAAATGCTGCTTAGTCTATTATTCTGTGGAAATTACTCCATCTCCTTGGTCCTTTATTTACTTTTCTGTACTTCCTCCAGCTGAGTTACCTCATATGGACCCTTGCTCTTCTTCCCGATTTGTGAATGTAAACCCATTGCTGTCGAGTCAATTCCAACTCACAGCGACCCTATACGACAGAGTAGAACTGCTCCATAGGGTTTCCAAGGAGCAGGTTAGTGGATTCGAACTACCGATCTTTTGGTTAGCAGCCATAGCTCTTAACCACTCTGCCACGAGGTGGGTGTAAGAGAGCCCAAATCTCGTTGTATCAACTGCTTTGCCACTGCGTTGCATTTCTGCTAGTAGTTATGGAGCAATTTTCAATCTTTCCCTCTTGGAGGATTTATTTTTTGTATCTAATCTTTAATGGCTATTGGCTTTGGTTTCGTATTTCTCTTGAAATGGCTGAAAATACCCACAGAGTCAGTGTATTTTTTACTTCTCATTAGTGTATTTTTTACTTCTCATTAGTGTATTTTTTACTTCTCGTCCTCCTTATAGTACTTTGTGGGAAAAACATTGAGACTTCTCTTTTTCTGCAATTTTGACTGGTAGCCATTTGAAAACTTTGGGGCTGGATTATCTTAAATGACAAATTCTTTCCTCATATCCTCTTTGCACAAGCTAAAAATTTATACAGATACATAATATACATACATTTCATTATGTATATCTTATTTGTGCATATGTATTCATATATTTTTTCACTGTGACAGATTTTGAATAGCCTGTTAATTAGTATTGTGAATGATTCAAATATATTCCATTATATATACATATATACATACATAACTATACATATGCACGAGCATATGCATACGTATATGCATGAATGTGTATGTATGTGTATGTGTTGTGTGTGTGTATGCGTGTATATACATATAATTGTTTCAACTCATAGGGACCCCAGGTGACAGAGGAGAACTGCCCCACAGGGTTTTCAAGGCTATAATCGTTATGGGGAGCCCTGGTGGTGCAGTGGTTAAGTGTTTGGCTGCTAACCAAAAGGTCAGCAGTTTGAATCCACCAGTTCCTCCTTGGAAACCGTATGGGGCAGTTCTACTCTGTCCTATAGGGTCCCTATGAGTTGGAATTGACTTGATGGCAATGGGTTTGGTTTGTTTTTTCAGTAATCTTTACAGGAGCAGATCACCAGGTCTTTCTCCCACAGAGCCGCTGAGTGGGTTTGAAACACCAACCTTTTTGTTATACATATATATATACATATATACATACGTATATAATCTCCCCTCCATTTCATTGCTCATCTTCTAAAAGGAATGGTCTACCACCTCTTTTCCTTCCTTTGCCACTCACGTCTTCCTTAGCTGCCTGCCACCTGGCCTCTCATGACACTGCTTAACGAAACCTTCTCATCTGAAGGTCATCACTATATTCAACAACCCTTCCTCTATCCTCATTACGTGACCTCTTCATTATTCCCCATCCCTCCTTCTTGAATCTCTTTTCCATTAAACACACTTACGGCCTGGTCCCTGTGATGTGATGAAAGAGTGGGGCCCAGGGCAAATGTCCTGCGTGCTAGTTCCCTGTCCCACCCTCCAGCTTCACATAGCCTAGTGAGCATTTCTTGCTGGATGTTCTGCTATATTCCCTCAAGCTTAGCGTGTCTGAAAATATAGTCCACTAAAAAACAAACAATAAACATTGCCATTGAGTCAATTCCGACTCAGTGAGCCTATAGGACAGGGTAGAACAGCCCGATAGGATTTCCAAGGCTGTAAATCTTTATGGAAGCAGGCTGCCACATCTTTCTCCCACAGAGTGGCTCTGGGTTCTAATCACTGACCTTTCAGCTAGCAGTCGAGTGCTTAGTCACTGCACCACTAGGGCTCCTTATATAGCTCTTTATCTTCCACAAAACCAGTTTCCCTAGTCTCCCTTTTTCTACCTATGACATCATCACCAGTCATGAAGCCTGAGTCATCTCTGGCTCCTTTCTTGACTCCATGCCCACATTCTATCAATCACCTAATCTTGTTGATTCTTTTTAAAAAATGTCTTGGATTTATGAAATATTTAAAACATACAGAAATGTACAGAGAATAAACACCTCGGAATCAACTTGCTTCCAATAGATAACCACTGCTCAGACTTGACAATCTTAATACAATAGTTTGCTGTATGTGCTTCAGATTTTTTCAAGAAATAAAACATTATTGGTACGTTTGAAATCCCCTCTGTACCTATCCTCAATCCTGTTTCCCGCTCCCTTATAGGAAATAAACCACTGTCTAAAGTCTGCGTATATACTTCCAATGAACGTTTTTATATTTTTACTACATATGCATTTATCCAAAAAACTGTGTGTATATATATATATATATATATACATATACACACACAATATATGTATAACACACACAATATATGTATAGTATAGTCCGGTGTATTTTAAAATTTTACGTAAATGTATACTGTATATATTATTCTACAATTGCTTTTTAAATTCAACATTATGATTTTTAGTATCATCCATATTAACACATGCTATCTAGTTTATTCTAGAATAAATTTGCCCATTCTCTTATTGACTTTAAGGTTGTTTCCAATTTTTCACTATTGCAGACAATATATTCTTGTACATGTTTCCTTGTGCACACAAGTGAGAGTTCTCTGAAATGTAGATGATAATGTAAAGATGCCTTTTACTATTACCAAATAGTATCTGTGGAGTTTTTCATGGTGTTAACACAATTCAGAAGACAATGTTCCTACCTATATGTTCACATGTACATATAATAATGGTGAAGAACAGTGAGAGATGACTGAAATGTATATTTTCCTAGATTACTATTTGTGTATCCAATAGGAGTATTTTAGAAGGTTGTTTCTCAGTAGAGATTAACACAATACATTTAATTGTGAGTAGAGGTTTGTCTGAGTTCTGTATTACATACCTACTTATAAAATTGTAAATTAGCATACAAGAAGAAAGATTTTTTCTTTCCTACCAGTTTCATCCAAATTTTATGGATCATTGCTATTCCATTGTATTGGGTTGTGAAATCTAATCACGAACATGATTGAATAACTAAGTACTTACAACTTACAATGTGCCATCCATTTTACAAGTATTAATGAATTTACTTTTCATAGCAACCCTATGGTACAGGTACCATTATTATGACAATGTTACAGATGAGTAAACTGAGACACTGACAGCTCGTAGATGAAGGAATCAGGATTCAAAGCTATGAGGCCTAGTTCCCGAGTTGGCACAATGGTTAAGCACTCAGCTGCTAACCAAAGGGTTGGCAGTTCGAACCCACCCAGTGGCTCCATGGGAGAAAGATGTGCAATCTGCTTCCATAATGATTACAGCCTAGAAAACCCGATGCGGCAGTTCTACTCTGTCACACAGGGTCACTATGAGTTGAAATCGGCTCTACGGCACCTAACAACAATGACACCACCACCATACTGCCTGAACTGAAAAAAAAAATTTAGATAGATGAAGAGTCTGATCTCTTCAAAACTAAGAACTAGTCATAAAAGGAATTTGGGAAAGAGTCCAAAAGAGAGATAACCTTGAATATATGGTGCAAGTTGGGATTTTACACCAACCTGTGTTTCAAAGGGCAAGATAAGCGGATACCATTAAGAACAATTTTTGTTTGTTTCTTGGTTGGAAAAATCCAGGCACAAGAAGACAGTGCCTGTACACAATGATAATAAAACAGTGATTTTTCTTTGTTCTTTCTGTTTCTGGTCATGGAAGGGAAAAGATTTAAACAGCTGATACGGCACAGAAAAAAAAAGCAGCTTAGATGTTTTCTGTGTCTGGCAGAAAGTATTGTAGATAAGGTTCTTTGATGAACAACACCCTAAACATAGTAAGTGAAAAGAAGAGGGAAGACCGATGTTAGGTTTTCAAGGAGTGGCTGGCGGATTTGAATTGCCGACCTTTTGGTTAGCAGCCAAACACTTAACCACTGCGCCACCAAGGCTCCAAAAGGGCTTTTGCTTCCCCCTCGAGGAATCGAACCCCGGTCTCCCACGTGACAGCGGAGATACTCACCACTATACTAATGAGGACGGCATTGTGGTAAGTATATACATTAAAAAGATTGTCATTTTAACATTTTTTACATGTACAATTCAGTGATATTAATTACGTTCATCATGTTGTGTGACCATCACCATGATCTATTTCCAGATTTTTCCATCAGCCTTAACAGAAGCTCAGTGCGCCCTAAGCGATGACTCTCATTTTCTCCCTCTCTCCTGTACCTGGTAACCACTAACTAACTTTGGTCTTTATGCATTTGCCTCCCTTAAGTATTTCATGTAAGTGGGATCATACAATATTTGTCCCTTTGTGACTGACTTATTTCACTCAGCATAATGTTTTCAAAGTTCGTTCTAGTTGTAGCATGTATTAGAATTCATCTCTCTTTATGGCTGAGTAATACTTCATTGTGTGTATACAGGTATACCACATTTTGTTTATCCATTCATCTGTTGATGGACATTTCAGTTATTTCCACTTTCTGGCTATTGTGAATAATGCTGCAATGAAGATTGATGTATAGCTTTCTGTTTGAGTTCCTGCTTCCAATTTTTTGAATGTATAGCTAGGATTGGAATTGCTGGATTATATGTTAATTCTATGTCCAATTTTTTGAGGAACCACCAAACTGTTTTCCACAGAGGCGGTACCGTTTTACATTCCCACCAGCCATGGATGTGGTTCCAATTTCTCCACATCCTCGCCAACACTTGTTATTTTCCATTTCTTTGGATCATAGCCATCTTAGTGGGGGTGAAGTGATATCTCATTGTGATTTTGACTTGAATTTCCCTAATAACTAATGATGTTGAGAACCTTTTCATGTGTTTGTTGGCTATTTGTATTTCTTCTTTGGTAAAATGTCTATTCCAGTTCTTTGCCCATTTTTTGATTGGATTATTTGTCTTTTTGTGGTTAAGTTGTAGGAGTTCTTTATATATTGTCAATGTTAAACCCTTATCAGATATATGGTTCCCAAAATTTTATTCTCAATCTGTAGGTTGTCTCTTCATTTTGTTAATAAAGTCCTTTGATGAACAAAAGTTTTTAATTTCGATGAAGTCCCATTTATCTATTTTGTCTTTTGCTACTTGTGGTTTTGGTGTCATATCTAAGAATCTATTGTTAAAAACTAGGTCCTGAAGCATTATCCCTATGTAAAAAGCATTCATATTCTTTGACCTTGTTGTCTATACCTACATAGAGGCAGGCCATTTGGACACCAAAGACATAACCCAGTCATCCTTTGATCCATCTGAATGTCAGATCTAGTTCTTAGGAGTAAAGAGAAAGCTTTTGGATGTCTTTACTTATGAATCCAAAAATGTACTGTGAGCAAATAGCACCAAGTACAAATAAGATTCTTGTTTTTATTGGTATGTGCTGGTTAAGTCACAGGGATATGCTAAATGGAAGGAATTTAAAGGGCTTAGTGCTGTCAGATAATGGAAGAGAGAAGCTACGTTCACAAGTGTTTTGAAAAAGTAACCTCTCGGATTAGTCCATAAATCCTGCAAGGATCATCAGTTAACTATTAGGAAAGGGTGTAGTTAATCATCACCTAACCCCATGCACATTAAAGGGTAAAAAAAAAAAAATCAAACCATAAAAAACTAGAAGACAACATAAATGAATATTGTTCTGATCTCTAGATAGGGAACATTGTTCTAAGTATCGGGAAAAACAATAGACTTGAACTATAAAACCCCAGTAAAGAAAAAAGATTATGGATTAAAAGATAAACAACAAATTAGGCAAAGAGTTAATATATTTTGTAGACAGAGAGCTCATGCTTTCTTTGATAATGACAGCAGAAAGACCCCAATGGGCAAAGGTACAGTATACAAACAATCTGTTCACTAAGAGGGAAATAAAAATAATAAAGGATTGAAAAATTGGCTAGCCTCCCGAAAAATCAAAGGTAAATTAAAATACTAATTAAATATCATTTCTTGCCTATCATGTTAGCAAATATATATATATTTTTTGAAGCGAGACCATTGGTGAGTTAGAAGCTGTTAATTATTGGCGGATCTTTTTGTTATAGCAATATCATGGTGGGGCACGTGTTTGAAATAGTCACTCATGGCTGCGCGTCGTCTTTCGAGCAGCATTCCTATTAGGCTTGCCAGATCAAGCAAATAAAAATACAGTCTGCCTGGTTCAATTTAAATTTTAGATAAATAACACCTTCTTTATTATAAGTATGTCCCATAAATGTTTAGGATATACTTCTATTAAAAAATGATTCATTGTTTATCTGAAATTCAAATTGAACCAGGCAGCCTGTATTTTATCTGGCAACCCTACTTCCTATGTTTGTAGAGATTCCCAGTTTGTAAGGCCTGTCTCAGTTTCTCGGTCTCTTTGCAGCTAAGCTGCAGGCATGTGACCTCAGCTCTGCTTTTAGGAGACTTAGATTTCCGCAGTGAGTTTAATGATTAAACCAGGCTGCGCATGGAGCTTCCACCTTGGTCGACCCAGGAGATGAAAGGAGTGGTCCAGCTTGTTTTGGTACTGGCAGCAGTGGCAGGGCAGTGGGTTTTCATAGTGAGGTTCAGGGCCACCACATATGCAAAACCCCATGGAGTGCTACTTACGTAGACTGCGATATCTTTTTCATCAAGCCTGCTCTGTGGCCTGGCTTGGGGGCACTGCTTCTGGCAGCTTAGCCTTGATTTGATTATATAGTACTCCCAACAATTCTATGAAAGACCCCAACCAATATCCTTCAAGAAACTCTTTTCCTGCTTAATACTCCAGAGTCAGCTTCTGTTGCTTGCAACTAAGAACCCTGATAGTATTTGTCAAGAGCCTTGAAAAATATACATATCCTTTAAGTACCCATTCTATGACACTTACCTAAGAGTGTGTTCTATAATGTGGACAGATTGGTGCGCAAAGACGTTGACCCAAGTGTTATTCAATGGACTGAAAAATTGGAAACAATCTAAACCTCTAACATGAAGAGAATGGTTGAGTAAATTATGGCACATCTAGACACTGGAACAATGAGCAGTCATTAAGCTGAATAGTTAAAGGCATATTTAAGGACATGGTAAAATGCTATGATATTAAGTGACAAATCAGGATACAAAAGTTTACATATGCAGTATAATCTCTATTATGTAAAAAAAAAACAAAAGGAAGAAAAAAAGCTGAAAGAAAATATGTTAAAATGTCTTTGCCCTGGGTCATCAGCTGATTTTTTCCCTGTTTTTTTTTTTTTTAATACTTCTCAATTTGTGTTTACAATGAATAAGAATTGCTCTTGTAATCATAACAGGAAGTCTCTTCTTTAATCCTGTTGGACGGCCTATACTATATGGCACGAGCCACACGCATTTCCATTTGTGCCAACATACTGGGTGAATTCTGTGGGGGTGGGAATTTCAGAGGCATGAGATTTTACAGTGACATCCCAAATTAGACCATGGAGTAGGGGGTGGGGAGAAGAATAGCAAAAGATTTCGTATTCTTTTCCTAGGGCTGCTATAACAAATTACCACAACCACAGTAGCTTAAAACAACTGGGGCCTAACTACAGAAAATAGCACCTAGGGCAATTAGTGTTACATTGCTGAATGATCTCTCACAGCTGGAGATGGAAACCTTGACTTGACACCCAGTAAACCAAACGTGTTGCCATTGAGTCAATTCTGACTCATAGTGACCATACAGGACAGAGTAGAACTGCCCCCTAGGGTTTCCAAGGAGCACCTGGTGGATTTGAACTGCTGAACTGTTGGTTAGCAGCCGAGCTCTTCACAACTGCGTCACCAGGACCCCCTGAGAAACTGCTAATTGGCGCCCAACCTCAAACAGCCCCTAGGGCATGGTGCCCTACCTACCCGCCTCCCCCCACCCCACCCTTAGACCTCTGCAAGGAACTTTATTTTTTCCACATTTCTGGAGGCCAGAAGTCTGAAGTCAAGGTGTCAGCAGAGCATGCTCCCTCTGAAGGCTCTAGGGAAGAAACCTTCCTGTCTCTTCCTAGCTTCTGGTGGCTCCAGGCATTGCTTGGTTCTCCTTGGCTTGTAACTGCATCACTACAATCTCTGCTTCCATCTTCACAGGGCCTTCTTCCCTGTGTCTTCTCCTCTCCTTACAAGGACACCAGTTACTGGATTTAGGGCCTACCCTAAACCCAGCAGGATTTCATCTTGAGATGCAGCAAAGACCCTATTTCCAAATAAAGTCACTTTCTGAGGTTCCAGGTGGACATGAATTTTGGGGAGACACTATTCAACCCACTATAGAGCTCACTGGAGCCCTGATGGTGCAGTCATTAAGTGCTACAGCTTCTGACCAAAAGGTCAGCAGTTTGAGTCCACCAGCTGCTCCTTGGAAATCCTGTGGGGTAGTTCTACTCTGTCTGACAGGGTCACTTGGAGTCGGCATCGACTGGACAGCAATGGGTTTGGTTTTGGTTTTTATAGAGCTCACTGGTCCTTTCTTTACCATTCAGAAAAGAGCCCCTGGAGAAATGCCCCAAGCCCCCTTGTTGTAATCTTTCTTGATCCATTCTGAATTTTTGGCTTTCATTTACTAAAGAGCCCCTCAGCTCCCTCTGGCACCCCTTTTGGGAATCTCTCCCATATAAGCTAGCAAAGTCTAGCCAGGCAAATCTAAATATTATCATCTGGTTAAAAGCTTCAGCACAATTCTACAAAGGGCTATTTCTCAAATAGTTAAGTGAGCCTGGGGAGGAGTAGAGTGGGGTAGGGAAAGGGGTAATAATGTAAAGCAACAAGGTGCATCTTCCTGGAGTGAGTATTTTACCAGAAGATGAGCGCTTTTAAATGGTATTTTTATATTAAAACAAACTTGGACAGATTATGGAGTAGAAAGCAAAACGTACTTGGGTTTTTACAACAAAACCCAAGACTTCAATGAAATTTTATGCTTATAACCCTCATCCGCCTCTGCTTTGGGATACTTCTGTGGAAAAATGTGCGAAGAACGGAAGGGCAAAGCTTTGCTTTTCTGTCAGGTAAGCATTCAATCTCTCCCTGGAACTGCACAATTAGGTTCTTCATAGAACTTCTCTGCCTGACTGTGAAGGGGGCCCCAGGGTGATAACTGAGAATAAAGTCCATTTTATTTAACAACTAAAGATTTATTCAACATAACTAAGTAAGTGAGGCAGTAATGATTTCTTTTTTTCCCCCCTCAAAGCTTCTGTAATAAGTTTTTCTCCTTTGCCTACTTGGTTTATGTCCTAGAGTTTTTGTGCAAGACTGGTGTCTTAAACTGCTGTAACACAAATACCACAAGTAGGTGGCTTTAAAGAAGAGAAATTTATTTTCTCACAGTCCTGGAAGCTAAAACTCCAAACCAGGATCTCAGTGGTGTTGATGACTTCCTTGGCTTGGAGATGATCTGACATGGTGTCTGTCTTCCCCGAGGGGGGGGGTTTCTCTGTCTGTTCTGGTCTTTTTATAACACAGAAGTGGTTAGGTTTAGGTTCCCCTCTACGCTGGTGTGACTTCATTGGTGTAACAAAAAGAAAACCCCTATTTCCAAACAGGATCACATCCACAGGTACAAGTGCCAGAAATTCAACACACATTTTGGGGGGGACACAACTCAGTCCATAACAACTGAGTAACGTGTTATTCCTATTCAGCTTTACTCGATGATGTCAGTCACCAGAGGAACTTTTCTTATCAAAGCTTTCCAGATGACATTCTGTGATTGCAGAGTCAGACCTAAATTTCAGCTTGTAGGTTCCTCTTCCAGAGCCTCTTAAACAAGTTGTTGTTTTCTTGTAATATTGTTTTGTAGTATTGTTTTTTTCCAGACCCGAACAGTGACCTCTGTTCTCTGAAATGAACTGTGAAACACTCTGAGATTCTAGAGTTGGGCAGTGTAACAGTCTACCAGTTGCCGTGGAGTTGATTGCAATTCATGGCGATCCCACGTCTGTCAGAGGAGAACTGTGCTTGTTAGGGTTTTCAATGGCTGATTTTTCAGAAGTTAGATTGCCAGGCCTTTCTTCCAAGGTGCTCTGGGTGAACTTGAACCTCCAATCTTTTGGTTAGCAGCTGAGCATGTTAACTGTTTGCACCACCCAGGGTCCCCAAAGGAATGAACAGAGATCTATTTATTTCATTGACTTGAGGCTTGGTCATGTGACTTATTTTGACCAATGGAATATAGGCCAAAGTGATAGTGTATCAGTTCTGAGCAGAGGCTTTAGAGGCATCTTGTGTTTCTGCTTTCCTCTTGCACTCCTGCCATCCTGTAAAAGAAGAGCATGCCACGGGTAGCTGTTCCTCTTTTGGCCTGGGTTCTAGATTTAGAGATACATGGAGCAGACCTGAACCCAAGCCTCAGAAGCCAACCCACAGAACTGTGAGCAAGAGATAAAGGTTTGTTGTTGTAAGTATCAGGGATTTGGAGCATTGTTACTGCAGCAGAAGAGGTGCAGCAGAGGTGATGTAAATGGTTAACACATTAGCTGCTAACCGAAAGGTTGGCAGTTCGAGTCTACCCAGATGCACCTTGAAAGAAAGGCCTGGTGATCTACATCCAAAAATTCAGCCATTGAAAACTTTATGGAGCACAGTTCTACTCTGACACACATGGGGTGGCCATGAGTCGAACTTGATGCATTTTTTTTTAAAACTACAGCAGAAGCTGACAGTCCATCAGTTACCAAATATTTACTGAGCACTTACCATATGCCAGGCACTGGGCTAGAGTCTGGGATTAAATGGTTAGTAAAAACAGACACTGTTCTCAAGAAAATTACAGACTACGTCTTTTATTTTTTTGGTTGACATATCTTTTTCTCATTATTTCTTCTTATTTCCGCCTTAAAATGGGGCCAGCACTGATGTAATAAGAACATGCTTGAGATCTCAATGTTGTTTGGTCTGGTCTTGAGTTTCCACATCCTGCCAACTCCCCAAACACTTTTTAGCCTCTTTTGGGCTCCTGAACAGAGGTGTTACTATCACATTGTCATTTCCAACAGCATGGAAAATTTGTCTCCCTTGAGGGAAAAAAGGGTTTCCTTGCCAGTGTCCAGGAGCTGAAAAAGATTGAAAACTACCCATAGTTCAAAATGCTGTCTTCAGTTATGAAAAACTTTCCAGTAATTTACTGCCTCTACAGTGTTTCATAGATGCAACAACAGAGGATGCCTCATGGCCTGGCCATTTGCTATCAGAAAGTTCCATGTGATCACAAGCATGCAAGGCAGAGGCCTCCCCACTCTTATTCTGTGAGGAAGAGAAATCCATCACTCCCCAAAGCTTTGAAAGGGAGGCCCTCTGTTTGGCTCCTGTTGTTGTGTGCTATTGAGCCTATTCCAACTCATAGCGACCCGATAGGACAGAGCAGAACTACCCCATAGGGTTTCCAAGGTTGTCGTCTTTACGGGAGCAGATCTCCAGGCCTTTCTCCTGCAGAGCAGCTGGTGAGTTCCAATTGCTTTCAGTTAGCAGCCGAGCACTTAACCATTGCGCCATCAAGGCTTGTTTGGCTCCTATTCATTCAAAAGTTACCGCAAACGATGCCATCATTTGCATCATCTGATTTAATCCTCCCAACACACCTATGACTTAAGTATTCATTAAAACTATTTTACTGAGCACCTACTATGTGCCAGATGCTATTTTAGGTGCTTGGGATATATCATTAAACAAGACAGACAAAGATCTCTGCCCTTGTGGTGCTAATATTCTAGTGGGGAAAGACAGAAAAGAAACTATTAAAATGACACATTAATAAATTAAGTAGTCTTTAGAATATGATAAGTACTATGTAAAAAGAAAAAAAATAAGACGAAGTGCTGCAAAAGACCTCTTTCAAGTGTTAAAAAGCAAAGATGTCACTTTGAGGAGTAAGGTGCGCTTGGCCCAAGCCATGATGTTTTCAATTGCCTCATATGCATGTGAAAGCTGGCCAATGAATAAAAGAAGCCGAAGAAGAATTGATGCCTTTGAATTATGGTGTTGGCGAAGAATATTAAATATACTGTGGACTGCCAAAAGACCGAACAACCTGTCTTGGAAGAAGTACAGCCAGAATGCTCCTTAGAAGCAAGGATGACGAGACTTCATCTCACATACTTTGGACGTGTTATCAGGAAGGACCAGTCTCTGGAGAAGGACATCATCCTTGGTAAAGCAGAGGGTCAGTGAAAAAAAAGGAAGACCCTCAAGGAGATGGATTGACACAGTGGCTACAACAATGAGCTCAAGGATAACAATGATTGTGAGGATGATGCAGGACTGGGCAGTGTTTTGTTCTGTTGTACTTGGGGTTGGAACCAAACATGAGTTGGAACCGACTCAACGGCACCTAACAACAAACAAGTGCTATTATCTTCTTTGGAAATGAGATGTTGATATCAGTCATGGATTCAAATCTCAACTCGGCAACTTAATAACCAGATGATCTTGGGCAAGTTACTGAACTTTCTTCAAACCTCAGTTTCTGCATCTCTAAAACCAGGATAAAATCTCTCTTGAAGGAGTGTTATGAGGACTGAGATAATGCACGTAAAATGCCTGACACAGTGTCTGACTCATGGTAAGTGCGCAATGATTGTGATTGCTAACTGCCTCCACGATGAGGGGCAGGCCAGGATTTGCACCCACATCTTTTTTTTTTTTCAACTTTTTTTATTTAGAAATAATTTTAGAAAAGTTGCAAGGATAAGGATGGTACAAAGAACACTGGTATACTTCTTACCCAGATTTGCCTGTTACCATTATAGCTCATTTGTGCATGTTGTCTCTCTGAACCATTTGAGAGTAAATTACATAATTTATGACCCATTATCCCTAAATTCTTTGGTGTATATCTCCTACGAATAGAGATATTCTTTTATATAATCACAGTATAGTTGTTAACTTCAGTAAATGTAACGCTGATACATAGAATCTACCTTCTGGATTCCAATTTTGTCAACTGACCCAATAATATCCTTTGTAGCATTATCCCTGCTCCCATACAGGATCCAGTCTAGGATCAGGTATGCGTTTAATCTTCATGCATTTAATCTCCTTTAATCTGGAACATTTCCACAGACTTTGTCTTTTATTATGAAATTGACTTTTTTGAAGAATACAGTCCCCATTCCCCTTTTTTATCAACAGAACATTTATCATTTGGTGTTTATCTAATGTTTCCTCATGATTAATTTCAGGTGATGCATTCTCACTACGTAGGTGATGCCAGGTCCTTCTCAGGTAGCACATCTGGAGGCACATGTCGTCCATCTGCCCCTCACTGGTGACGTTAAGTTTGAGCGCTTGGTCAATGTGTTGTCCACCTTTTTCACTGAAAAGTTATTCTTTTTACTAGGCAATTAATAAGCAGTCTTCAGGGTAACACTCTAAGACCATGCAAATATCTTACTCCTTATCAAAAATAAAATTTCTTTTTGTCTGAACTAGTATTTACGATGAAGGTTGTACAATGCTGATTTTCCAACTCCAGCACCCTCTCCACATTCACCCATCACACTCTACTGTAAGCAAGATCTCTCCCTTCTCCCCATTTCATTCATTCATTTATCGATTATTGGTATGGACTCATGGATTTCTATTTTCTGCAGTGTTTCATAATTCATTACTGTACTTAATTTTTTGTTTCTCAATTTGTCCCAGATTTGGCCCATGGTCCCTTCAAGCTGGTTCCTGTTCTTGTGATATACCCCCATCATTTATTTTGAGCACTTCCTTAATTTCTGGCATAACAATATGTTCCGGGCTCATCTCGTGCCTACCTTGCCCCAGCCCTGGAATCAGCCATTTCTCCAAGGAGCTCTGGGGCAATAAGATCTTTTGACTCCAGCTTGCGGGCTCTTTCTATCACACCGTGACTGCTGGTGTGGCAAACACCCAGACTACACTTGTGGGATTTTTATGGAAAGTTGTATCTCTAAGGTATAGGACATTTTCTGGGGAATAATGGGAAAAGAATATCGACTTGAGGGCAATGGGTTTGGAAAGGGAAACAAAGTTGGTTAGAAAGTTGGCTGAGCTAGAATTTTCTGTGGTAAGGAAGTGGGCGCAATGAAGGTTATTGAACAGAATTCTCAATTGGCGATCCCCGTAAAAAGAATGGAGAAGGGGTGAGATTGAAGACTGATTTAATAAAGATTTGATGTACTAGCTGGAGACAGTCTGGACAAGGCAAGTATACACTTGATTTCCTTATGTTGAATAAAAAGAAAATTACATAAAATACTTCTCATAATTTCTTTCCATAATATAGGAGCACAATAGCTAAGAAAAATGAAAATCCCAATTTAATTTTTGTCCTTAAAGCCGCCATTTCTTTTGCCATTTTTTTTGGTGCCAGACTGACTGCAAGGAATACAAGGAACTGGTTTGCGCTTCATTTCCTTTCCCTGCCCGCCCTCTAGTGGAGGCAAGCTGAAATTACATAATGGCCTAAAATCAGACTGCCGAATGAAGTGGGGGGTGGGAGGGAACTAGGTGACTTAGGTGGTGAGATCATCACGGTTAGAGCTGGGAGGACTTGAAATATCTTCCTGTCCAATCTATTTTCCAGATAGAGAAATTGAGGCCCAGGGAGGAGGAAGCTAATGGCAGAGCCAGAATACACTTCACTCTCTGGTCTGCACCATCATTTTAAAGACATTCTATGAAAAAAAGCTAGCCTATTTGAATGCAGAATTATTTAAATTTTGTAATATTTTGTCACCAATTTTTTTTTCAGAACTTTATTTTTCAGGAATGGGGGGGAACGCAGTTAGTAATTATTACAAAATATCATACACCCCACCTCTGCCCCAATTATTTTCAAAATTAGCAAAAAAAAGTGACTAACAAAAAATTTTCATGCAGAGGAAAGGAAGTTGATGGGAATGGACTTGATTCAAGTAATGGTTCTGTGACTTCAAAGGAATTTTTATGTAGTTCTGAATGTGGGATGAGGTTATAAAAAGATGTGTCTTACAATCCATAGAGCTTCTAGTTATAAATTTAGAATTCTCAAAAAGTCCTCCATAACCCAGTCTTAGCTCACTTCTTTGGCTTCATCTCTCACTATTCCTCCTTCTAAGCAGTGTTAAAAAAACAGTTGCCATTGGGTTGATTCTGAATCATGGTGAACCAATGTGTTTCAGAGTAGAACTGTACTCCACAGGGTTTTCAAAGGCTGAGTTTTTAGAAATAGAATTGCCAAGCCTTTCTTCTGAGCCACCTCTGGGTGGACTTGAACCTTCAACCTTTCAGTTAGCAGCCAAGCATGTTAACAGTTGGCACCACCAAGGGACTCCTAAAGTAGTGTGCACTAGTTTAAATTAAAAGACTTGAAATGCTCTTTTATCTGGTGATGGAGCTGGATGGGTTTTGGTATCTTTTTAACCAGTAACAATGACTCTCCGTGTGATATACTGCCCTATTGTTTTTAGTCTACAAACCTATCCAACAGTTATCTTTGTTTATCGTGTTGATTTGCAACTTGGTTTAGCAATATGAGCTGTCACATTGCATTGTGAGGTTTCTATTTAATAATAGCAATAGTAGCTTCCAGTTGTGTTATGCTCTATCCTTTTCATGATTATTATTTAATCCTCAGAGTAATCCTGTGAGGAAATTATCCTCCAATTGCCTCCACTCTGCTCCAGGCCACCATCATTTCTTGCCTAGATTACTGCCATATTCTTCTAATTGCTCTCTGAGCCTCTGATCTTACCCCTCCGTGACACCGTTTTCCCACTCCATTCTTCACACTGCAGCCCACTGGTGGTCCATTGCTTTCAGAACAATGCCCATATTCCTGTAAGTTCCACTGTCATGACCCAGTTCCAGCTTACCTCTTTGGCCTCATCTCTTGCCATTCCTCCTCATCCTTCATGATCTAAGCCAGTGGTCTTCAACATTTGTTACTCAAAATAACTTCTGACACATTTTAAGTTGATAGCTAAACTTTTACATCATAAATTAAAATACTAGACAGGATGAAATTCTGGCATTTTGTAAATATTTCAGAATAAAACATTACTCTTTTAGTGAAATCTTAACACCACAGCAATGATCTTCTTTATTAAGCTTTATTAAGATGCAATTCACATACTATAAGACTATATAACATAGCAATTTGATAGTTACCATCATCATTTTCAAAAACACGTGGACAAGCAATCTTTGTTGTTGGGTGCTGTCAAGCTGACATCACCTCTTAGCAACCCCATGTAACAGAATAGGATTGCCCCATAGGGGTTTCTAGGCTGTAATGGTTACAGCTACCACTTGTATGTCAGTTTGTCATACTGTGGTGGCTTGTGTGTTGCTGTGTTTCTGGAAGCTATGCCACCAGTGTTTCAAATACTAGCAGGGTCACTCATGGTGGACAGGTTTCAGCAGAGCTTCCAGACAGACTAGGAAGAAGGATATGGCAATCTACAGATAAAAAAAGTGGCCAGTGAAAACCTGATATAGTACCGGAAGATGAGCCCCTCAGATTGGAACTTACTTGACTGGGAAGCACCGGCAGCTTGGATTCCACCTGAAGGGGCTGGCTCTCTGAGTGCCATTGTTGGCTGCTGGTGTTGCTTCTTACTTGCCTCTC
>NW_004444004.1:12596989-12633470 GCF_000243295.1 Trichechus manatus latirostris | reverse complement strand
GTGGGGTTGTTAACCAATGTCATAAAACGACATGTGTACTACTGTTTCATGAGAAACTATTTGTTCTGTAAGCCTTCACCTGAAGTACAATAAAAAAAAAAAAAGGAAAAAGAATAAAAAAATAGATTCCTACCTTCCTCCCTCCAGATTTTGATTCAGTGGGTCTAGGGAGTGACCCAGAAATCTGCATGTTTAACAAACTCCCCAGGTGTCCCATTGGACTGAAGGGAGAGGAACTTGAAAAAGGAGAAACAACATGTCCTGTGTTTGACATTGATGCATGAGAGTGAAAGGCTTTCATGGAATTGTTTATATTTATAACCTTAAAAGAAATCCTTTCCCTGGTGGAGATGCATGAGAGCTTGGCTGACTGAACCCAGTCTCTCTAATGGTTTATTCCTTTGATTTAGTGATGTCTGTGCCAAGGCAAAAAATTGAGCCAATGAAGTCACACAGTTTCCAATCTTTCTTCTATTACTCTAACCTTTTTCTCATTGTACTGAGCACTGCAGCAGACTCGATTCAGATCCAGATTGAACATTTGTTAAGCACCTGCTACTTGCAAGGCTCTGTGATCAACTTTCATATACATTCTTTGGGCAAAGTCAAGCCATAACAATCAACAAATAAGTGGAATGATTATTTTTTGTCTTCTGTATCTATGTCAACTTGATTCCCAGTTTTAAGACTTTCCACCACCTTCCACTCCCACTGCCACCTGTGTCTGTCTGTACTGGTCCTCTCACGTTTCAGGGTTCACTACTCTGGCCACACAGTTTCATTAAGACCAAATGTGTCTTTCTTTTCCGTCTCATCCGAAACTGACTTTTCAAGACTCTGCTGATTAGACTCATACTTACTAAGGCTAGGTTCAATTTAAGATCTCTTTGGCCATTATTTTGACGGTTGAGTTTTACTCATGTTCAACAGGTTTAGCAAACAGGCGGTTCATTTCTGGTTTGCATTGTTTTACTAAATGTTTTGTTTTGTTAATAACTTAGGTTAGTTTCATGGTTCAATAAAATTTTACTATTCAAAATGTTTTGGGGTTCAGCAGATTAGTGCAATTCATTCCTGCTATTTGGTTCCCTTTCTGTTTGGCTCCAGCCTCTGGTCCTAAGAGAAGCAATGCACTGACATCTGCTGCAATGTCATTCCCTTCACTGTTGTTGTTGGATGCTGACGAGTTGATTGCAACTCATAGTGACCTTATGTGACAGACAACTGCCCCTTGGGGTTTTCTAGGCTGAAATCTTTGCAGAAGTACATCACTAGGTCTTTCTCCCGTGAAGCCACTGTTTATGCCCTTGTATGAATCTGAAGAGGCTTTATTTACTGATTCTAATAGTGAGAAAAGCTATCAATGGAAGGTGTTCTGATTGTGACACTTGAAGGAAAGACCCTACCTTATTCGTCTTTCTATTCTCTACAGTACTCAGTATAGTAGGAACTCAGAAAGTATGTAATACAATGATTGAATTCATAATTGTAACTCCTTGATGAATTTCCAGGATCCAAAGCATAATATAAGTGGTTTAAGGCAACCAAGGTGATTATCTAAAAATCATTTGCTTTGGAAAATTTTCTATGTTGTTTTTAGCCTGTATCAGCTGTTTCAAACTTGGTTCTCACAGACTTTTTGACAAGGGTGCCAAGTCCATTTAATGGGAAAAGAACAGTCTCTTCAACAAATGGTGCTGAGACAACTGGATTTTCATGTGCGAAACAATACAGTTTGGCATCTTCCATACATGATATATAAAAATTAACTCAAAATTGATCATAGACCTAAATGTCATAGCTAAAACTTTAGAAGAAAACTTAAGAGTAAGTCTCTGTGAACTTGAATTAGGAAATGGTTTTTTAGATATGACATTAAAAGCAAAAGTGACAAAAGAAAAACTAGATACATCAAAATCAAAAAGTTCTGTGCTTCAAACCCAAGGTTGCAAAGGGACAGTGTTGACATGTCATGGGGTTGTTAATCATTGTCATAAAACAATATGTGTACTAACTGTTTAATGAGAAACTATTTGTTCTGTAAACTTTCATCTAAAATACAATAAAAAAAAAGTTCTGTGCTTCAAAGGACACCATCAAGAAAGTGAAAAGTCAACTTACAGAATCGGAGAAAATTTTTGCAAATCATAGATCCGACAAGGGAATTCTATCTACAACAATTATAATTGTATCCAGAACAATTACAAGGCAACAATAAAAAGGAAAATAACCCAAATTAGAAATGGGCAAAATATTTGAATAGACATTTCTCCAAAGATATATAAATGGCCAACAAGCACATGAAAAGATGATCAACATCATTAGTCATTTAAAAAAACAAAACAAAACCCATTGCTGTCTGGTCGATTCTGACTCATAGCCACCCTACAAGACAGAGTAGAACTCCCCCACAGGGTTCATTAGTCATTAGGGAAATGCAAATCAAAACCACAATGACATACCACTTCATACTCACTAGCATGACTAGAACCAAAAAGATGGACAACAACAAGTGTTGGCGAGGATGTGGAGAAATTGAAACTCTCATACATTGCTGGTGGAAATGCAAAACGGTACAGCTGCTGCAGAAAACAGCTTGGCAGTTCCTCAAAAAGTTAAATACAAAGTTACCCTATGACCCTGCAATTCCACTCCTAGGTATATACCCAAGAGACATGAAAACATATGTCCATATAATATACTGTACACAAATGTTCCTAACAGCACTATTCATAATACCTAAAGAGTGGAAACAAGCAAAATGTCCATCAACTGATGCATGGATAAATAAAATATATCTATACAATGGAATACTATTAGGTAATAAAAAGAAATTAAGTACTGATACATGCTACAACATGGATGAACCTTGAAAACATGATGCAAAATTGAAAGAAGCCAGACACAAAAGGCCACATATTGTATGATTTCATTTATAGGAAATGTCCAGAATAGGCAAATCCATAGAGACAGCACGTAGATTAGTGGTTGCCTAAGGCTGGGGAGAGGGAAATGGGAAGTGGCTGCTAATGGGTACAGGGTTTCTTCCTGGGGTGATGAAAATGTTCTAAACTTAGATTGTGGTGTCGGTTGCACAACTCTGTGAAGATACTAAAACCACTGCATTGTACACTTTAAATGGGTGAGTTTTACAACATGAATTATATTTCAATATATATGTTAAAGATACTCCAAAGAGTACAGTCTTGGGTCTTAAAAGCTTGTGAGCAGCTATCAAAGACACACCACTGGTCTCACCCCTTTGGGAGCAAGGCTGAGGGTTTTGGGGGCTATGGTCTTGGGGAACATCTAGCTCAGTTGGCATAACATAGTTTATAAAGAAAATATTCTACATTCTACCTTGGTGAGTAGCGTCTGGGGCCTTAAAAGCCTGTGAGCAGCCATCTAAGATACTCCACTGGTCTCACCCCTTCAGGAGCAAGGGAGAGATTAGTCCAAAGGACTAATGGACCACAAGTACCACGGCCTCCACCAGACTGAGACCAGTACAACTAGATGGTGCCCAGCTTCCACCACTGATTGCTCTGACAGGGATCACAACAGACGTCCTGGAAAGAGCTGGAGAAAAATATAGAACAAATTTCTAACTCACAAAGAAAGACCAGACTTACTGACCTGACAGAGACCAGAGAAACCCCGAGAGTATGGCCCTGGGACACCCTTTTAGCTCAGTAATGAAGTCACTCCCGAGGTTCACCCTTCCGCCAAAGATTAGACAGGCCCATAAAACAAAACGGGACTAATGAGGCACAGTAGTCCAGGGACAAGGACTAGAAGGCAGGAGGGGACAGGAAAGCTGGTAATAGGGAACCCAAGGCTGAGAAGGGACAGTGTTGACATGCCGTGGGGTTGTTAACCACTGTCATAAAACAATATGTGGTCTGTTTAATGAGAAACTATTTGTTCTATAAACCTTCATCTAAATTACAATAAAATAATAATAATAATATAAAATTAAAAAAAAAGATACTCCCAAGATTTTATACCTTGGTGGAATGGGTTTTGATCTTAGACATTTTAGTATCTGGATATGTCTAAACTTACATACTCATCAGCCCTGACATTCTAAGCTTCAATTTGCTTCATCTTTGGGCTTGCTTGTCTGGTTTAGATGTAATCCATGTATAACCTTAAACACAGTGCCCCAAAAAACACAGCCACAGACTGAACAATTAATTTTACTATTTCAATTTCCCTCTGTTTCCTTTTGTTACTACAATTTCATTACTTTTATTTTAAATGACTGCTTGGGGGCAGACTCATTGCAACCAAGTTATGGGTCTGTCAGGCCAGCTTCTATACAGGTCCACAACACGAATCCCAAACACCAATGTACTCAACTTTTAGAGTGCATTCGTTTTAGAATGTCTTTTCATCAATAGAGACAATCAAATTATTCATAACTAAATTAGAAATTACTTTTCTTTGAGAGAATGGATTTCATACCTTCTTATGAATTACTAATTCCTCAATATGTGACCAAATTTTGTGTGTTCTCAAATAAGTTTTGCTTTTTGATAACTCAGAATACTGCTTCTTTATAAGCAAGGAGGAATCAATACCTGCATGTTGAATTGGGGAAGTGGGATTCTATTTAACCTCTGACATTCTTCCTATATATTTTTTATATCAGTGAGTGGCATGGCATTGACAGGTAAGAAAATCAGAGAAGACCCCTTTAATCATGTAAACAGTCTGTTTCCCATATTAGATAGACTCCTTCAAGGGCTTGACACAGACTATGCACTTGATGCTTACTGAATGAGTGAAGCCTCAGTGAAGCAACAGGACAGGATAATGCTAAGCATAGGAAAGCAAAGCAGGAAGATGTCTACAGAATGCCACTGCTTACTTACTAAATAGTATGGATATTTACATCATTGAATCCCAATAGATTTTGTTAGAGGGACAGGTAATTTAAATGAATGAATCTAATATTAAAACACTTTGGAAGAAAGGCCTGGCAATCTACTTCCCAGCCATGAAAAACCCTGTGGAGCACAGTTCTACTCTGACACACATGGGGTCGCCATCTGTCAGAATCAACTCGATGAAACTGGTAATATTAAAAAGGTAATGTGGATGGGGGAAAAAGGTGCTGACCTAAGTAACTTTGGAAAATGTTGTTTTGACTGGAAAGTGTAAGACAAAAGGACTATACATAAACAATGTACTCTAGTTGGTAAAGTTGTTTCTCACAGGGATAAACCAAAAAACCCGTTGCTGTTGGGTCAATTCTGACTCATAGCGACCCTATAGGACTGAGTAGAACTGCCCCATAGAGTTTCCAAGGAGCAGCTAGTGGATTCAAATTGCCGACTTTTTGGTTATCAACTGAGTTCTTAACTATTGTGCCACCAGGGGTCCCTCACAGGGGTACGACTTAGCAATTCTGAAACTGCTGAACATGTTATACTGGAATTGAACAAATAAATAAATGGATGGTGGAAGCCAGGTTTTTCACTGTTGGAGGAGGTTACAGATAAGCAATGGGAGAAGGCTAGAATGATCCACGTGTTAAGTGATTATAGTTGGAGGTATTAACTCATGTTTAGCTCAATATAGATGGATATAGAGAAACAATTATAGATACAAGGATTAGTATGTTGTTGTGTGGGAGCAGATTGCCGGGTCTTTTCTTCCACAGAATGGCTGGCGGGTTCAAACCGATCTTTTGGTTAGCAGCCAACCTGCTTAACTGTTGCACCATGATACATATATTTCCTAGCTCTGTCCACTGAGTAGGCCTAGAAGCAATGACAACAAGTAAACCCAGCACTCAGGTTTTGGTTTCTAATACCATTCTCCAAAAAAAAGGAACTCGAGTTCATTGGAGAAGTGGCTGACTATAGGGCTGGGGCAGGGAATGTACAAGATGAACACAGATAATCTTGTAGTGGTAAAAAAAAAAATATGGGGGTATGTCAAAGGGACACAGGAGCCAACCTGAAAGAACGCTCAGTGGCCAAAGCTGGAGCAAAATGACCAAAATTCATAGTATAGTATTGGATTATTACCCAAAATATAAAATAAATACCCATGAGTCCATGCTGGTAAAAATGAATGATTGAATAAATGGAGAAGAGGTCTATATCCTGTATAGAATTCCAAATGCTTAGTGATTGTTTCCGTAGAGTATGGAAAGGGAGGAAAAAGTAACTTTGCAGTGGAGAAATCTGAACAAACACTACCTCAGCCAGGGCACGTTGATACAGTATGTACCTTTGATATGATGTAATGAAAAGAGCAATTCACCTCTGTGGCCTTCCTCCAAATGCTCATAATCAGACATTGGACAAACCCAAATTGAGGGGCATTCAACAAAATACCCAACCAGTACTCGTCAAAACTGTCAAGGTCATCAAAAGCATGGAAAGTCTGAGAAACTGTTAGTCTAGAGGAGCCTAAGGAGACATGATTACTAAATGTATCTTGTCCTGGATAACGCAATGTGGTATCCTGGATAGGATCTTGGAACTGAGAAAGAACACTAATGGAAAAACTGGTGAAATCCAAATAAAGTCTGGAGTTTACTTTTATGTATCAGTGTTGGTTTCTTAGTTTTTACATTTTTTATTTTGTTGTTGAGAATATACACAGCAGAACAGAGACCAATTTCAACAGTTTCCACACGTACAATTCAGTGACATTAATCACATTCTTCGAGTTGTGCAACAATTCTCACCCTTTTTCTGAGTTGTTCCTCCCTCATGAACATAAACTCACTGCCCCCGAAGCTTCCTATCTAATCTTTCGAGTTGCTGTTGTCACTTTGATCCCATATAGATAGTTCTTAAAGGAGCACAATGCTCAAGGTAAACATTCTTTATTAAGCTAAACTATTATTTAGTTTTAAGAAGACTTCAGAGGATATTTCTGGCTTTTAAGGTTTAAAGATGATCTCAGGGCAATAGCTTCAGGGGCTCATCCAGCCTCCATGGCTCCACATAGTCTGGATTCCATGAGAATTTGAAATTCTGTTCTGCAATTTCCTCCTTTTGATCAGGATTCTTCCACAGAATCTTTGATCAAAATGTTCAGTAATGGTAGCTGGGTACCATCCAGTTCTTCTGGTCTCATGGCAAAGGAGACAGTTGTTCACGGAGGCAATTAATCACACATTCCATATCCTCTTCCTATTCCTGACTCTCCTTCTTCCTCTGTTGCTCCAGGGCTTTCTTAGTTTTGACAAATGTACCATGGTAATAAAACTGGGTGGTTATATGGGGACTGTGTATTTTCTTTGCAACTTTTCTGTAAATCTAAAGTTATTCCAAAATAAACAATTTAAAAAGAAAAGTAATGCAGAGCAGCTAAACACACAAGCAAAATCTATCTGTTTGGACCACCCTAGATAACCTACACGACAGTATCTGATTTGTTTGGGACTCTGGTGAATCTCTCCCTTCATCTCCACACACATCTTCACCACTAGCCTCGTTATATCAACTTGAATGTACTTCATGTGTATGTGTCTACAGCAGAAAAGTGACTGTGGTTAATGGGGAAGTCTGGGTTCCCTAGGAAACTAGATGACTCATATATAGAGAAACAAAACAAAACAAAAATGGTCAAGCTTCAGAACTGAAGGGAACAAGTAAGCAGTTGTGGGTAGGGAAGGTCTGTTTTCCAAAAAGTTAGCGCCAAAACAAAAGACAGTTAAGATTTTTCAGGAAGACAAAGATTCTAGGCTGGGAGAGGGCCAGAGACCAGGAAAAATGTGTCCATTTTCTCCTTTCAACTGATGCCTTACATGTAAACTCTTTTATCCTTGCTGCTGGTAATATTACATTCACAAAGACTGGCCTGAGAATCAAGTGGCTGCCATGAGTTACTAGGAAGGGTGGAACAGACAGGGGGTAGGGGAAGAAGGCGGGCATTTCTAGGCCACAGCCGCAAGATAGTTCCAAGCCTCTTACTTGTTCCTGTGGCCATCTTCTCCACCAGACTGTGAGCTCTTCTGGCATGGGGGTGTTGCCTTACTCTTCTCTGGTCCCAGCAGTGCTCTATAAATAGTAGGCGTTCAATAAACATCTGCTTAATGGATAAGCAAGGCAGGAAGCTGGAAACCAGGGAAGTTGGGAATGTTTTTCTCTTGATAACATATGGGGAATCAGTAAATCCCAAACATGTCTTTACCTTTAGTCCTTATAATAATTAAGGTAATTAAAAATATTCTGATAACTCAATTTCTTACATCCGTGGGGAGATCTGGCCTCTGATTCTCAAAACTATACAGCTGAAATTGAAATTTTGGAGATGGATATATTAATGTTAAACATACATTTCAAAGAATAAAAAGCCAACTGTCCAGCTATATAATTTAAAGACCAGAGAAACTGGCATGCTAAATTATGTTGTCATTAATATTTTAATTCCAAATAAGGGCAACCAGACAGACAGGAAAAGGCTCAATATGACTTTTCAAAGAGCTTTTAATGATACAGGGCCTTAAACTTGTTAATCTAATCTAGTACAGTAGACCCCATCTGTGACAGCAAGTCCATGATGAAATTTTCACCAAAGAAGAAATTGGAAAAATAAAGGAATGTAGTTGCTTTTTCAAAAGCTAAGTTTATTCATTTTAATAGGCTGTTCATTGTTCTTAGAAGATTGTGCTCTACTTATTATTTTTTGTTTTAGTATTAAATTGTTCTCTTTTATGAAGAGGGGATAGATGATAGTAGATGGTGGCAGTTTTTTTTTTAAAATGTTTTGAGCTGGCAAAAAAAAAAGAAAGTTGGTGCCTTATGTCAATCCCTAAAGCGATATTCGTCCATGAAATCCCTATGTCTGGAAACCACTTCCATATACGGTTTTTTTTTGTTTTTGTGGGAAAGCACTCAGGGAACTGGGGAGAAGCCGTGAGAAATGAACTCTTGTTGAGCACACCTACTGGCTAGACACCAAGCTTTACACATACATGATTTCTCAATAAATTTTTAGAATATGAGTTATGTATTCTCATTTTAGATAAGAAAATGGAGGTTGATAGAAGATAACTTGTATAAGGAATGTACTAAGACAGGAAGCCAAATCCAAATTTCTCTTGTCTCTAGAATCTGTACTCTTTCCTATAATGCCACATCCCTTGTTACAGAGAGTTTCTAACACTAATTTTGGGGAGGAATATTCTTCATTCTTTCTTTGCATACATCTTGATGCTACCTTTTCAAACTCATTTTCTGACTTGAAATTTTACAGTGTATTTATATAGGTAGTGATAATAAACATTAAAAAGAAAACTTAGAAGTGTCAGTCAATATTATTCTCTTAATCTTGGTTCCCAACTCTTTTTTGCCTTTTTGTTCAAATAAGCATATAAGAAATAGTCTTAAAAGCATATCAATAAATATTCATACGGTAACACCCTAATTATCTACATTTGGGACAACCAGGATGACAGCAGACCACAAGTCCTCAGGCAGAAGTCAGTGAGAGCCAAGCTGCCTCAAAGAATTGAAGACATCAAGAACAAAGAAGAAACGGGGCCAATTATACTGCTACCCAGACCTTGAGACTAAAGATACTTTGTGACTGGTTAGTAAGCCAGTGGCATGACAAGTCAATCTGTGAGGTAGAGTACAGAAGAATGAGAAAGCCAAAATAAGGAGGAGGGGGAGAGAGGGAGTGGAGAGGGAGAGAGGGGGAGAAGGAGAGGGAGAGAGGAGAGAAGGAGCAGGAGAGAGGGTGAGGAGAGGCAGAGAGGGGGAGAGACAGTGAGGTAAGAGGAGGAAGGAGAGAGGAGGAAGGAGAAAGGAGGGGGAAGGAGAGAGTGCACATAAAATTGGCAAGTGGTAGAAAGCATGGGGGCAAAATCAAGGCAAACATGCAATTACCTAGAAAACCTAGAACACTCCAAAACCAAGCACGATTAACAAGGGTAAGATTGTAGCTCCCTAGCTTCTAATTTACATACTGAAAACAAATACAGTAAAGAACATATAAACATATAGATGAACTCTTAGCAATGTTCATTCTAGAAATATATTTTTTAAAAGGCATGTAGCTGGATGAACCCCAGAAACTGCTGCCCTGAGATAATCTTTAAACCTTAAACTAAAAATATCCCCTGAAGTCTTTTTAAAACTAAACAATAATTTAGCTTAACTAGTACAGAATGTCTGCCTTGAGCATTGTGCTCTTTCAAGATCTATCTATATGGGATCAAAAGACAACAGCAAACTTGAAAGATTAGAGAGGAAACTTAGGGGGCAGTGAATTTATGTTAATGGGGGAGGAACAACTCAGAAAAGGAGAGTGAGAATGGTTGCATAACTCATAGAATGTAATCAATGACACTGAATTGTACATGTAGAAATTGTTGAATTGGTGTATGTTTTGCTGTGTATGTTCTCAACAACAAAATAAATAAAATAAAAAAAAAGGCATGTAGCTATTGCAGTATAATGTAGCGATCCAAAATCTGATCTTCTGTCTACTAAAATTCAAATTATTAAAACAAGAGTTTAGTTTTCTCACATTCTTCAATTTACTGAAGTCATCTGAAAATAAATCCACATGTTTAACAAGTGTTGGTGACCAACTTTTAATAATACATATTTAATTTTCAGAAACATACGCTAACCATCAACAACATTACCTGGGTTATATTGCCCCAGATGTTATTTCATTGGTACATTATATAAGTATTTACAAAGGCTTTCAAATTCAACAACTCAAAACAAAACAAAGCTTAATTTTTAAAACTACAATGCTTTAAAAAAATGTAAACGGTTCATTTTTACATTATTGTAAAAAAGAAGACTCACTCCTTTATGCGGCTTAATTTTTTTTTTTTAAGTGAGCAAAGCCTGGTGCTCATGAATAAAGAATGAAAAGAATTCTTTACATAGAAACATTGTGCTCCAGTGTGGCAAAAAAAGAAAAAAAAATATATATACACACATTCAAGGAAAAGAATCCTAAGTCCACAATTTAGACCACAAAAGAAAACTTGTCCCCAAATTGAGAAATTTATAAAAACAATTTACACATGGTTGTTGACCTAGTGAAAACCTATATACCATTTTCAAAACAATAACTCAGTCAAAAGATACCACTTTTCCTTAAAAATGAAATTTTGTGCAAAACAAATCGTTTAAGCTAGAAACAAGACTCTCCCCCTACTAAGAAGCCAAAAGAGCCATGGGAATAATTTAACTGTTAGATTTAGTACATGTAACCAGAAGGCACACACATGTGATTAATATATTAATATGTCTTCATGCAGAAAACTGAGCTTGTTCACAACAATTATATAATAAAAACACAAACATAAAGAAACATAAAGCCTAATGTTTGGCAATGTTATTCTAGCCACATTCCTTTCTAGTCTAGAAGTCCAGGGTCTACTAGATCATCAACACTGCCTCTCAAAAATATATTATGTTTGAATGATTTTCAATAAAAATTTAAAAAAAAAAAGGATGTCAGCCTGAAGCACTATAATATTTTTTCAGTTCTGATACATATAGAAACTTACTGATACGCCTATTTTAAATGTGATTTCAAATTAAGATACATTTTTCCTTTTATTAATAAACACTTTGATTGCTCCAGTGAAGTCAGCAGAGAGAAGAACTTCTGTGTTATCTGTCTTCATAATACCTTAAAAGCATAAAAAAATAGTTTTTAGTTCATTTTACAAGGAATATGAAGCCTGCTACCACAACTGTCACATGCCCAAGACCTCCACCTTTGGGGGGAAAGATTCTCTCCCTACCTTTTCTGTCTCTCTCTTTTTCGGCTCATTCCTGTAATCCTTTCGTTCTATTGTACCTCCCCTCCTCTTTGAGGCTGACTTCCACTTACCTGTCTTAGCTGGTCTTTCCCTGGCTTGGGATATAGTCCCTGGGGGCCTGGAAGCCCGGTCCCAGGTAGTCTAGGCCTCAAACTCTTCTAATGCTTCATTTCATGGCAAGAGGCTAGCCTGTTATTCAGCCCCAAGGACTGGAATGATGGCAGAATGCAATCAGCTGGGCAAGTCTGAGGCTAACGGGTCTCTGATGAGGTTGACAGTAAGGTTTAGTGTAGAGCAAGATATATTTAAACTGCTATGAAATGAAGTGTACATGTTTGCTCTGTGAATGCTGACAGCACCTTTCACCTTTCAGCGATGTAGCTATGCTGAACAGCAAAAGTGCTTACCTTTTACATTTGCCAGTTGTGTAAAAATATTTAACAAAACAAATTCAGTGTTAACTACCTCTACTGCACATAGGCAAAATTGTATATTTAAGAAGAAGTAGTTAGTAAGGAAGAAAATAATACCAACTTTAACTAGAAAAGTTGTATACAGGATGTGTTAGGCAAAATGGTTTCACTAAGATTTGCTAAAACATATCCTAAGCCTTTGACTATTTCTTACCACCTTTTTAGCACATCTCAAAGTAGTGCTGTGCAATAGCAGCAGCAGCAAAGAACTGAGGGAGATGAGAAAAGATAGAGAAGAAAATAATTCATCATATACATAAAATGCTTTATAATATACAATAATAGTGAAGATGTTAATGATGTCGACTATGTGCCAGGCATTTTGCTAAGCACTTCACATATGTTATCTTTAATTCTTACCACAACCCTGTAAACTACGTATTACCACCATTTTACACACAAGGAAAACAAGCTCAACTTGCCAAATATATCAGAGATAAAGAGAGTAGGCAATCAGGTATATTTTATGATCCTGTACCCTTGGGTTTAAGCTTTTATTCTTAGATTACACATATTGTTGTTGTGTGCTGTCAAGTGGACTGTGACTCACACTGACCCTATATGACAGAGTAGAACTGCACCATAGGGTTTCCTAGGCTGTAATCTTTATGGGCACAGATCGTCAAGTCTTTTCTCCCATGGAGCTGCTGGTAGGTTTGAACCACCAACCTTTTGGCTAGCAGCTGAGCACTTAACCATTCTGCCACTAGGGCTGTCTAGATTACACCTAAAACCAAACCAAACCCGTTGTCGTTGAGTCAATTCCAACTCATAGCGACCCTACACTACAGGACAGAGTAGAACTACCCCATAGGATTTCCAAGGAGTGGTTTGTGGATTCATACTGCTGTCCTTTTGGTTAGTAGCCAAGCTGTTAACCATTGTGCCACCAGGGCTGTCTAAATTACACCTAAAACCAAACCCAACCCGTTGCCATTGAGTTGATTCTGACTCACAGCAACCCTATAGGTCAGAGTAGAGCTGCCCCATAGGGTTTCCAAGGAGTGCCTGGTGGATCCGAACTGCTGACCTTTTGGTTAGCAGCCGAGCTCTTAACCACTGCCAATCAGGGCTCCTAGACAGGTAACAAAACAGCAAACACAAATCTGAGTATAAGCTTTTAAAAGTTGTACCTCTTTAAAAAGGACTCAGTGAAGTAACTGAACCTTAGTTCCATTAGAAGTTTTTTTTAAAAATACCATGTACTCTTCATTTTTCCTCAAATTCTAAAAGCTAGAATTTTCTGTGGAATATGTAAGGGAAAATGTATAGAGGGTAAAAAGGTATCACTAGAAAAGAAAAGAAAGAAGAAAAGAGAAAACCAAATGACTAAAGTTAGAAGATAGAAGCTGGATTTGATTCTGAGAAGAAATACCGAAAATAGAAAGAACTATTTCCAAACTAGGCATTTTGTAAGGGTTTAATAATTCTGACTCTGTATTTTTAAATCTTTTGTAATTAAAGAAGTGCTAGACTGAAGTTCACCTTTGTTTATCAAAAGTTTTCTTTTTTTTAATTTTTACTTCAAGTTTACTTAAAAAGGAAATTATATACCTCCCTACTGTAAAAAGAAAAACCATATTCCTTGCTAGACATAAAAAGTAATTTTTTAAAAATAAACAAAATGAAAGCCAAGAGGTATTATTCTAGCTGTACACTCTTGTCTGCTGGAGGATGTAGCCCTGGGAATGTCTCTTCGTTGGAAGGGGAGGATGAAGAGGTGTTGTTAAGTGTTGTTAGTTACCGTTGAGTCAGCTCCTACTCATGGAGACCTTATGTACAACATTGCCTGGTCCTGCACCATCTTCTCATCTTCCAGCACTATATTGGACAATATTCTGTTGTGTTCCATAAAGTTTTCATTGGTTAATGTTCAGAAGTAGAGCACTAGGTCTTTCTTCCTAACCTTAGTTTGGAAGCTCTACTGAATCTTGTCCACCATGGGTGACCCTGTTGGTATTTGAAATACTGGTAGCATAGCTTCCAGCATCATAGCAACATGAAAGCCACCACACCAAGACAAACTGACAGACGGGTGGTGGTTAGAAGAGGTGTTAGAGAGGCATTAAGACACACTAGCACTGAGCTGAGTCTTATTTCTTGATGTAATCAGCAGGGCTGAAAAAGAATTGCAAAGGGGGGTCTCTGTCCTACTGGGTGATTCTCTGTTCTAGGCGGGGTCTGGGGCCTCCATGGCTGGTGGCTCCCTCACTTTGGGTAACTCTGCTGTTGTTGTTACGTGCTGTTGAGTCCTTTCTGACTTAGCAACCTTATGTATAACAGCAAAAAGTTGCTCAGTCCTGTGCCATCCTCACAATTGTTGCTATGTTTGAATCCATTGTTGTAGCCACTGTGTCAATCCATATCATTGAGGATCTTCCTCTTCTTCGCTGACCCTCTACTTTACCAAGCATGATGTCCTTCTCTAGGCACTAGTCCCTCCTGATAACATGTCCAAAGTATGTGAGACGAAGTCTCACCATCCTTGCTTCTAAGGAGGATTCTAGCTGTACTTCTTCCAAGACAGATTTGTTTGTTCTTTTGGCATACCATGGTATATTCAATATTCTTTGCCAACACCATAATTCAAAGGTATAAATTATTTTTTGGTCTTCCTTATTCATTGTCTAGCTTTAGCATGTATATGAGGCAACTGAAAACACCATAACTTGGGTCAGGCACCTCTTAGTCCTCAAAGTGACATCTTTGCTTTTTAACACTTTAAAGAGGTCTTTTGCAACAGATATGCCCAATGCAATGCATCATTTGATTTCTTTACTGCTGCTTCCATGAGTGTTGATTGTTAGGTAACTCTGCTCCCGACAAATACAGGTATTTAAATACTTTGAAAGTTTCTCTTGCAAAGGGGGAAGTGTTAGATAAGACCAGGACATCACCATAACAATACCAAGCTTCAACTCTGGAGTGGTCACAAACCTACGATTGTGGTCCGGGCAAGTCACAGCCTCTGCACCTTCAGTTTCTCACCTAGACATACTCAAGGACACTCCAGCTCTGGACCTAGCATCCCCTGGGCACATTTCATGACAAACCAGGCCTTTTAGTGACAAAGAGCATGGGCTTTGGTGCTGAGGACGCCTGGGTTGATCCCTGCCTCTGTTTCTTTTTTTTTAAATTTTGTTTGTTTATTGTTATAGTTTAAATGAAGTTTACATTTCAAGTTAGTCTCCCATACAAAAATTTATATGTACTTTGTTATGTGACCCTAATTGCTCTCCCCACACTGTGACAGCACAATCTTCCTTTCTACCCCTGACTCCCCATGTCCATTGAACCAGCTCCTAACCCTCTCTGCCTTCCCATCTCCCTCCGGACAGAAGCTGCTCATTTAGTCTCTTGTGTCTACTTGAGCTAAGAGGCACACTCCTCACGAGTATCACTTCATGTCCCACAGTCCAGTCCAATCCGTGTCTGAAGAGCTGGCCTCGGAAACTGTTGCAGTTCTGGGCTGACAGAGAATCTGGGGGCCATGCTCTCTGGGGTTCCTCCAGTCTCTCATTCAGACCGTTAAGTCTGGTCTTCTTACCAGAATTTGAGTGCTGCACCCCACCTTTCTCCTGCTCCATCAGGGACTCTCTGTTGTGTTCCCTGTCAGGGCAGTCATTGGTGGTAGCTGGGCACCATCCAGTTCTTCTGGTCTCAGGCTGATGAAGTCTCTGGTTTAACTCACCCTTTCTGTCTCTTGGGCTAATACTTTGTGTCTTTGGTGTTCTTCACGCTCCTTTACTCCAGGTGGTTGGCACCAATTGATGCATCTTAGATGGCCACTTGCAAGCTTTTAAGACTCCAGATGCCACTCACCAAAGTAGGATGCAAAACATTTTCTTAATAAGCTTTGTTATACCAGTTGACCTAGATGTTCCCAGAAAGCATGGTCCCCAGACCCCTACCCCTGTTACTCTGTCCCTCAAAGTGTTTGACTGTATTCAGGAAATGTTTATCAAAAGTTTTCTTCACCGAGAAAAGAAATGGATAGTATAAATACTACTACTAGGGAAACGACTAGAGATTAAATAAAAACACTTGAGAACTTTTCAGTATTCAAATATTTTTAGAAGTACCCTTTGTACACTGTATCTATTGTTGTAGCTTTAAGTCTCTCTAAAAGGTCTGGTTGTAGTCTCTAGAGTGACAAAACACATTTAAGAAGCCATTCTGTAACTGATGTGAATAGTACTAACTTGTTTTCATTAACAACTGGTCCAAATTTGCATGGCCTTACCATATTCTTAATGACTAACAGGGACAATTTTTACATAATTGGAACCCAGTACTACTTGTTGATGGTTTCTTTTCACTTCAGAATCTGAGGATTTTATATAACTGGAATTACTACTCATTCTCAAAGCATATGCTGCAAAATGGCAAGAAATTAAAACCCAGTGCCATGGAGTCGATTCTGACGCATAGCAGCCCTGTAGGACACAGTAGTACTGCCTATAGGGTTTCCAAGACTGTAATCTTCATGGAAGCAGACTGCCACATCTTTCTCCCGAGGAGCGGCTAGTGGGTTTGAACTGCTGACCTTTCAGTTAGCAGCTGAGTGCTTAACCAACATGCCACCAGGGCTCCTTGGCAAGAAATTACAGTCTTGTAAATAATTACCTATCCTGAGAAGCTGTTAATTTGTGGCAAGTAGAAAATAGCACTGTTTTCATTCATTCATCTGACAAATGTTTATTAAGTACCTACCATACACAGGCACCCTGGTGGTGCAGTGGTTAAGTGCCAGGCTGCTAACCAAAAGGTCGACAGTTTGAATACACCAGCTGCTTCTTGGAAACCCTATGGGGCAGTTCTGCTCTGTTCTATAGGGCTGCTATGAGTTGGAATTGACTTGGCAGCAATGGGTTTGGCTTTTTTTTTTTAATAGGCAGGCAAGCACAGTGCTGCCAAAAAACCCCACTGCCATCGAGTTGATTCCAACTCATAGTGATCCTATAGGACAGAGTAGAACTGTAGTGCAATACAACAATAAATAAGACATATAAAGTGTCTGTCCTCACGGAGATTACAGTTTAGTAGGAGAGACAGATTATTAAAGAAGTTTTATATTTCTATGTCTTGTTTGCATTTCTCCAAAAAGAATGGTTGGCAACAAAAAACTAGGAGATTCCAGAATTTTCATTTTTAATTTCCAGGTGAACTTAAAAGAAAGAAAACTTCAGAGGAATATGTTACTGAAATGTTCAGAAAAGGATATCCTACAACCATTATGTTGTAAACAATATTCTTCATACTCCTGAAAATCTCATAATACCCAATACTAGGTGAGTGACGCTACTAAATGCTGACTAGAAAAAATACAGGACAAATAAAGTAACAGTGCCTACCAGAGGGCATGGGATCCAAAACTTCAGGATCTTCATCTTTATCATTGCCTTCTGATTTTTCAGACTGCACATCCAAAGATAACATCAAACTTGGGTTTGGAGCAAAGATTGCAGATGTAACAACTGCATTATGAGCTGAGAAAAAACATTTACTTCAGCATAACTGATAAACTTGATACTAAATAACAGGACAAACAAAGTGTGTATATTATATGCCAAATATCTTTTAAATCTAACAGAGCAATAACTAAGAACTATTTAAAAAAAATACCTAAAATATTTTCTAAAAAAATACCACATACAAGTTCTGAGATTCCATGACCTCTCAAATTTTACACCAGTTTAAGTTCTTCCTTAGTATAGAAAAATCAAACAAGTAAATCCAAACACAAAGCAAAAGCAGTTACAACTGCCAAAGGGTCTCTCTAAAATAATGCCTATACAAATTTACTTCTAGTACATCTTCATTTTAACTTTATTCACTAATAAGACGTGCAAAAGTAGGTGTTTACTTACCTTTAATACCTTCCCAGAAGTCATTGCGATCTCTTCTGACTGAAGTAAACTTGCTTAGATCATGGTAAGTACTCCAAATATAAACATATTTATCTTCTGAGCCACTAACGAGGTAAGTAAAATCATGGCTAAATGTGGAGGAAAAAGGAAAAAAAAAAAATCAAAATTTTGTTTAGGTTTTGCTCTTACCAGTACTTCGTACTTTAAAATTCCTAAAAAACACCTGAGGGAGCGTGTTGAAAATGCAGACTCCTAGTCTCACTCCTCACTTTGAATGCTGAGGTCTGATATGGGACCCAGGCATCGGTATTTTTATCAAAGCCCTAGGTATCTGTGATGCTGGTTAGCCCACACTTGAAGGAACACTGGCTTAAGGGATGAAGGAGAGAATCAGTGTACCTTACCAACGTACTGGGTAATTCAAGAAGGGAAGAACTGATAAGGGCTGAAAGAGGGTTAGAGGGAAAAAGGGGTGGGTAACCCTATTTCCAGGAGCCCTGGTGGCACAATGGTTAAGTGCTTTGCTGCTAACCAAAAGATTGGTGGTTCGAACCCACCAACGGCTCTGTGGGAGAAAAACTTGGCAATCTGCTCCCGTATAGATTACAGCCTAGGAAACCCTATTGGGCAGTTCTACTTCGTCATATAGGGTCACCATGAGTCAGAATTGACTAGACAGCAACGGGTTTGGTTTTTGTTTTTGGAAAGGTATAAATATGAGGACACTGTGCTTTAGGATGTTAAAATGCTTTATTAGCTCCCATACCTAAAAGGATCAGGATCATGGAGCAGGGTGGAGTGGGCAAGAAAACCTCTTAAAACAACAACTGGGAAAAGGAGGGTGAGAATGGCTGCACAACTTGAAGAATGTGATCAATGTCACTGAATTTTACATGTAGAAACTGCTGAACTGGAGTAAGTTCTGCAGTGTATATTTTCAACAACAAAAAAATAAATTATTTACAAAAAAGCTTACATAAAAGGACAAAAGCAAAAAGCTGGAGCTAGGAGTCTTCTAATTCTGGCTCTGCAACTAACTGTGTGACTTAGGCAAAGCACTTAATTTTCTTTGTCTTAGTTTCTTAATCTGCAGAAAAGGGACAATTCTAACTGTATCTACCATACAAGTGGATAAGGTATTATGTGATGATTAAATGAGATACCAAGTGTCACAGTGCAAAAATAATAAAAACATGATAAAAACATAAGGCACGGATGAATGAAAAAACAGAGTAGGGGAGAAATGTTGTAGTCTCTTTTGAGAATTTACCTGAAACTTGCTTTGATCTGGCTACTGCTATTGACATAACCCTTATACTTCATGGACAGTGACAAATCTCTAAGATCATACAGTCTGATTCTGGAGTCATTTGAAGTTACCAGTATCTACAAATAAATCAAAAGTTAAAAACATCATTTTAAAGTCTAAGTTAAGCTATAACCTAAAAAGGGTGTTACACATACATGCAGAACAAATATACCTCCCAAACCAGAAAAAGCAGTACTGTATTTTTTAGCAAATAACACACCCATACATATAACGAGCATAGTGCGCCTAGGAAAATAATGCGTGAAGGGATTGCGCGGTTGGCAAAAAATGTATAATATGTCTGTTATTTGTGTAAAAATACGGTATTCCATAGGAAAGGGAATATATTCTTTGCCAAGATATCAAGAACTAATTTTCAAGAGCCTACATATAATGTGGAGAGAGATGGTTCTGAATAGTATATATAGTACCTTATTTTCTCCAGGTAAAGGCTCAATGCCAGTAATTTTTCTTCCTACTCTGTTGCGCCCTCTGGTAGATCGGACATGTATTTGTGTATGGTATTTCAAATGCTAGAGAGAAATTATAAATTAAAAATATGAGAATTAGAAGGAACCTCAAAGATCATCAGATCCAATTCTCAGAGAGACATGGTATTATTTGCCCCAATTTACAGATAAGACAGCTAAAGTCCAGAGAGGATCGACTTTTCCTAAGTTGCAGAAGTGTTTTTCTAAGTATTCAATTATATAAATTACATAAAATATCAGTTACCTCTGTATCATAGAAAATACATCTGCCATCATATGTCCCAATAACTGCATATTTGCCATTCTGACAGAAATTTGCAGCTGTGATCAATTTTGTTTGACCATCTACTTCATTCCACAAAGCCACTTTTTTGTCAGGTATATTCCAAAGTCGGAGCTTTCCATCCAATGACCCACTTAGAAAATACCTGTCATCCTAAGAAGTTGGCAAAAGATAAAGCTTTCATTTTACCATATCAAGAAAAACCCATTAGCAAATCAAAATATTGGAAATAATGTTTAAAATATGCAGATCTCTTTTAAAAGTACTGAAGTAGTCTTCAAGCAAACATAATTCTAGTCACCAAAAACAATTTAACAACAATTAAAAACCTCAGTATTTAGTTTGAAGAAATGATGCTCTAATCACTTTATCATATCCTTAAACTGCCTTTTCCATGGTGTGGATGTTAACAGATGTGTCTGAGTGTGTCCTGCATGGGAGAAGAGTCCTGTGATCAAGTAAGTTTGAGAAATTCTGGGTTGCAGAATTCTCAGAGCTGTTATTAAGTTAACACGCATTCTGAATCTCCAAAACGGGGATAAAGTAGTAGTGTTTCCAACTTCTTTAATCACAGACTTTGTTTTGGTGGGGACAGAATAAAAAGGAACATCTAGCAGGAACATGCTTTGGGAAACATTATCCTATAATGGTATGTTTACCCATATCCTCCTCTGGGATACATGTAACACTTGGATAAACGAGAAACACCAGTTAGCAGACCACAGGACCAGTCATTATTGGGAGCTATGACAACAAGACAGTGGAGAAGTATGTCATTATTCAAATTCTCAATTTGACTTGAAACCAGGGATTCTCAACTGGAAACAATTTGGCCTCAAAGAGACATCTGGCAATGTCTGGAGACATTTTTGACTGTCACAATTGTGTGTGTGTGGTGGGGGGTGGTTTGCACTACTGGCATCCATTGAATAGAAGCCAGGGATGCTGCAAAACATACTAAAATGGACAAGGTGGTCTCTTCCCCTCTGCCCTCAACAAAGAATTACCTGGCCCAAAATCTTAATGGTGCCAAGGTTGAGAAACCTGTTCTAAACGAAACCAGTCCTATCGTTAAGCTGATCTAATTTTTGGCAATATAAGAAGTGAAGATTAAATAACTGGAATGCCAAAACAAGAAACAAAATCTCTACTCTGTTCAATATTATTATTCTTACCCAACCCTGAACCTTGAAAACAATATGCTAAGTGAAAGTCAGACACAAAAGGGCAAATATTGTATGACTGCATGTATATGAAATATCTAGAATAGGCAAATGCATAGAGACCAAAGTTTACTAGTAGTTACCAGGGGCCGGGGAAGGGGAGAATGAGGAGTTATTATTTAAGGGATACTGTATTTCTGTTTTGAGTGATGAAAAACTCTTGAAAGTAGATGGAGGTGATGATCATACAACGTGGGGAATGTAATTAATGTCACTGAATTGTACACTTAAAAATGGTTAAAACAGCAAATATTTGTTATATGTATTTTATCATAATGAAATAAAAAAAAGACAATGGGAAAAAAGAATGGGTGTTAAACATATACAGATGAGGACATGATTGGAAATGTAATTATACATCAGTGTAGGGGTACGAAAGTTGGTGGGTTAGCTCAAGTCCTCCACTTATTTTAATCTCGCTAGTTGAGTCAGCATCAACATGTGATTTCCCTTATACTTACAGAGGCAAAAAACTGATTTAGCCATTGAAAATGAATAAGAAGTGATACTGAGATTAACAGTGTTTTGACATTTAATAGGAATTAAGTATCTCTTGAAATGAATTTGGGCCTTTGACTCTTTTCACCTTTTCTTCTTTGTCTCTTCCTTCCTCAACCCTCCCAATTTTCCCGCCTGTGTATTTCCCTTTCTCATTTATCCATCTGCTGTCTCCCCTTCTTCCTCCATCTCCAATACCACTTATCTTTAATAGGATACTTTATTTCTGTATACCTTTCATGTCTCATAAAGAATTCTGAGTGTCTTTTCACTGTTATATTTAGAATATAACATTCCCAGTTCTTCTAATTCAGACTAGCAAAATATCTATTTCCTTTCTCAATTTTTAAAGCAAAAGGAAACACTAAATTAAGTTGCTTTTAACTAAATGGCTGTTAATAACTTTTTTCCCTGTAATCTAGTTGCCCTCTAGAGAAGCCAGGTTCCCTCGCCTTCCTTATAGTGTAACAACAACAAAAAATTATATAAATAGTTACTTACTCTTGGATGAAAAGCTATGGCAGTGACAAAATCTATATGTTGAAAACAGCAAAGACATTCTCTTCTGGAAATGTGCCACAACCTGACTGTTTTATCCATAGAAGAAGAAAGCAGAAAGTAGTTCTATGGAGAAAAGGACACTGATTATTTTACCACCATATGGGAAAAAAAAAACTTACACAATAAAAATGAACTTCTGAGTTATGTATCTCAATAGTTTTGTTACTATTATGGTTGTATGCAGCATCAGAAAGAACAAAAGATTATCCAATTTACTTGGAAGATCTCATCTTTTTCTAAACAGTTAATTACTATATTTCATTGATTCTAAGACTTTTTCACACTTCTTACTCTGAAATTAGGATGAATCTTATGATTTATGTCAAAAGAAATTTACCAGGCATGAGGCAGAGAACTAAGCTGTGCCTTAGTTGTCATAGCCTTCATATATAGGAACTTAGCTATGAGTACAAGACATCTATTCATTTAATTGTCACTTCAGTTTAGTTATTTTCTCATTGATAACACTGGTGAACTTCAACCCACATTTGGATCCTTAACTGTCAGTTAAAATGTCTTTAAAAAGATTGTCCGATAACGCACCTGTCACATCCTAGGCAAGGCAATTAGAGAGTAGAAATTGTCAAATCTCTTAGAACTCTATGAGGCAGTTTTACTGTCCTATAGGGTCGCTATGCGTCGGAATCGACTCGATGGCAACGGCTTTGGGTTTTTTTGTTGGGGGTAGGGGGTGGGGAATGTGAGGACATGCCCATTCCTACATGGGACACAGCCCTGCTGAAATAACTGTCATTTAGACCAATGCTTCTTAAACTATTTGTGGTGAAGGACCATTTTTGTTTTTCGTTTTTTTAATTTCCAATGAGTTATATACCAAAACTATTGTAAAATATAGGGGAAAAAATTACTAGAAAAATGAAATGAAAATAAGACATAAAATACAAGCCCCATTTTTTATTATTATATAAATAGAAGCCCCAATTTTTAAATATTAGATTCAACAGGCATACTATTACTCTGAAAAAGTGCCATAAAAATTTCTAAACACTTTCTCTCCCTTTCTGTATTCATCTCTTCTCTGGCTGGTATTCTACATTGATCTTGTTAGGGACTGGTAAAAAAACAGTGAATGCACTGACACCAGTCCCTAAAAATATATATTACTTGCTTGAGACAAGTAGGTAGCTGAATGGATATTAACTCACATTATTGCTCCATCTTAATTTCATTAAAAAAAAAATGCCACAAAAGAAAGCATGTAAGAATTTTAAGATTTCTTTTTTTTTTGGTTTTAATGAAGAGAAGTTTATTTCTTCATATCAAAGTAGGCTAAAAGTCCAAATTCAGGGTGTCAGCTGCAGGGGAAGGCTTTCTCTCTCTCGGCCTTCTCATCAGTGTTCCAGACTAGGAGCTTCTCGGCGCAGGGACCCCGGTCCAAAGGACGAGCTCTGCTCCCGGCACTGCTTTCTTGATGGTATGAGGTCCCCCCTAAGATTTCTTAAATCTTTGCAACACATGCAACGTTTGTCATTTTTGTAATCCTGTTACCTAGTAGTGATTAGCTGATGAGGCACAGGAATGGGCTAGAGAGTAATGCTCCAAAGCCATGTGGTTTGAATCCCAACTCCTCTACTTCTTAGCTATATGCCTTTAGGTAAGTTCTTTAACTTCTACTAGCGTTAGTTTTTTATCTGTAAGGAAACATCAGCTACCTCATAAGGTTGTTTTGAGGGTACAAATAGAAAACACGTACTCATACTTTGTATTCCCAGCACCTACAACACTACCTGGCACAGAATGGTGACGGTGAGGATGATGATGATAATAATGGCTAATACTAATTAAACATTTACTGTATTCTAGACAAGTGCTTTATATTTACTATCTCAGTTAAGCTTCTTCTACAACCCTATGAGGAAGCTACTTTTATTATGCCTATTTTGCAGATAAGGTATGGTGACATTAAGTAACTTGCCCAAGGTCAAACAATTATTTAAGGGGCACACTAAGTAGGATATGACCCTTGGGAATTTGGCTCCAGAGTTCATGCTCTTAACCACTAGGTTATATTGCCTCTGCAGGTGGCAACAGAAAAGTGATCAACAGAGTGTTTTGAGTGAATGAAAAGTACTTGGCATACAGCAGGTTATTTGCATAGATTCTCCATAATCCCCACAACCACATTGTGAGGGAGAAACTGCTTATTACTTTAATAGGTGAAATTTGTGATAATCTGCCTGCGGCTACGCTGTAAATGGAGATACCTGTTGCCACAGAGTCAATTTCGACTCATAGAGATCCTACAGGACAGAGTAGAACTGCCCCATAAGGTTTCCCAGGCTGTAATCTTTAAGGAAGCAGACTGCCACATCTTTTTCCCGCGGAGTGGTTGGTGGGTTCGAACCGCCAACCTTTTGGTCAGCAGCCGAACACTTAACTAGCGCACCACCAGGGCTCCTGTAAATGGAGATACCAGAGGTCAAATCCAGATCTTCTCTTTTTAAGTCTCATGCTCTTTTTACTATTTACGTTGCCTCCACAAAAAAAAAACAGGGGAGTGGTAAGCGAGACAGGAAGAGAATCAAGAAAGTTTAGTGTTCTAAAGCCAAGGAGTATTTTAAGAAAGATCAATGGCATCAAATCAACAAATGCTACAGAAAGGTTAAGTAGAATGAGTTCAAAGAAAAGGTATTAATTCTGACAAAAGGGTGGTCAATAGAGATCCAATTTCTTCCAGTTAGTGTTGCATTTCAGGAAAAAATACTGGCTTGCTTTAAGAAAGTAAAATGAGTGCAAGATTCCCTGTATGTGCTGTGTACTTCTTATTGCAGATGAACATGATAATCAGATTAAGGACACCTTAGATTCCCATCTTCTCACAACTAACTCACTGACACAGGGCAGGGAAGAAGAACAATGGATGACATGATTAGGGCTCACTTTAAAAACCAGACTACCTGTAACCAAGACGAGGCCCAAGCTTGTTCGGGGTGATTAGAGAAAGACATTATGACAGATGGGTTATAAAAAGCATTCAAAAAATCTAAATAGTTATGATAGGAGCAGCAATTCATAAATGGAAGGATTCAAAATCTAGAGCTCAGGGAAAGCCTGACTTTCTAAGATATACTAGTGATATCTTTGTGGGATATGAGATTCTCTTGACATAGTTAAAATATATGGATATCATGGCTTTTATGCATTAGTTGCCTTTTTCAAATTAATAGATTTTAGATTCTGATACTGACAGATTTTAATACAAAGAAAGTGTAAGGCATTATGCAAAAATTCCAACAAGTGTTTCATGCTTCAAATACCTTACATAAAATTTAAAATATTTCTTTAAATTTTGGCAAAACTGCTAAGATACTTGATGAATGGCAAAACAGCCCCTTTACTTCTGAAATAATTTTGCTCTAAGGAAAAAAAATTACAGAATGAAGATTTACCACTGATTTATAGATTATAATTGTTAAACCTAAATTAATAATTTTTCGAATATAACAGATTAGTCCCAAATCTGCCTTGGTTAGACAGACCAGACTTCACCTTTGTAGTTGATGTCATACCCATTTTGTTGAGGACAGTTACTTTGCAAAATTACTGCATATAAACATGCATACAAAGATCCAGACAGAAGTCACTAAGTAATATAAACACTTCTTATTAGCCTAACCTGATGTTTTTTACTTAATTTATAGGTAACTCCCACAAAGTATATATGAACATTCAAACACATGACAGTGTGACAATCATGCAGATAAAACATTTGTTTTTATCCTAAAGTCATAGTTATAGACAATTAATATGTAATTCAAATAAGTATTTCTTACTTTAGACCATGAAAGGTCAAGGAGATCAGCAGTATGTCCTTTATATTTGCAAAATGGTCTCTGTCGAAATGGTGCATTTTTATCATCAGGGTCTTCATCAGTTCCACTGCATACCTATTTAGGCATAAAGACAAACTTTAAAACTGAGGCGTAAAATTAGCAAAACAAAGTTTCATACTCTTCTCATCCCATTTGTTCTCTCATCATTTTGTATGATGTGACTGAAATCTTGATCTACTATAAGCAAAGTCTCCTTTATGCTAAATCTACTATTCACCGCCTCTTCTTTAGATCTCTTTGCCCTAACAAACTAAGATCATCCCTGAAAACACTGTGCTATCACAATCTTTTTCCTTCCTAACAGAGCCCCGACTTTGTCCTTGTCTGGGCATCTACTCCTTCAGGAAAGGTAGGAGCCAGCACTGGGGGGTGAATCATGATTGGTGTAAACTAATCAAGATTAGCTCATTCCCTTTCCCAGTGATGACTGGTTTAGGCACGGACATGTGCTACAATTTCTGCCAACTAGACATGAGGGTAAGTTTATGGGGTAAAAGGAGGAAGGAGGTGCAAGGGGAAGCTTCTAGAAAGATTTTCTTGCTCTTAAAATGGGGCATACAAAAGGGACCTTCCCCTTTTCTGTCTCTGAACATTTTTGTGTTGTCTGCATGTGACAGATAAGACTCTAGCAGCCATCTTAGGACCATAAGGGGAACAAGCCCAAGAGAAGAAAACAACAGGTAAAGTATAGCAAAGCAGAAAGATGGGAGGACCCTGTTTCCCTGGTATTACTGATGTGCTGAATTAACCAACCCTGGAATTGTCTTACCTCCAGACTTGATTCCTCATTGTTTAAGCCATTTTCACTTGGGTTTCTGTTATTTGAAGTTAAAAGTATCCTGACAGAGGTAGGCAGAAAATAATGCCATACATATGTGCTGTGCATTTAGTTTAACACGCTTTTGTGTTCATTATCTAAATGAATCCTACGAACCCTGAGGCAGGTACTAACATTATGAAGATGAAGAAATTAGAAAAAAATTGAGGCTTAGAGAGATTAAAATAACATAATAAAGGTCACGAAGTCACCCGTATATAGCAGAACCAAAGTGGGGATACAAGTCATCTAACTTGTTTGTCCCTTGAATGTTTTAGAGGATGTAGCATGTGCAAAAATACCGAGTGTTAGCCAAGCCGGGTTAAGTAGAATGCTAAGGATGGAGAAAAAAGTACATGGAGATATAGCTTTGAGACCACATCATAAAGAGCCTCGAATTTGTGGCTTAAAAGTTCAGGTATTCTAAGGCAATGGGGAGCCAACACAGGTCTCTGCAAAGGAAAAATAACACTTATCTGGCTGGTGCTTTGGAAACCCTGGTGGCGTAGTGGTTAAGAGCTACAGCTGCTAAACAAAGGTCAGCAGTTTGAATCTACTAGGTGCTCCTTGGAAACCCTATATATATTAGAAGCAGGCTATACACCAAGGAAACTCCCCTTTCAACTGATTGGCTCTATATATACACATGCTTCACTTATTTTGCTCCTCTACAGAACTCAGCCTAAGACACAGTGATTCCAGGCTTCTTCTTTACTCCTTAAACATCCATTTCCTTCTCCCTGCATGCTATCCTTTTTTGAAGCATTTAAATAATGTTTTTGATTATAAAATAATACATGCTCAGTGTAGACAATTCAGAAAATACAGAAAGTAGAAAAACTAAAATTAAAATCACCTATAATGTACTAACATTTTGACCGTCTTCAATTTTTAATTTTTTTAAAAACATAATTGAGATCATATTGTATACACAATTCAGTATCCTCCTTTTTATTATACCATGAGCATTCCTGTATTTCATTCTTTGAAAAAATTTACTGGCTGCATAATATGGATGTACCATAATTTAATCATTTTCCATTTGTTGGTCATTTAGACATTTCCAAATTTTTTGCTAATATAAACAGCAATTCCATAAACATCTCAGAACATGAATTTTATCCCTATTTCATCAGAATCGACTCGATGGCAACAGGTTTGGGTTGGTTGGTTTATCCTTATATAAGAGGTATTACTGGGTCAAAAGGTTTAAACCTGAGACTTTTTGCCTTCTGTTTGTTTACTTACATAAAAGCAGGTAAGTTTATTAAAGAAATTGAAAAAAAGATACAGAGAAGTAGAAAGAATCAAATAAAAATCACCTAAAATTCTACCACCTAGACATAACTACTCTTAATAATTTAGTGTATTTCCTTTAAGTCTTTTATCTATAAATATTTATAGATACTTTTTAGTCAAAATTGGGATAATATTCTATCTAATTTCCCATTCTGCTTTTTTCATTTTATATTTTATTGTGAACATTTTTTAAAGTCATTAAATAATCTTTAAAATAATTTAAGGACTTCATAGTATTCTACTGCATGGATTATACCACAGTTTTTATTTTCCAACTGTTAGTATTTAGGTTGTTGAAATTTTAGCTACTGTAAGAACACCAAGGAGTCCCTAGGTGGTGCAAATGGTTAATGTGCTTGGCTGCTACCAAATGGTTGTAGGTTCGAGTCCACCCAGAGGTGCACCTCAGAAGAAAGGCCTGGCAATCTATTTCAGAAAATCAACCCTTGAAAACCCTATTAAATAGTTCTTCTGACACACATAGAGTCACTATGAGTTGGGGTCAGTTTGACAGCAACTGGTTTTAAGGTCACAAAGATGAAAATTATTTTACATATATCTTTGAACATATCTGATTATTTCTTTATGATAAACTATTAAAGGTAGAACTACCAAATAAAATGTTGTCATTTATTTCTGTATATATATATTTTTGACTTTTATGGATATTTCAAATATACATAAGAGTAGATAGAACAGTATTATGAACCCTCTGTATCTATCACCTGATTTAACAATTATCAACATTTTATCTACCTATTTTAATTAATTCTCCTACATCTGTTTGTTTATTTTTGCTGGGGCATTTTAAAGCAAAATCTAGACACCATTAATTTTACCAGTAAGCACTTCAATATGTAGCTCTAACTGATAAGCCTCTTTTAAATATTAACTACCATGCCATTAAAAAAGAACTTATTGCCGTTGATTCGATTCTGACTCATAGCCACCTTACAGAACGGAGTAGAACTGCTCCATAGCATTACCAAGGCTGTAAATCTTTATGGAAGCTGAGTGCCAGATCTTTCTCCCACAGAGCAGCTGGTGGGTTCAAATAGCCAATCTTTCGGTTAGCAGTTGAGTGCTTAGCCACTGCGTCACTGTGCCATTCCAAAAAACCAAATCCAAACTCGTTGCCGTCGAGCCGATTGCAACTCATAGCAATCCTATAGGACAGAGTAGAACTGCCCCATAGGGTTTCCAAGGAACGGCTGGTGGATTCAAACTGCCGACCTTTTGTTATTTATTGTAGTTTAAATGAAGTTTACATTTCAAGTTAGTCTCCCATACAAAAATTTATACACACATTGTTATGTGACTCTAATTGCTCTCCCCATACTGTGACAGCACACTCCTCCTTTCCACCTGATTCCCCACGTCCATTCAACCAGCTCCTAGCCCTCTCTGCCTTCCCATCTCACCGCCGGACAGAAGCTGCCCGTTTAGTCTCTTGCATCTACTTGAGCTAAGAGGCACACTCCTCCGAGTATCAGTTTATGCCCCACAGGCCAGTCCAATCCCTGTCTGAAGAGTTGGTCTCAGAAACTGTTTTTGTTCTGAGCTGACAGAGAATCCGGGGGCCATGCTTTCCAGGGTTCCTCCAGTCTCATTCCGACCTTTAAGTCTGGTCTTTTTACTAGAATTTGAGTTCTGCATCGTACCTTTCTCCTGCTCCATCAGGGACTCTGTTGTGTTCCCTGTCAGGGTGGTCATTGGTGGTAGGGCACCATCTAGTTCTTCTGAAGGCATGGTCCCCAGACCCCTAACCCTGCTACTCTTGTCCCTCAAAGTGTTTGATTGTATTCAGGAAACTTCTTAGCTTTGGTTTAGTCCAGTTGTGCTGACTTCCCCTGTAGTGTGTGCTGTCTTTCCCTTCACCTAAAATAATTCTTATCTACTACCTAGTTAGTGAATAATCCTCACCCTCCCTCCCTACCCTTGTAACCATCAAAGATGTTTTCTTCTGTTTAAACCATGAGTTCCTATAACAGTGGTCTTATACAATATTTGTCCTTCTGTGACTGACTAAATTCACTCAGCATAATGATCTTCAGCTTCCTCCATGTTAATAAGATGTTTCACGGCTTCATCATTATCGTTGTGTAGTATTCCATTGTGTGGATATACCATAATTTGTTTATCCATTCGTCTGATGATGGGCACCTAGGTTGATTCCATCTTTTTGCTATTGTGAACAGTGCTGCAACGAACATGGGTGTGCATATATCTATTTGTGTGACGGCTCTTATTTCTCTAGGATATATTCCAAGTAGCGGGTTAGCTGGCTTTTTAAGGAAGCGCCAAATTGATTTCTAAAGTGGCTGTACCATTTTACATTCTCACCAACAGTGTATAAGTGTTCCAGTCTCTCCACAACCTCTCCAACATTTATCATTTTGTGTTTTTTGGATTAATGCTAGCCTTGTTGGGGTGAGATGATATCTCATTGTAGTTCTGATATGCATTTCTCTAATGGCTAATGAGCATTTCTTCATGTGTCTGTTAGCCGCCTGAATGTCTTCTTTGGCGAAGTGCCTTGAACTGCCGACCTTTTGGTTAGCAGCTGAGCTTTTAACCACTGTGCCACCATGCCATTACCACACATAAAAAAAAGTACCAATGTGTCATCTAATGCCTAACCCATATTTAAATTTCCTATCTAAAAATGTTGTTTTAAAGTTGGATTGCCATGAAAAACTGTAAGGCTTTTGAAATTTATTAGCACTTACTATATACCAGATAGAAGCCCCTGTGGAACAGTGATTAAGCACTTGGCTGCTAACCAAAAGGTCAGGGATTCAAACCTACCTGCTGCTCCGTGGGAGAAAGATGTGGCAGTCTGCTTCCGTAAAGATTTACACAGCCTTGGAAACCCTATGGGTCGCTATGAGTTGGAATTGACTTGACGGCAATGCATGGGTTATATACCAGATACTGTGCTGGCTACTTGGGATACCAAAATAATGACATAGTAACATCTAATTAATAGTCAGAGAATGTAGTATTCTGGAAAAATACATTTTCTAAACAAGTGAAGCATAACTCTTTTTTTTTTAAAGTAGATAATCTTTCCTTTATTTTATGTACCAGGCATAGTCCAGATACCAGAAAAATAGCTATAATAGGACATATAAGGCCCCTGTTTTCACACTATAGTATAGTGGAGGTTCCATAGTGGAGGCAGGTAGACAAAAATAGGTGAATGAATTAACACACAAGATAGGCTTAGTGAGCGGTCAATACTATGAAGGAAAGCAAGCAGGCCAACTGGGTAAGGCGTGACTCAAAGGGTCTTCAGATAAGGCTGCCAGAGGAGGTTCCTCTGACAAGGGAGAGCATGCCTTGACAAAATTTGAGGAAGAGTGTTTCAGGCAGTTGTTGTTAGGTGCCATCAAGTGGGTTCTGACTCATAGCAATCCTATGTACAACAGAATGAAACAATGCCCAGTCCTGCCACCCTCACTATCATTGTTATGCTTGAGCCCATTTTTGCAGTCACTGTGTCAATCCATCTCACTGAGGGTATTCCTCATTTTCGTTGACCCACTACTTTACCAAGCTTGATGTCCTTCTCCACGGACTGATCTCTCCTGCTAACATGTCCAAAGTATGTAAGACATAGTCTCACGATCCTTGCTTCTAAGGAGCGTTCTGACTGTACTTCTTCCAAGACAGATTTGTTTGTTCTTTTGGCAGTCCATGGTATATACAATATTCTTCGCCAACACCACAATTCAAAGGCCTCAGTTCTTCTTTGGTCTTCCTTATTCATCGTCCAGCTTTCACATGCATATGAGGTGACTGAAAACACCATGGCTTGCATCAGGCGCACCTTAGTCTTCAAAGTGACATCTTTACTTTTTACCACTTTAAAGAGATCTTTTGCAGCAGATTTGCCCAATGCAATGCATCATTTGATTTTTTTAAATTTTTCCCATACAAAAATTTATACATACATTGTTATGTGACTCTAATTGTGAAGCATAACTCTTTAAGCACCAAAATATTTGTTTTTATCTTTTTTACCATTAAATCCTCATTATTTATAGTGAATAAATTCTTATTAGTCCTAACAAGCAGCAAGATCAACAATAAAGTGGCAGAAAGGGTCTGAACTAGGATAAGTCTCAAGGGCCACTCCTAGAGTCTGTTCTCAGTATAGCAGCCAGAACGATCCTTCTAAAGTATAAGTCAGATTAGATCATTCTTTGTACAAAAACTCTCCACAGGCTCTCACGTTTCTCAGAGGAAAATCCAAAGTCCTTTCAATGGCCTATGTGTTCTGATCGCCACCCCCCATCTCTATGTCTTCAGTTTCTGCTATTCTCCCCATGTGATCACTCCCTCACCTTCAGATTTCGCTCAAATGACAACCTCTCAGTGAAGCTTTACTTGTCCACTTTATCCCTTTTAACCCCAGTTTATCTGCTTTAATTTTTTCCTCCATGAAACTTACCACCTTTTAATATATTACAAAATTTACTTATTTTGTTTCTCAGTTTCTCTCCACTAGAATTTAAGCTCCATAAAACAGAGATCTTTGTCTCTTTTTGTTCACTACTATAGCCCCAGCTCCTAGAACAGTGTTTAACGCATAGTAAGCACTCAATAAATATTTCTGAACTAAATGACGGCACAGTCTCAGACCTCAAGATGCTAATGGTCTAGTGGAGCATAATGGTTAAGAACATAAGCTCTAGAGACAGATCAGAGCTGGGTTCTAATTCTGGTGCTCTATTTACCAACTGTGTGAAATTGGTGAATTACTTAACATCTCTAAGCTTTCTTTTCTTCGTCTGTAAAATGGGGTTATTTAAAATACCTCACATGTACAGGGTTGTTGTGAAGTGAAATAAGACATAAAATGCACTTAGCAAAGTACATGGCACATAGTAAGAGCTAACATAAAGGAATTAATATGGTGCAGTAATGCTTTTAACAGAATATAGGCAAAGTACCATGGGAACAGAGAAAGAGCACATGAGTAATCATGCATTAGATGAAGAAAGGAATGCTTCAGAGAGGAGACTTTTGAGAAAGGTCTTAAATGAGTTTACCAGACAAAAAGGAAGTATATGTGAATACCTGGAGTCAAAGTTTTGTTTTGTAGGGGCAACAATGAACAACTGAGTGGCTCAGAACACAGGGTTTATGACAGGGAATGGTGGGAAATACCACTGAGAGCTGAGGTCAGGCTGATCTCTGAAAGACTTTGAGTCAAGCCAAGGAATTTTGACTTAATTCTATAGGAAAAAAGAGAGCCAAAAGGAGTGTTTAAATAGGACAGTAACATGATGAGATTTGTTTTGTAGGAAAATAATTCTACTGGCAGTGTGGATAAAAGACTGAAATCTGGGAGAACAGCTATAATAGTCCAAACAAGAAATAAAGGCCTGGATTACAGCAGTGGGAATGTAAAGGAATGGCAAGATTCCAAAGACATTTCTGAGATCAAATGGGCAGGATTTGGTAAATGAGAAGATGTTGGAGGAAGAGAAAAGAGTAAAATGAGATCATGTTTTCTAACTCAGGAGATGGTATCATTGTTAAACAACTTCTATCAAGAACACTGCCAAAGGAGTAATTTTCGTGGGAGAAAGATACTTAATTCTGCTTTAGACATATTATCATTGTTGATGTCTGTCTTTCCCTACGCAGAGCTCCTTGGCATGGATTGTCCTTTGCATCGTTGTATTTTCAAGTGTTTAGCACATTGCAGATATTTAATAATTGCTGACTGAACCAAATATAAACCCACACATATTTTCTGCATACCTACATTTCACAAAAATTACCTCTCTCGATGATCCATCATGAAGTCATAACCATAATAAACATCTATGCACCCAATGACGGGGCTCCAAAACACATAAAACAAACTCTAACAACACTGAAAGAAAAAATTGACAGTTCCACAATAATAGTAGGAGACTTTAACACACCACTCTTGGTAAAGGACAGAACATCTAGAGAGAAACTCAACAAAGATACAGAAGATCTAAAGGCCACAATCAGCCAACTTGACCTCACAGACATATATAGAACACTCCACCCAACAGCTGCAAAGTACATATTCTTTTCCAACGCACATGGTATGTTCTCCAAAACAAACCACATTTTAGTAAGAGAAGATAAGACATTTGAGTGGAATCCTGAAGGATGAATTTTGGGCCTTGCCCTGTGAAGAAATGGGACAGGGAGGGCATTCCCGACTAAGTAAAAACACAAAAGTGAAAAGGGTGCTTAGGGTATGGACCTACAGCCAGGAGGGCAAGTAGGACGAACACGCACTAGGGAGTTAGAACTGAGTTGAAAAGGTAGGCTGAGGCAATATGGGGAAGGACCTTACTCTGTAGGTGATAAGGAGCCATCAGAAGATTTTAAACCTATGCCATAGTGTTTTGAAAAAATAGCTAGTGGTAGCTATTTTATAGACTATAAATTGGGTAGAGACCAAGGCAGACCAACCGATTACGAGTCTATGGCAAACATTTAAATGAGAGTTGAGGGCCTAGACAATGTGAGTGACAATGGTGGAAGAGGGGACAGATTCCATGGGCATTTAAGAATAAGGGTAGAATGGATAAGAATTTGTAACTAATTTTGTTGCTAAGTAACCAAATTAATTTTTGTAACTAATTTTGTAACTATTGGTTTGTAACTAATACTGACTCCAGAGTGTTTGACTGGGTGAATGGGTCAGTAAATTAGGTTCAGAAGAGAGAAGCAGGTTTGCAGGTAGGTAACAGATTCCACCCACACATTTTGTATTTTCATGAATGACCATTACCATCTAGCCAGTTACTCAAACCAGACACCTAGGAATCATCCTCACAATCATCATCAGCTAATCAGTCAGCAAGTCCTAGAGATTTGACTTCTTTTACATCTCTCAAATTCAGTTTATTTTCACTGTTTCTATCTCTGCTGCTATTATATAATCTATCATAATCGAAGTACCCATGTCCTTCCTGGGTTAAGAGCTTCCTAAGTGGTTTTTCTGTCTCTAACCTGAAGCTCCCATCCAACCTATCCTTCACAGTGGTACTAGAATGCTGTTTCTAAAAGAAAACTCTGAACATACTAAGCAAGCCCCTGATTAAAACTCTTCAAAGGCCTGAGTTTGAATGTCTTGGTTTGACACACAAAGCCATTTAAAACTCCACTTCCACCTACCTCTTCTAGAATATTGAATATACCATGGACTGCCAAAAGAATGAACAGCTCTGTTTCAGAAGAAGTACAACCAGAATTTTTCTTAGAAGTGATGATGTTGAGACTTTGTCTCACATCCTTTGGACATGTTGTCAGGAGGGACCAGTCCCTGGAGAAGGACATCATGCTTGGTAAAGTAGAGGGTCAGTGAAAAAGAGGAAGACCCTCAAGGAGATGGATTGACACAGCGGCTTTGACAATGGGCTCAAGCATAACAATGACTGAGAGAATGGTGTGGGGTTGGTCAGTGTTTCATTCTGTTGTACATAGGGTCGCTGTGAGTCGGAACTGACTCAACGACACCAACAACAGCAACAACAACCTACCTCTCCTATGACTCACACACGTGCACCCTTTGCTCCAGCTGCATGAAATTTCTTGTAGTACCTTTAGCATGTCATGCTGTTTCATCTTCCATGTCTTTGTACTTCTCTCAGCCAACTCCTGGCTCAAGCATCATCTCACGGAAACTTTTTTTTTTATTATTGTACTTTAGATGAAGGTTTACAGAACAAACTAGCTTCTCATTATAACAGTTAGTACACATATTGTTTTGTGACATTGGTTACCAAACTCATGACATGTCAACACTCTCCCTTCTGGACATTGGGTTCCCCATTACCAGCTATCCTGTCCCCTCCTGCCTTCTTGTCCTTGCCCCTGGGCTGGTGTGCCCCTTTAATCTCATTCTGTTTTATGGGCCTGTCTAATCTTTGGCGGAAGGATGAACCTCAGGAGTGACTTCATTACTGAGCTAAAAGGGTGTCTGGGAGCCGTACTCTTGGGGTTTCTCCAATCTCTGTCAGACCAGTAAGTCTGGTCTT
>NW_004444004.1:12557801-12596046 GCF_000243295.1 Trichechus manatus latirostris | reverse complement strand
CACCTAATACTTTAATTGTGGATTTATCTATTTCACTAGTTAGCAAGGTACTCGAGGCTAGAGACTATGTCTCAGCTGATTTTATAGAATCTAGCAGTGTCTGGGCACATATAGTAGGTACTCAAGAAACATTTGTCAGGGGAGTTCATTTTGGGATCTATTAACTGATGTGCTTGAAGAACATCTGTGGAGATATCCTAAATATTGTTATGTGAAAAGGACAGGTTATAAAATAGCATGTATGTTAAGGACCCATTCTCGTTTTAAAAACATAAAGCTATTGAAAAGAAACAATTATGGATCTAAGCCAGTTCAGCACTGGAGAGAGCAAGCAGGGAGTCATCAGCTTATAGATGGAAACTGAAGATCACACAGAGAAGATATGTAGACTGAGTATGGTCAAGGACAGAATCTTGAGAAACAGCACCATTTAAGGGGGTGGAAGAGGAAGAGACAGCAGGGATATAAGAGACCAAGAAGAAACAGAATCATGGAAAGCCAAGAGGAATACGTTTAGCGTGGGAAAAAGTTAGTGTCAAATACTAGAAAGTCAATGAAATCCCAGAAAATACTGTTGAACAGGTGGACAGTTTAGGTTCTCCCTTGCCTAGCTCAGTACACCAGAAGCACAAGTGACATCTTAGGATAACATTCTGTATTCTGTTTTTTATGTTTAAAATTGGTTGTATATAACCTTCCAGCTCTAAGATCAAGTGAAAAGCATTAAGATATTTCAACTACCTGAAACTGTGGTAAAGCATTTATTAGACCAAGAAGACTGAAAAATTAAAATGTTTGAATATTTCTTCTCTTTCCTTAATTACTTCTTATTCAAATATCCATCATTATTATTCTAAAATATCTAATATGGATTTGAGTGAAGGGGATCTTGTTGTATTTAAGTTTATATTTGTAGTTTAGTAGCTTGCATAATACTGTTCACTGTCACTTTTAAACATCAAAGTTTTCATTTACCAATTCTAATAGAAGAAACTCTTGCTTCTAACTCCGAAACATTAATTTTTTAATTAAGAGCATTCATGCAACAGTAATTTCTGATAAATAATCAATCAGGTACTTTATGGTAAACAAATCAAATCATAGCATTTCAGAATAGTAACCATAAAACAATGAACATACCCCTGTTTCTGTATCAGATTTCGATGAATTCAGACTTTCCTGAGAAGGTGACGGGGACACACGCCCTAAAAACAACATAATCGTTACAAAAGCGCATGTATGTGTACATACATATAACACCTAATTAATAGTCAGAAAATGTAGTATTCTGGAAAAATAATTTTCCAAACAAGTGAAGCATAAGTCTTTAAGCACCAAAATATTTGTTTTTTTATCTTTTTTACTGTTAAATCCTCATTATTCATAGTGAATAAATTCTTATTAGTACTAACAAGTAGTGAGATCAACAATAAAGGGGCACAAAGGGTCTGGGCTAGGATAAGTCTCAAGGGCTACTGCAAGTAGTCTTTTTGTTCCAGGTAAGGAACAAAAGAAATGACAAATGGCTAGGATGAGAAATATTCACTTACAGTGAACAAAGTTTAACTTCTTATCAATTCACCACCTTCAATGATGTATTATAGCATAATGCAAGCAATGCCCTTAAAAGCTACTAAAGTATATAAGTTCTAGGGTTGCCAGTTTAGTGAATTCCTCTAGACGTCTATGTTCCTGGAGCCCTGGTGGCACAGTGGTTAAGAGCTTGGCTCTTTGAATTCACCAGCCGCTCCTTGGAAACCCTATGGGGCAGTTCTACTCTGTCCTATAGGGTCGTAATGAGTCAGAATCTACTCAACGGCAACGAGTTTGGTTTTTTTAACAGGTTCTATGTTTCTCAAACTGGTGCTTCTACTACTCTATTCTTCATTTGTTAGTGGATCTTCTCTTACTTTATTACCTTTCTCTCATCCTTTAACTTTGTTTTCAGCCTTGGTTGATGGGGGTGGTGGGGTGGTGGGGTGGTGGGGTGGTGGTGGTGGTGGTAGAGAAAATTTATTGCACAGCTAAATAATTTCAGGAAAAGAATCCCATAAACTAAAACCCCTATTTCTATTAATGCTTCATACCTTCTTGATACTTACCATGATACATAAATATTTTTACATAGCTATAATCAGTGTGTATACAATCTTAGGTTTCGTTTTTCCATTTAACATTTTCTCATGTACCTTTTGATATACTGACAATTTCATACTTACTTTCCATGGCTATGTTTCCTTAATCATTCTTTATTTATTAATGTATATATTATTCTCATTCTTTTTCTGTATTAATCAGGTCTTTCATTTTAATCTAGGATAGAACTGAAGGTTACCAGGGAAAACCAGATAATAATGCTCTCAATAGTTGATGAATATAAGGATGCATTATGCTTGAAAAGGGCTAAAGCTGAAAGTTTTTGTGGTAGCTATTTTCATTGGGGTTAAAGATTTTTTTTGATCTTGACATCTATCTTACTTTTAGGTTTGTGGCTGGTAATGGAAAGTAGTGGTTGCTGCAAATGATTCTCAGATAAGAAGGACATTATTATACCTACAATGTAAAAATTCTAGATTTCTCTGGATTTTAAAAGCCCATCAATAAATGAAAAATACCTTCAGTATTGTATTTCATTCGCATGTTGTTGAAATAGTCAAAAGCATTTTTTAAAGCCCATATTCTCACTACATTGTCTTGTCCAGCTGAGGCAAGTAATCGGCCACAGTGAGAAAATTTCATGGTCCAAACAGCTCCCTATGAAACAAAGGAAGTTTCAAATTTATTTCTTAAAAAGTTGAGACATTACTTTTAAGCCAAAGTTAAAAATTATGCCAAATTAGACATATGAAGATAATGCTGACATTATTAACACCACTTGAGGCTGAAAGCCCAGTGGTGCTATCATACCACAAGAAGGGGCTTTTAGGAGAAAGGTGGGATGAGATAGTAGCAGTTTGCCATAATTTAAACTAACAACTTCAAGACCCAAAATCCTGTCCACATATTAATGGCAATGGGAGTTCTAAAGGGCTTCACAGGGTTTTCAGTGGCTGATTTTTTTAGAAGTATATCACCAGGTCTTTCTTCCAAGGCACCCGTAGGTGGACTCAAATCTCTACCCTTCCAGTTAGCAGCCGTTAGGTTAATGTGCTCTGCTGTTAACCGAAAGGTAAGAGGTTTTCGTCCATCCAGAGGTTCCTTGGAATAATCCCTAGATACTGAAAACAGTGGGGAAGTGTGTGTGTGTGTGTGTGTGTGTGGCGGGGCGAGTATAAAAGAACTGGAACCCCTAAGTTGGAAAGGCCAAATCCTAATACAACAAATACTGTTATAACACACATCTATGCACATCAAAAAGATTATCCAAGCTAGAGGCAAAAGAGTTCATTTACTGGAATAGTTTTCATTTCCACAAAATTCAAGAAGATTAAGAAATTTGTTATTTGGAGCCCACTACAATGGGATTTCACTTAAAACTGGAAATAATGAGAGTCAATATAGTACAAGGAAATTTATCAGATTTTTTTAGTACTATAATTAACTCAAACATTTTATGTGCAGATTATAAGCACCAAAATTTAAATTGCAATCTGGCTGCCATCCACTTATGACAACTTCTAAAGGCAACATAGTAACAAAATGTATTTGGAAGGTGGTTTTTAAAAATCACATTTTAAAATTCTTGTATTCTTTGATTATACATAACATTTTCTTTTATCCCCACATTAGGTCTGATAATCAAGAGCTGATTCTAAACATAAGTAAAACAACACAAAGGTAGATAAATTGAGGACAATTCAAGGACATCATTTTCTTTTCTCAGTAAGGGGGGAAAAATAGAAAAAAGTCCACTTAGGAACTATGTCAGATGCTGAGAGAGATGACAAAGAGTTTTAGATCCCCTGATCAAGGTCATACAGCATCATTTTTCCACTTCTGAGTTTTATTGCTGCCTTCCCTGTGTTCCAAACATTTTCAGGGGCAACTGCAATACAATTTGTGCACTTTCATCTACTTTGGTACATTTTAACTCTGATAGAGAACTTGTACCTCCCACTCCTTGTTTTAGCTAAGCACCTAACTTTACAAAATACACTGAGCTTCTGAAAAATTTGTGTAAATTATTTCAAATACATTGGGGAACATTTTAAACATTTTCCAAAGTAACAGACCAACCCCTAATTCAACTGCTTTAAAGATTGGTTGCTTTGCATAAATTTCTTAATGACACAGGGCTACAGTTTTATTTAATAACTTACTTCCTGAACAATAATTAAGAGATAGACCTCTACATTACCTATTCATTAAATCATATTAACATACATTTGCTCTTCTTGAGTCAGGCTAACAAAACTATACACATAAGAAGAGATCAACACTATATAAATGAAAGTATTTTTCTCAATGAAAACAGTATCAGTTCTGAAATGTAAAAAGGTAGCTTACCATATGTTCACCACTAAGATCTTGTACCACTTTGATCTGATCAAAATCATAAGGTCCTTTAAAACCATGTGCTGCTTTGAATTTAACAGGTCGAGTATATGGCATTCCTTCGTCATCACTTGATGAAGGATCATCTTGATCAGTATGAAACACTGAATAGAAAAGCATTAATAGAAATCAGTACCAGCTAATATGGATATAGCTACTATCATATTTTCATACCCACTCTTTACTAAGAAAATTCATTAAATGGAAAAGCAAAATGTGTCTGTTACTAAGTAGTATATTGGCAAAGAGCATGGAGTCTGGTGTCAGATTGTCTGGGTTCAAATCCAGCTCTGTCATTTATTATCTATGTGACCATAGGCAAATTACTCAACCTTTCTGTGCCTCAGTTTTCTCATCTATAAAATGGAGATAATAATGGAATTTACCTCATAGGGTTTTTGTGAGGATTAAATGAGTATAGGTGAAAGTGCTTAGAACAGTGTCTGTACAGAGTAAGTAAGTACTATGTGTTTATTAAATAAAGCAAATGAGTACAATAATGATAAAGGCATAGGAAGTTAAGATCTATGCAAATTTAGAAATTTTAGCTAATTTTGAAAATATTTATAAAAAATAAATAGCCTTACAAAACTTATAACTGATTACTAAATGCTCTTCCAGGTGGCCACATTCACAAAGTAGGTACAAACTCATGTTTAAGATGTATAAATTCATTTTCTTCACACTCATAAAATTTAGTGACAGAAGGAATAATTTATGATTTATTTAAATACTAAGATATTAGCTATAAAGACTTAGTCCTTTCGATTAAATAGAATGCTTCTTATAAACTCCAGGTTAAATTTAGACGATTACAAATTCATTAAATATTCAGTAAAAATGTTCTATTTCATTTACCTTCATCTCTAACACTTTTAACTTTATTTACAGCACGTTCACCATATTCTTCAGCAAGGTGCTTTGCTCTCTTTACTGATTTTCCTAGGAACTTCTTTAGTTGAGTCCTAACGAAAACAAAAGCAAAAACAACCTCCAAAAACATTTCTTATTAACTCAACAATTCATACATAAACTCATCAGCTGTAATTGGTAAAGTATATTATTTTGAAATAACCTATTTCTTTACATATACAGTAGGTGTTTGAGTTCCCAAATCCCTTCTACTATGGAATAAATATATATCATACACTCTAGAGTATCGATTTTCCACTGTGAATAATAATTTTCAACCATGGAAGTGGAATGGGTAGGAGGGATTGTTTAAAGTGCACAAACCTGGGCCCCACCCTCAGATAATTTGATTTAGAGGGACTGGGGTGACATGAAATCTGACATGAAAATCGTTTTGAAGAAAACTGCTTTAGGAGTTGTTCTAAAAAGTACATTTTACCAATTAAAATAAAATGTAAAGAGGTATTTACTTACAAAATAGAATGCTTTGGTAGCCCAAGATACTCCCTTGTCCCATCTCTTTCAGATTGGATATTTAGATATAACAAAATTTGGCTGCACTTTCCCAGTGGGTACTCCCAAACACGATGTAACCCAAGTATGAATGTCAACCTTCTATAAACAGAATTTATTTATTCTTTTTCAATTATCTAAATTTCACATATTAAGATTACAAAAAACAAAGCACAGTACATGATGTTTAAAACAAAAAAATAACAAATAAGGGGAAAATTTTTTTACCAATTCATAGCAGCGTATGATATTAAGGATAGTATTTGAAAATACTGCAAGCTATACATACAAAGATGTTTGTTGCAGCACTATCTAGAACAGATAAAAAAAGTAGAAATAAATGAAATTTTTATCAACAGAGGAATGAATAAATAAATGGTGGTATATCTATATAATGGAAAATGATTTAAGACGAATGAGGCAAACCTCAGTTCTTTAGATATGCCAAGCTCTTTTTCACCTCCGGGCCTTTGCACGTTTGGTTATCTATGCCTGGCACACTTCTCCTCCAGCTAACTGCAATTCATCTTTTAGGTCTCAGATCAAACAGTCCTCAAGAAAAAGCCTTCCTTGACTCTTCAGATGAGGTTTTCCTGTTATATACTCTCACAGCACACCACATTTTTCTTCTATAGCAATTACTACAAATGTAACTAGATTTATCTATGTAATCACAGGTTTAGTGTCTGTCTCTCCCATTTAACCATAAGTTCTATGAAGACAGAGACTATGACTGCCTTGTTAACTACTTTCTAGTACCTAAACTCCCACGTTTGGCTCACAGAAAGATTGCAACATACTTATCTATTATTGGTACTGATATGAAGAGATGCTGACAACATATTAGATTTTATAAAAGCAAGTTGACAAACTATAGGTATAGTATAATCCTATTTTTGTGAGAAAAAAAATTCTATGGAGAATAGACCAAACCATTAACACTGGTTATTTCTGGGGGTGAGATTAACAGAGACTATCATTTTCTGAAAGCACATATGATAAACCATTTTTAAAAAAACTATTTACGGTCTCTGCTACCTATAACTCTGAAGTTACATTTTCTGGGTAACTATAGATTCACTACTACTTTAAAAGCAAGAAAACAGACATTCTAATCATTTTGGAAGAGAATATTTCTAAAATATATAATTCCATGACTTCTAAAATGGATTTAATGTTCAGTAAGTCTCTTTCCTTGAAGAACAGGTTCATTGTTCTCATCTTTACTGCTCTTCAATATATTCAGGGCCTTTCAAATGGATACAGGTGTACCATAATATTGGTTCTCTTCCCAGCCCCAGCCTTCAAAACAGCAGGGCAGGGCCCAGGGAAGCAGAACCCTGGGCCAGTCTCTTCCGGCCATCAGCTGCCTCAGCAGTCTACTTCAGCATTCAGTGTAAATGTTATCATTTCCTATGTATGTCATGACATAAGAAAAGATTGGAAAGCACTGCTGTACAGAATAGTTGTTCTATGCGTGACTTCTTTTATCATTTTTCTGATTCTTCTCTCAATCAGAATTATACCTGACATGTCTTACATGTCCACTTACATGTGGTCACAATTTGCTGTTTCTATTTTGCTATGAGTTCAGAAAACAGATGACAAGAATGTTCAAAAAATTAGGTAGGAAGTAGAGGGTTCTGGACAGAGCTGGAGAAAGATGTAGAACAAAATTCTAACACAAATAAAAAGACCAGATTTACTGGCCTGACAGACACTGGAGAAACCCCGAGAGTATGGTCCCCGGATACCCTTTTAGCTCAGTGGTGAAGTCGCTCCCGAGGTTCACCGTTCAGCCGGGGATTGGACAGCCCCACAAAACAAAATGGGACTAATGAGGCACAGCAGTCCAGGGACAAGGACTAGAAGGCAGAAGGGGACAGGAAAGCTGGTGATAGGCAACCCAAGGTTGAGTAAGGACAGTGCTGACATGTAGTGGGGTTCTTAACCATTGTCATAGGGTAATATGTGTACTAACTGTTTAATGAGAAAACTATTTTGTTTTGTAAACCTTCATCTAAAGCGAGAATAGCAGCACAACTAGAAGAAAGTAATCGACATCACTGAATTGTACATGTAGAAACTTTTGAAATGGTGTATCTTTGGCTATATATATTTTCACCAAAAAAGAAAAGGTCCTCCAAGGCCAAGAAGGGAGCATGGTGACATGTTGTGGGGTTGTTAACCAATGTCATAAAACAATATGTGTACTGACTGTTTAATGAGAAAATATTTTTTCTGTAAACCTTCACCTAAAGTACAATAAAAAAATTAGGTAGGAAGTAAGAATAATGGCTTTGAATAAACCTGAGTACTTCTCTTAGAAAGATACAAAAGCTTTAGTGCATGACCTATGTGTTACCTCTCCTGTATGTGCACCTGTCTCCTGAGTAATTCCTAATTTCTAAGGTTCCTGAAACATTCAAGATGTCTGAGGTGTTATTATATACCTCAATCTGAGCACATCTTTTCTAAAAATTGTCATTGCTTCCTCTCATATACCTTCCACACTCAGAAAGGAACACACTCAAATGGAGCATGTGCTTTGGGCCTCAGACTGAATTATTGTCACTTAAGTGACTTGTGTATGTTGTTGTTGTTAATTGCCATTGACTTGGCTCCTACTCATGGTGACCCCATGTGTTCTGGAGTAGAACTGCACTCCATAGGGTTTTCATAGCTGTGACCTATCGGAAGCAGATCGCCAGGCTTTTCTTCCGAGGTGCTTTGGGTGGGTTTGACTCGCCAACCTTTCAGCTAATAGTTGAGCGCTTAATCATCTGTGCCACCCAGGGACTCCCAACTTGTGTATAATCAAGGAAAATCAATATGCCCACCACTGTGCTAGAAGTTAGTAGGTGAAACAAAAGGATGACATGATCCTTCTGTAACATATGCTTAATTGTATAACATCTTACTTTCTAAATCAAAAAACAGTCTAATATATGATAAAGGGCAAAAGTGAGTTATGTAGGCTATAGTTATCACTAAAGTTGGAAAAAGAAAGAAATTAACTATGAACTGGGTTAGCCAGGAAGAATCACATACAGTTGGGTGGCGAAAGACAAACAGGCTCTGCAGAGACGAACAGAAAGGAACAGACATCTTTAAGAAGGACAACCATTGTTCTAATAACACTTCTGGTGCCTACCATCAGAAATATAATACAGGGATAATTCAAAATTTATTGATCATTTACTTTATGTCAGATGCTATAAAAATGACCAACACAGCCTCAAGGAACTCAACTTGTTGTCTGGGGACAGGGAGTGGTGGTAGGAAGCCATACAAAATGGATACAGTAAAGATTTAACATAGTATGGTGATTCTCCTATTTTTTATAAAAGCTTGAAATGAAGAAAAAGGATGTACTATAACTCACGTTTTCTGTTTTAACCTTCCACCATCAGTATCTGTTGACTGAGACTGTAATTTCTCTTCATCATCTGACTGTGCCGCATCATTACTATAAGGAGAGGAAGAAGTCATTTCAAAAGAAACTCTCCTATATGCCTTTAAATCTCTATTTATACTTACTATACAATTAGAAAATCTTTACCAGAATAAGAAAAAAAACTTTGTAAACATGCTTTATATGATTTTAATTTAAATAATGACCCTGAGAATTTAAAGACTACAGAGATTGAAGAATAGAGGCATTAAGCAAGTTACAATGTACAAATGTAAGTGAATGTAATTTAGGAATTTATGAAATCCTACTCCAAACAAGGCTTTTTGCTGGGCAAAATATGCTACACAGAAATTAACTTTCAGATATCTTCTTCCCCCACTCATATATCATGAATTATATTTAATAAAAAAACTTTTGCTTTTACAAAAATTATTCCTTAGATCCACATACATCTCACAATAAAGTCAATCAAATTCACTCTAAAGCCATTTTCTAATGCTACAAAGACAGTAAAAATAGTTATAAAATTTAGGATCCTTAAAGCAAGGTTTCAGAAGATGAGATGTTCATTCCACATGGCTTTCTGGCATCAATTTGTTTTTATACGATCTCTCGTTGACTCGATGGCAATGGGTTTGGTTTGTTGTTATCATTGGGTGCCGCTGAGTTGGTTTTGACTCATAGTGACCCAGTTTGACAGAGTAGAACTGTCCCACAGGGATCTATTGGCTGTAATCTTTATAGGAGCAGATTGCCAGGTCTTTCTCCTGTGGAGCCGCTGGGTGGATTAGAACGGCCATTAGCAGTTGAATGATTAACCGTTGTGCCACCAGGGCTCTTTATACTGTCTCTAGCATAATACAAATCATTTTAAAAGAAGAAAAACTAAATACTAGGAAGTTTTAAGATTTATACTGTTTTTCCCAAGTAATTGTGCAATCTTAAGAGAGAACAAAGTTTAACAATACATACATTAATTTCACACTAAAAAAAAAAAGACTAAATGAAATCAAATCAGAGAATGTTGCAGTACATAAACCGAGAAATCTTCACCATTTGGACTACAAACGATAAATAATGTTAGGCCATACCTTACATATTCCTTAGTCCTCCTCATGATGTGTAGAGTGAGAGGATTAATACCTGTTGGCAGTTTCTCTTCCGCAAGACTCAAAGGTATTTCTTCTCCGGTATCCAGGTTCTTAATCATTACACTGGCTAAAATTTCCTGAGGTAAAAAATAACAATGAGATGATCTATAATGTAATTATTTGTTTGAGTCTACAAAATCCTCAAAGATATAAGCTAAGGACTTTCTAGATACATTTAATATTGTTTATAATAATTTTTTAACATCTTTATTGAGATATAATTCACATACCATAAAACGTACCCACTTAAAGAGTACAGTCAAATGATTTTTGTACATTCACAGAGTTGTGTAACCATTACCCCTCTCTAAGTTTAGAACATTTTCTTCACCCTTAAAAGAAACCCCGTATCTACCAGCAGTCACTCCCCATATTTCCCTCTCCCCAGCCCCTGGCAACTTGTAATCTACTTTCTGTCTCTATAGATTTGCTTATTCTAGACATTTCATATAAATGGAATCATATAATACGTGGTCTTTTGTAACTGGCTTCTTTCACTTAGCGTAATGTTTTTAAGATTCAATCTTGCTGCATCATTTACTTCACTCCTTTTAATTGCCAAAACATTCCACTGTATGGATACACCACATTTTATATATCCATTCAACAGCTGATGGACATTTTGGTTGTTTACACCTTTTGGCTATTATGAAAAATGTTGCTATGAACATTCATATACAATGTTTTATGTGGACATATGTTTTCACTTTTCTTGGGTGCACCTAAGAGTTGAATTGCTGGGTTATATGGTAACTCTATGTTTAATATTTTGAGAAACTGTCAAACTGTTTTCCAAAAAGTACAATATATTTTTTAAATATGCTGCTTAAAAGAAGCAAAAAATAAAAATTTGCTTCAAAACTTCTTTGTGAAATTAATTGACCAATAGATGTATACCAAACAATTTTAATGGTAAGAAGTTAAGCATTGAGTCTCTAGATATTGTACATTATTTAATATGTATAAAAATATGTTGTATCTATAATATCAAGTTCTTTATAAGTCTACTTTCTATAAAATATGGTCCTTGCTTTTAATACATTTATTTCATTATATAATTGTGTGAAAGGGCAAGTTTAAGGCAGAGTTGCAAGATCCAGCATACTAAAAAGAAACAAAAACCTAGACAATCGTCAATTTTCATTTGTCTCCTACATTATGATTTTTATATTTCATGTTTTTAAGAACCAAAAGCATAAAAATCTAACTATACCTCATCAGTAAGCTCTCTCCCAGAGTTGGATCTAGGTCTCTGAGGGCCCATCACTTCACCTGCTACTGTCTGCCCATCAGGTGCTTTTCCATTTTCCTGAAATGATAATTTTGCAAACATAAAGTAGATTGAGTCAATTTCTACAAATTTTCAATTATTCATTACCACACACAGTCCTAAAGAATTCTATAATTTAGATAATGGAGCCTACTGAACATTTAAATGGAACACTCAAGTTTCAGTCCTATATTATTCCCAGCATGCTGAAAAAAATTAGGTACCAAAACTATTGCTGCTCTTGAAATACTCCATTTTAGTAGTCTTAAAAAAAAATTAATGGTCTATTTGGCCCTGGCCAAAAAGCAGTTCTCCACTAGTAGAATAATGACAGCACTAAAATTGCTATTAATCGGGGCTATAGGTTGATAACTCTAAGGCAGGGGTTGGCAAACTTTTTCTGTAAAGAGCCAGGTAGTAGTTAAGACTTTTTGCATCCTATACATATGTTCTTTGTTCTTTTAAAAAACAATCCTTTAAAAATTTAAAGACTATTCCTAGCCCGGGGACCCTACAAAAACAGGATGCTGCTGACCCCTGTTCTAAGGCTATGACAAGACAATAGTCTTTTATCTCCAGTCCACTAGCTCACCCCACTACAGCTACCACTTAAGTAACCCTTGAGTCCTAGAATTTGATTATGGTAAAACCCATGTTATCATGCCCATTGCCTGGTATGATGACGCTTTTCATGATTAGGAAAAAGGAAATTATTTTTAAAAGTTCCCAATTTTGACAAATACAGGTCAGGTACATGAGGATTATAGTTGGAGTTTACTAACATCAATGATATTACGAACAGCAGCATCTGTCATTTTTTCAATGTCTACTACATGCCAGGTACTTGTCATAATTTAGCTCATCTCATCTTTGCAATAAATCTTCAAGAAAGGTTTTTTTCATTTTATAAATGGGGCATCTAATACTTATGTTAAATAGGCTGTTAGGGTCACCTAGCTTCTTATAAGCAGAGCTAGATGGGAGAAGCAAGGAGGCCAGGTTTTGGGGACAAGGAAATATTTGGCCTGGAGAAGAAAGAAGGTTCGACAATCAACAAATCAGTTTGTTGCAGACAGTTGTAAAAGCCTATATCAAGTATACCACCAGTCCACCAACCTGGGCAGTAACTACTTTATCTCCACTGGTAGCACTTGCCAAATCAAGAGAAGGTTGAGAATCCTTGGCTGTGCTCTCTGAAACTATGTTTGTAGTTAGGAGAGTATCAGACACAACGTTCTCTTTGGCAACTGTAATGACAATAATAATAATAGCAATAACTAACATTTATATAGGACCTTATACACAGCTTATAAAGTGCTTTAACCTTTATTTGTTCCATTCTTATAACAACTCTGTGAGGTAAATGGTTTTATTACTCTTGCTTTATATATGGGGAAACTAGGGTTCAAATAAGTTAACTTCCTCAATACAACCAGGATTTGAATTCAGAGCTTAAGTTTCCAAATCTCACGTTCTAGTCATCATGCCACTCAAACAGTAACAGATTTGGAAGTTTGAAGTCTGCTGAAATGTTCAATGATAGTAATATAACTTATCACCAATGTAAACATTTTCATTGTTTTGTCTATTACTAAAGAAAAAATTTTTCCAGCATGGTCGTCAACGTGGCTTTACACAGCATAAACTGAAATAAATATCAGAAAGCTCAGCTTCAAGTTTAAAATTTTTTCTACAAAAACCGTTATTTCTCAATTAATACTTGCCTTCTAGATCAGGAGTTTTAAGAGCCTCAAACTCTGATTCACTTTTCTTTTTTCTTGGTGGTGGAGCAGGTCGAGATGGAGGCGGGGGTCTAGGAGGTGGAACATTAGTTGGAGGAGGTGGGCGCGCTGGAACAGGCTTCTTTGTACTAGCCACTATATCAGGTTCTGGAGTAAGTTGTCTTGGAGGTTTGGCAGGAGCTACTTCTTCCATTGCAGTAAAATCTTTAGCAGATGAGGAATTTGAGGATGCAGGTTCTAGAACATCACTTCGTTTGACTTCCGTGGCTTCCTTGTTCACTACTTCTCCTTCAGTTTCAGGCACATTAAGTTGCTCAGTTGAACTTACTTCAGTTAACGTCGTGGTTTCATCTGCTGGCTTCTCATAGGTGTCATCAGAAGGAGAACATTTTTTAGATTCTAATTCAGTTTCTTCAAATACATTCTGACTCTCTGCTTTTTTGGAATCTTCCTGTAGTACTTGATCTATGGCTAACAATCCAGGTATACTGCTAAGATCTGTTCCAGCCGCGATAGAACTTGCAGTGGCCTGCTCAGAGAGTCCTTTTCCTTTGGAATCCAAAGAGTCATCCTCAAGTTGCAGTACTTTCTGACTTTCCTCAATAATACTTTCAATAATCTGAAGAAAGGTTAAAAATTCATTTTTAAAAATAAAGCTATTTACAAGAACATGATAGCTACTCATTTATACAGTACTTACTATGTGTCAGGCAATGTTCTTAAAACTTTACATATTTTAATCTTTACAACAACCTTATGAGACAGCACTCTTACTATCTTCGTTTTACAAATGAGGGAATTAGGGCACAGAGAGATCAAGTGATTTGTCCAAGGTCACAAAGCTAATAAGTGGTAAAGCTAGCATATAAATCCAGGGAGTTTGGCTTCAGAATCTACACTCTTAACCATTATATTAGGGAATTCGTGTTAGTACATACAGTCACAAAAGTACAATTAATCCTGTAAAATAAAGTTCAAACCTAAAATTATGGTAAGATTCTTAATATTATAGTTAATTTACTTATTCATGCAAAATTCACTGTAATAACAGTCTGCTGGTTTGAGCCTAGTTAACAAAATCATGAGAATCAAAATCCACCCAGTATAAGAATTCAAGTTGTTTAGTTTTGAACTCAAGCCTGACAAAAAAGCCAGCAGATAAGCATTCTTAAACAGACTACACCTAATGCCTCACTGTTCAGCCTGATGGCAGGGCCATTAAAAGAATTCAAACACCCGGTCCATCTTGCCCTTGTTTCCATTTTATTTCTTATCTGTAGCTGAAATGTATCTTCTAAAAACAATTAGAAAAAATATATCTTCTACCGAGTGCTGTCAGTATTCACACATTAAATTTCACAGCCCATCTTTCTTTCTACCATGCTCAACCACGGATGACTTCTGCTTTCTCTGTTCCTTGGCTTCCAAAAGAAGTGTCTCAGAACTGTCCTGATCTGGCTTACCACAAACCACAAATTCATGCTAACTTGAACTGGATATTACTGCTGCTCAATAGTATTCATCCCCGATTTGCTACATTTCTATGCAATAATTTATCTCAATCTTCAAATTTTTAATCCTAGACCTTTTACCAGAGAAATATTAAATAGAGTCCAGTTAATTTGTCAGTTAGGTGGTCACTGAGCACTGAAGACCTTAGTGAACACAGAAGCTGGATTACAGTGGGCTAAAGAATGAATAAGGTGAAAAGAGACAGCTAATACAGTCTCCTTTTTCAAGAAGCTTGGCTATAAAGGGAAGAGACCACTGGAAGGTGACCTTGCATTTTTATAAGCTGAGGGGAAGAAGCCAATGGAAAGGAAGATAACAGAGCAAAGTTCTGGTGAAGAAAGGAAAGAGGGCCTACTGTGGGTTAGACACAATATATACATTCTCAGTTAATCACCATAAAGTCCTTACGAGGTAGCTGAATTATCTCCCTTCTATAAAAGCAGAAGCTTGAGGTAAAAGATTAGGAATTTTGTCCAAGGTCCCACAGCTAGTAAGCTACAAAGCCAAAACTGAAATCCAGGTGTTTCTCAAAAATCCAGTGTTCTTGGTATTATACCACGATAACTTGGACAGGAAAAAACAAGGATAGGATACTACACTGTCAGTGATGAAGGGATAAAGGTTAAGAGATGAAAACAAAATTGCATGTAAAGGAAGTGAGACATGATAGAAAGTGGAGTAAATTCAGGTTTCTTAGCCTCTAATGTCTACGTGTAGTAGGAAGCAAGGTGAAAGTGAGTGGGATGCAAGCAGGCAGAGGGAGCATGAATTGAGTGTAAAGATTTGAAATAACCACTATACATAATGGAAAGGTCCATGCTATAAGAGTGAAAACGCTGAGAATCCTGCCTTCTCTAATCCCCTAAGAGCAATCTCTCCCTTCTCTGAACTCCTATCATTCTTACTATTTACTATAGTAAAAACCGTAATATAAATAAAAGGAAGTATATGGGCTATCTCTGTATATATATTTTCTCCACAACCAGATAATTAGTTCCTGGAGTGCAAGGCCCTATTTTCTACCTCTTGATGTGCCCCCACAGCACCTGTTTATGGTGTCTGGCCCTATCATTTTTCTCAGGGTGTTAGAAGGCTGCTAAATGGAAAGAGCAAGAGAACAATGAGAATCAACACCAACATAGAGATAGATAATCACGCCAAAGCATTGCTCGATTCACAAAAGCTTGCCACTCTGCCAAGGCTTATCAAATAAAATCCAAATGTTTAATACGACATACGGCATTCCCATAACCTGGCCCTAACTTTGGTCTTTAGTCTCATCCTTAAACAGTCTACACATTCCCCATCTCCATGCCTTTAGTTATGCATTTTCTCCCCCATCTTTGCCTGTCTAAATCCTATCCAATTCAGATGCTAGTTCCTCCATCAAGTCTTCCCCATTCCAATTCCTAAGCAGGAAGTAAAATCTCCCTTTGTGTTCTTATAATAATTTGTAAGTTTATTTGAACACTTATTGCATTTAGTTTTGTGTTTATCTGATTTCCTCTACTAAAATGTAAGCTACTTTAGAGCAGGGATCATGTCTTGTTCCAGAACATATCCTCACAGACTTTATCATTAATGCTTGATACTTAATTGAATTGAAAAGGCTTGGACTGAAAAAGTGATACCTAGAGTCTTAAGCCTCAATCTACTGTCCCATGGTGTTTTCTTACTATTTTTTCAGCTTCTAAAATTTCCTTAAAAAAAATTCTTTTTTTTTTTTTTTGCTGCCAACTATAGAAAGTTATCCACTGGTAATTTAACCCCAAAAAATAATTCTTAAAAGGGGGAAGAAAAGCTATAGTGGAAAAAATGGAAACATTCCAAGTGTCCAACAAGAATGTTTATATATACTGTAAAACATTCACTTAATGGGAACTGATAGATGAAATGAAAACGATTATTGAAATCATATACAAATATGAAGAAAATCTGAAAATGGTAAGAGAAAAAGGTAGAATATAAAATTCTATCTACACTACAATTAGGCAAATAAATGGATGAGGATCAGGAGGGAAAAATCAACACAGCTGTTTTTACAGTATAGAATTGTGGGCAAAATTTCTTATTTTAAAAAAAGGTTCCATATTAGTTATCTTATTTATGCTGACACACAAAACCAGTACTTCTCCCAAAGAGGATAACTGTTCCTTTTAAAGGAAAAAGTGACCAACATTAAAATATGTAGTCCATTACATTTCTAAACTTCATAAGACTAGAACAATGGTTTTCAACTGGGAGCCGTTTTGTCCGCCTCAACCCACAAATGTCTATAGACATTTTGGGTTGTCATAACTGTGGCAGGAAGAGGGAAAGCTACTGGCATCTAGTTGGGTAGAAGCCAGGGATGCTGCTAAACATCCTACAATGCACAGCACCCTCTCCCCACAACAAAAAATTATTCAGCCCAAAATATCAATTGTGTCACTGTTGAGAAACTCGGGGGTAGAGGATGTATCATCTGGTTGGTCTCCAGAAACCCCCGTCTAGAACAGTGCATGGGACACAGAAAGCACTCAAGACTTGTATAAATGAATAAATACACACCATCCTGCCTTTCTCCTTATGTTTCACCTTGATACAGTGAACTATCTATATTCAACATTTTTATCTTGTGCTCAGTTTTCTAGTAAACCAACTTATGAAGCTTCATAGCATCAATTCTTTAATGGTATCAAAGGCATTATCAGAGTAATGATTTGTAAAGACACCAGAAAGTACTGCACTGAGCTTTTCAAAACCCTTAACTCCTAGAAGTAACCTCCTCAAAAGCAGCTACAGCTTATTCTAATAAAAATACAAGCTTCAAAACACACTACAAAACATTTTTGAAAATACTGTTTTGAGAATAAATTAGGAATTGCTTAGAATATGAAAATGACTTCCAAAAGCCTGGTGTTGATGTGTCTTCAATCATAAATTCAACAGGTTCAAGAAACATTTACCGAACATCTACATGTACAGAGCACTATACTGAAAGAATGATGTGGAAAATTTTCCATGTTAAATATATTACTAAATGTCATGTCTGATGTAAAACTAATATTAAATTATATCTTACGAACCTTTTTAGATACATCTTGTTTCAATTCTTGTACAGGGGACTCATTTCTAACTTTGGACGCAGTGTTCTCTGTTTCCTGCTTAAAAAGGAAAAGATGAAACCAAATGATGACAACCTTTCTGAAAAAATCTGCTTAAAATAGGTATAAGTTAGAAAATATAGTATTAATAAGTCAAAGGCCCATAAAGGGCTTAGATGTTTGTATACTGACAAGTGCCTAGAGATTATAGGCCAACTGGGACAATTTCATTTGCATAAGAAGGTTACCAATCAGCAATTTTCTATTTTCCTACTGCAATAAGTTATTTTCCTTTAAATGTGAAAGTCTTCCCAACTTTTTAACATTAAAAAAACGGTACAAGAAGACAGAAAAGGATTAAATATGTAAGCAAAGGGTTGAATCAGAATTGTTATTTTCCATAAATACACATAAATACAAAAGTATACGACACAGAAAACCACAGAGGATAGTTTTCTTAAAATTCTACAGGCTTTAGTTAAAAGGAATCAAAGTGTAACCAAAAGTTAAACGAAGCCCCTAAAATGCTTAGGTGAAAAAAATTAAACCCACCAAAAATACATATATATCTACGTATACATTCATATACACATACGTACATATATATATATATTTGGGAGGTAAGACAGGGTATAAATGGATAACATTTCTGCTGGGAAAAAATTAGGGTAAAATAAGACAATCGTAAACTCACAAATCTTAATACAATATTCTTTTCTAAAGTTGTCTGATATTTATAGATGTACAGCAATTTGAATGCTACTGCTGATACTTGGAGAAAAAAATCATTATTCTTGGTGTACATCACAAAGCTTATAAGAATAAAGTCACTAACCATTTTTGACAGATAACCAACCTAAGGCACACAAAAACGGTAAATATTAAGGTAGCACTTATACAAGCATCAGGATACAACCATGATAAAATTATTCCAGAGATTATTATATAATGCTAACAACTTTAATGTGCTAGGGAAATTTCTTTAAGACTTCCAACATCTTCAATCTGAAAAGCTGTTTCACTGAATTCTTCCCAGCATTGGGTAAAATAATACCAATTCTACATAGACTCTTCCACAGATAAGTTGTTTCATGGAATTTTAAATGTTAGGTAATCCAAACCACATGGTTCCTGCCAACATTGCTGACATCTTCTATATTTCTCATCCCCCTCTCACACCACTCCCTCACAGCTATACTCTGGTTGACTGGATGGTTCCTTACCATTAGGACTGTAGCTCAAAAGTTATTGCTTTAGAAAAGCCTTCTCTGATCACCTTAAAACAGCCTCACTCCCTCCTTTCTATCACAGTATCCTATCTTTTCCCTCACTGCACTTAAATCACCATTTGAAATGACCTTGTGTACTTGCTTTTTTTTTTGTTGTTTCTTCCCTTCCCAACTAGAACTTAAGCTCCATGAGAACAGAGACCTTGTTTGTTCTGCCCACCACTATTTACCCAGTACTTAAAAAAGACTGTGTGGCACTAAGCAGTCATTTGCTGAATGAATGTTGAATAATGTATGTTCTGGCTTTTCTTCAGTTCATACACGTATCTTAAGTTTATAAATCCTTTAATGGAATCTGGGTTTAAAATTAAAGCAAATCTAATCAAAACCAGTTAGTAAAATAACCTTGAGAAGATGAGGGAGCAAGAGAGAATACCTGAAAGCTGACGGTCATTAAGAACAATCAATTCATATTAGAAAAATATCTTAAGCTGTCCTACCAATTAAGCATTTTTATCCAATTGTCCTCCAATAATTGTTCATTAGTAGGAAAATCCAAAGCATTGTACAACATAATTCCGTGGATATTTCCCCTAAACTGAGCTAAGCAAAAATACATACTAAGAATTCCTTTATCTTAATTTCCTTTAAAGAAGTACTTACAGAGATCACAGATTAACATTCTTACATTGATCAAAACTGCCAAATAGTGATTAAACTTCTATTTTATTTGACTTTAACAAAACTCTCTTGGACTTTGAACCTCTGAAAGATATCAACTCCTATAAGGAAAACTGCTGGTAGGTCACAAGTTTAAAGGAGTGATAGGGCACCTACCAGAGGATCTAATCTCTTGAGAAGTTAATCAGAAGATTTCTTAGTAAAATCTGAATTAGTATAGATAGACAACTATGGTTCTTTCCCAGTGATGTATAACATCCAGGTCCTTGTCCTAGCACTCCAATCCAGGTTTTGGGGATAAAGAACAGGAAGCCAACCATGTGCCTGCAGAAAACTAACAGCAATTTAGCTGTACTTGAGACAGTTCTCATTTATTACCGCCTTCTGAAGATTAGCTGCCCTGTTACTAAAATGCACTAACTCCTAAATCCCAGCTTGCCCACTATCAGGCCATTTCTCTAACGCCCTACCTACCACAATATCAGAAACACACTTCCTTAAAAGATATGGCACATTATTAAATTTCTAGATTATTTATATGGGGCCCTGGTGGCACAGTGGTTAAAGCACTCGGCCGCTAACAAAAAGGTCGGTGGTTTGAACCCACCAGCTGTTCCGCGGGAGAAAGATGTGGCAGTCTGCTTCTGTAAAGATCACAGCCTTGGAAACCCTATGGGCAGTTTTACTCTGTCCTATAGGGTCGCTATGAGTTAGAATCGACTCAACAGCAATGGGTTTGGCTTAGTTTAGAATATTTGTATCACTGTTACCCTTTACCTGTGTTGGATATTAGAGAGCTGCCTGTACTCTCCTCATAGTATTTGGTTATAAGACTTGAGCTTTTTAATTTTAATAAGCAGTACAACTAAGAAAAGACTAAATAGATTCACAAATCATTTGTACAAAAGTGATCCATAGTCAGAGAAATAGTCACTATTATCAGTTAGAGGACATTAAGCTAAAAATGTAAATTATGAAAAAGTTCAGGTCACTTCTAGTTTTTAATAGTTAGGGAGGATGTTATGGATTGAATTGTGTGCCCTCCCCCAAAATATGTGTTAAAATCCTAACCCCTGTACCTGTAAATATGACTATGTTTGGAAATAAGGTTTTCTTTTGTTATTTTAATGAGGCCATACCAGTGTAGTGTGGATCTTAAACCTAATCACTTCTGAGTTATAAAAAGAGCAGATTAGACACAGACATACACAAGGGGAAGAGGAAGACAGACAACAGAGGCCAATGCATCTACAAGCTCAGGAACACCAAGGATTGCTGGCAAACCCTGGTGGCATAATGGTTAAGAGCTACAGCTGCTAACCAAAAGGTCAGCAGTTCGTAATCCACCAGGTGTTCCTTGGAAACTATATGGGGCAGTTCTACTCTGTCCTATAGGGTCACTATGAGTCGGAATTGACTCATTGGCAACCAGTACTAGAAGCTGAAATAGACAAGGAAGGACCTCCTCCTAAAGTCACGCCCTGAATTCGAACTTCTAGCCTCCTGAACTGTGAGAAAATAAATTTCTGTTCTTTAAAGCCACCCACTTTTGGTATTTCTGTTATGGCAGCACTAGGTAACTAAGACAGAGGGGAAGTTCATTAACAGTGACTAAAGTGAAATTAATTTTTTTTTAGAGATGTGCCTTCCATTCTTTTTCACCGAGAAGAAAAAGAAACATCTCTTAAATGGTTGTCATATACACCTATCCATTCCTATGAGTACATTCATACCATAGAATACACTACACTATCCCTGTGTCAGAGTCTTATGTCGATACTCTAACCGCCTCTTACCAGCTCTCTTTCTGCATATGATCTCTTTCCTCCAAATTTCTTCTACCCTTCCACAAACAAAATCTTTCATTTTTCTTTTCTGAATTCCCCAGCCAAAAGCCTTGGATAGTACAGATGTCCAAACCAAACCTGTTGCCTTTGAGTTGATTCCATCTCATAGTGACCCTATACAGCAGAGTAGAATTGCCCCATAGAGTTTCCAAGGAGTGGCTAGTGGATTTGAACTGCTGACCTTTTGGTTAGCAGTTGAGCTCTTGAACCACTGTGCCACCAGGGCTCTAGTACATGCTTGGTCTACCTACCCCTCCACTTCTCCAAACTCCTTGCAGCACTTAGTGTCTATTCTATTCTGTAAACATCAATACCTGGTATCTCCCTTCCTATACATGTCTCTTCTGTGAGACTGTAAAAATCCTCAAAAAATCAAGACTATAGAAAACTTTTCTTTGAATTGCCAAGGATATCAACAGATAGACTGTTATACATAATATGCAGTCAGTAGTCTGAGTACATTCATACCACAGACTATTACTCAGCAATAAAAAGCAACGAATCATTGATACACCCAAAAACTTGGATGGATTTCAAGAGAATTATGCTGAGCGAAAAAAACAATCTCAAAAGGTCACATACTGCATGATTCCATTTCTATAATAATCTTGAAGTGACAAAATTATAAGAGATGGAAAACAGATCAGTGGTTGCCTGAGGTTAGGGATGATGTGGGAGAGGTGGTAAGTGTGACCATAAAGGGGTAGCATGAGGGAGATCGTTGTGGTGATGGAATAGTTCCGCATCTTGATTGTGGTGGTGGTTACACGAATCTACACAAAATGATGTAGAACTATACACTCACATCGTACCAATGTCAAAACAAGGCAACCATTGAAGACACTGGGTGAAGGATCCACAGGAGATCTTTGCATTATCTTTACAGTTTCCTGTGAATCTCTAATTATTTCAAAGTAAAAAGTAAAAAAGAACAATATCCAACTTCATATTTATTTACTAAATATGTATACTTCCTATCTAATGTTATTCAAGTTAAGAATAATCTATAATTACTGGGATAAAGAAAATTCTGGAAACCTATTTGTTATAACCTAAACATATCTTGAGAGCTAACCGACTTTTAAAATCTACAAGCATAACTAGTAATTGCCTCTGGATATGGGGACTGGGAGGTGGGAGATCAGGGATGGAAGGGAAGCTAAATTTTTACCATATACTTTTTTCACTGAGTGAATTTTAACCACGTGCATGAATTATTTTTAAAAATCGGTTTTAGTAAATATTGAGTAAATACAAAATAAGGTTTATAAAATACAACAAATAAAGAATTATGATTTCATCTTTCTTAAACACTCATTTTAAGAAAAAAAAATTACCATTAGCTTTCAAGTCTTCTGTGTATCCTTTTCCATTTCCATTAAATTCTTTCCCCTACAGCAATAACTTATACCCTAAATTTTGTACTTATCATTTTGCTTTATAGTTTTACCATGATTATATCCTTAAACAATATATTCTTTAATTTTGCATGCTTTTGAACTTAATATAAATGGAATCTTATTGCATGTGTTTTTCTGCAAATTGCTTTTTTTCCCTACTCAACACTATGGTGCTAAAATTCATCCATGTGTATAACTAATTCATTCATTCCCACTGCTATATAATATACCATATGAATACACCACGGTTTACTAAACCAGTATTCACTGTGTTTAAGTAGAAGGTGAGTATGCTGGAACTGAAAAAAAAAAAAAAAAAAGAGGAGCATGTTTGAGATTATACATACATGCATACACACACAAGCATGCATACACATACAGTATATACTCTACTTCATGTAAATAGTTCTGTTTGGTGATATTCTTGTACTTAAAATGGCTCTCAGTGGCATAATGTCTCAATACAGATTCCTCTCTTGGATATAAGGCTGGGATTGATTTTTATATGTAGTGATTTTACCAATACACATGCGTACAAGCAGTATATAAATGTTTTGGTTACTACACATTTTTGCCATGGAAGTATTACTTTTTCAATTAAAACACACACACACCAAAAAAAAAAAAAAATCAACAGTACTTTATAGTGTTATTTTGTTCTAAAAATCATAAACCAAATACAAATTAGTGGAAATCTGAAGAATACTTACAGTCCCTTCATTATAGCACAATATTTAGTTAGGCATTTCTAGAGTGCCTAATTATAGCTAGAAGGATATAATGACAGTATTATTGAGCAAAAAATAAGAAAGCAAAAGCAAGGAAATGAAGAATTATATAACAGAGAAAACACAAATGAAAAATGTACACAATTTGCAGAAACACACTCATAACTTTCAGAAAACACAACTTACCTTTAATGTTGAAAGTCTAACCTTTCCCGCAGACCTGTTGAGAAATAAAAGCAAGGAGGTGTTGAGTAGTGGAGGTGAGAAGGGAAATATTTCTACAAACTTATTAAAGACAAGCCCACGTTTTTAAAAACACATATATATTTTGTGATTGAAAAAAGTCTTATATGCATACAGAAAATATGGAAAACATAAAAAAGTAGAGAAGAAAATTAATGTGACACATAATCTTACCACCTAGAGATTTTGGGGAGTCCCTGGGTGGTGCAAATACTTAATGCACTCAGCTGCTAACCTCAAGGTTGGAGGTTTGAATCCACACAGAGGTGCCTTGGAAGAAAGGCCTGGTGATCTACTTCCAAAAAACAAGTCACTGAAAACCTATGGAGCACATTTCTATTCTAACACACACGGGGTTGCCACAGTCGGTGTCTTAGTCATCTAGTGCTGCCATAACAGAAATACCACAAGTGGATGGTTTTAACGAAGAGAAATTTATTTCCTTACAGTAAAGTAGACTAAAAGTCCAAATTCAGGGTGTCAGCTCCAGGGGAAGGCTTTCTCTCTCTCAGCCTTCTCATCAGTGTTCCCCTGGACTAGGAGCTTCTCGGCGCAGGGACCCCTGTCCAAAGGACGCGCTCTGCTCCTGGCACTGCTTTCTTGATAGTATGAGGTCCCCCTGTCTCACTGCTCACTTCTGTCCTTTATATCTCAAGACATTGCCTCAGGACACAATCCAGTCTTGTAGATCAGGTCCTGCCTTACTAACACAACTGCCACCCATCCTCCCTCATTAACATCATAAAGGCAGGTTTACAACATACAGGAAAATCACACAGTACCAGGAATCAGGGCCCAGTCAAACTGATACACGCATTTTTTGGGGGACATAATTCAAACCATGACAGTCGGAATCCACTTGATGGCAACTGGTGTGTGTGTATATATAAATACATATACATACACATGTGCACACACACACACACACACACGTAACCCATTATTACTACAATAAATACCCTTATATATAAAATTCTGTGTACCTTCATGATGAATTTCCTTAAATACATTCCTAGAAGTGGAATACAGTACTACTTGGCTCGGGATCTACCCCCTCAGTTTGCGCAGACATGCAGAGGGATCCCTGAGAGCATTTCTTTTTTTCTTGTTCTTTTTTTAAAAAAAATTGTTTTGTTTTCTTTTCCCCTTTTTGTCTTTCTTCATTATTCAGTTTATCATCTCTCTATACTTTCCTTCTCTTCCTGTCCCCTGAATACCTGGCGCTGAGTGACATGTCTACGCTTTCTAGCCAGGCTGTACTTCACGGCCTGGGACCAACTTCCCCAGACCTTGTAGCCGCACCGGTGGGATCCCTGGGAGCTTTTCTTTTTTCTTTCTAATTTTTATTCATTTTTTTCTTCTTCTTCTCCTTTTTGTTTTTCTCTATTTCATAGTTTCTCATCTCTCCACTCCAACGACAAGCTTCCCTAGCACTCTTTTTTGTTTGTTTGTATGTTTTTGGCTCCTGTTCCTCTCTGCTCTCTCTCCTCTCTCCCATACACATCTTAGCTCCACACATCACAATCTGCCCCCTCCATCCTGCCTACCTGCACAGAGCGCTGAACATCACGCCACCAAGCAGCCCTGGCACGGCCTACTGGAACCTGCCCTGCACTGATTACTGGCCCACCCTGGTGGCCATAGTAAGTGCCAGAAACAACCCATCCCAGCAAATCCTCTTCAGCTAGACCTGCCCTGCTGTACCACATCTGAGTGACTGACCCTGCCAATTGGAGGAGGCGAAAAGTATCGTGCCCACAGATGAGCAAACAACAAAGAACACACAGCCCACCTGCTCAGACATAGCCAAATAAAACAAAAAACAGGACAAAACAAACAAACCTACAACCAATAAATGAGAAAAATAACTTCCGAATGCTCCGAAGACAGCAGACAATATCAAAACATTTACAAAAACAGGATAGGATGGTTCCAGTAGGCATCCAAAATAAAACACCAGATGACTTTCCAGTAGAAGAAAAGGCACTAGACCTAAACGATAGGGAATTCAAATCTCTAATATTCAGAATTATCCAAGAGTTCAAGCAAAAAGTAGACAAAAATGACGAAAAAATAGACAAATTCACAGAAAACACAGACAAAAAATGGAAGAATTCAGGAAAATAATGCAGGAAAAAAAAAGCCAAAATAAATTCACAAGTAGAAATCATACAAAAACAACAATTAGAAATCCAAAAGATAAATAACAAGACTTTAGAAATGGACAGTGTCATAGAAGGGCTGAGGAGCAGGTTTGAAACGGTGGAAGACAGGATCAGAGAAATTGAAGACAAACAGTTGGATACAACTCTGTTTGAGGAAAAATCATAAAAATGAATGAAGAAAAATGAAGAGACCCTGAGAATTATGTGGATACAATTAAAAGCAAAAATTTGCGAGTGATCGGAGTTCCAGAACAAAGAGAAAACACAGAGAGGATCACTGAAGAACTGCTGACAGAAAACTTCCCCAATATCATGAAAGATGAAAAGCTGGCCATCCATACAGGATAGACCCCAAAAGAAAATCACCAAGGCATATCATAATCACACTCGCCAAAACCAAGGACAAACAAAGAATCCTGAGAGCAGTTCGAGAAAAACAAAATGTCACATACAGAGGAGAAACAATAAGACTAAGCTCAGATTATCTGGCAGAAACCATGCAGGCAAGAAGGCCATGGGATGACATATATAAAACCTTGAAAAAAAATTGCCAGCCAAGAATAATATATAATATATCCTGCAAAACTCTCATTCAAATATGATGGTGAAATTAGGACATCTCCAGATAAACAGAAATTAAGGGAATATGTAAAAACCAAACCAAGCTTACAAGAATTATTAAAGTGAGTCCTTCGATCTGAGAACAAACAACATCAGCTCACGGGCTGCATCCTGGACGCAGGATCGTACCAGCCAGATACCAATCTAGGAAATGAACTCTCAAGGACTATCCAAAACCAAAAGAAATACAATAGAGAATCAGAGCAGTTAATCTGCAAATGACAACAACATCAGAACAATAAGAGGGAATAAACGGTGTAGGTATAGAACCTTCTAGTGGAGAGGAGGCAAGGTGATACCAATAATAGACTGCTTCAAACTTAGAAAGATAAGGGTAAATTTCACGGTAACCACAAAGAAAGTTAACAAAACTACTCATAAAAATAAAGAGGGAAAACATAAAGTCTCAGTAGAACACAAAACCTACAAAAACAAAAGAAATGAAAAAAAAAAAATCCACAAATAAAAGGAACTCAGCATAGGAGAGTAAGAGGACCAAAGAAAAAGTCAGCACCACAAAAAAAGCACTACAAAATGACAGCAATAACTCACACCTATCAATAATTACACTGAATGTAAATGGCCTAAATGCCAGACAGTGACAGAATGGATAAAAAAAACAGGATCCATCAATATGCTGTCTACAAGAGACATACCTTAGAAACAAAGATGTAAATTTATTAAAAACAAAAGCATATTTATAATTTGCAAAGTTGGCTAAAATGATTTGCATCATGTGCTAAGATGAGAAAAGAACAATTCATTTCACTATAAGAAACAGTAAATCATTATTTAGTACCCCCACACAAAGCTTTCCTAATAGCAGCCTTGTCAATAACATAAAAATGGCTATAATTTATTAAGCATGTGCCAAAAACTGCTAAGACTTGACACACTCTCGCTTCTTTAGTCCTCACCACCCTCCTATGAGGTGCTTATATTACTTTCCTTATTTTACAGGACAAAAAATTGAGGCTTAGGTCAGACTAAGTAATTTAAATTTTGAAGCTACTAAATAATAGGGCCAGAATTTGACCCCAGACAGTCTGTCTCCAGGGCCTACTCTCTTAACCACTTTGCAATGTTGTCTCCTTTCTGGGTAAGGTCTTAAAAGATGACGGTTACAACACTACTGTAATTGGTACCGTGAATAAGCACCAAAGTAAAGCCAATTAGAGCTGCTTCTTGAGCTGGACTACACTGAATAAATCAAAGCCTGAATCCTAACCTGCCTTTAACAACTACAATTAACACCTAATTGATTTGGCATGGCTGGGGAATGAAACGTTCCTCATATGTAAAATTTCCAGATAGATGAAGGTTCTCTTTGAGTGGCAAACTTTTGAAAATATTTTAACTACTTTTGGATTTAAAACTTCAAAAGCAGCTTGTAAATAAGTACATGAACAGGCTAATAAGCCTTGGAGTTACAGTAATCTTTCCCTTGAGAACATCTTCTTAAAGGATATACAAATTTATCTTTTTTAATGATTCAGCATAATTACCATGATCAAATACTATATTTTAATATATAATGCCCTCAGGGGACCTTAAGGTGCAGGGGATTTATCTGCCTTCACAGTAAAGGTCCCTATGCTACTATGATTGGAATGTCTGTGTTTTATAGTTTTGTGTCTATTTACTCACTTTAAGTGGTCATTTCTTACAGCTGGCCATAGGCCTGCCTTTAAAAGCTTTCCTTCCTCCCCCCTTCTAATGTGTTGCTTCTACTCTGCATTGATGGGACACTAGATTTTTAAAAAACGAAATTTTATAGGAAAGGAAGAACCTAGAGATTGTGATTGAGGGTCTCCCCATGAGTTATGTACATAACTTTAATGTAGACATTGCAACACTTTTTTTAATGGTTCAAAGTGTTTATTTCTTGTTTTCTGCTGTACAGACAGTCCCCGGATTACAAACGGGTTCCGTTCCTAAATCTGTCTTAAAGTCTAATTTGTACGTAAGTCAGAACAATTAGGTATGGTTCATATCTAACGTAAGTTAGTCAAATGTTTATCTTAGTATATAGAGTACCTTTCTAGGCATAAAAAAATTACAGAAATACTTCCAGATACACTAAAACATCTTTAATATTACAGTAATAATCATGATTTGATGTATGTCACAAAGTAGCACATTTGTTATTACGAACCATTGTACATACCTCAAATGTTTAATATAACAGGCTTTACGGGGGTTGGTTTATAACTACATTATACGTAAATCGAACTTTCTTAACCTGGCGGACTACCTGGATCTGAGAGTTGTCATTAACAAAGAAGTGGCCACCAGATTAAGTGAGGTGTTAGTAATCTTCGGTATCCCTAGACAAACACTCAACTCTACTCTATAACTCAGTCTCTAACTTCAAAGTAGAGATAATAACATTATACTATTTCAGTGGTTTATATGCCTAAAGAAACCAACTATTCATGTTCAAGTTTGGGTATGGGTGGGGAAAATGGGGGACTAGGAGTCAAGAAAATTAACTTCTACTCTTGACTCTCCCTTCAGCTAGCTGCAAGGTTTTAAGCAAAAGTTTTTAAGAGTTCCTGTAATTTTAGGACATTTTATCTTAAGGCCCTTTATTAGTTTAGGAGTAAAGATATAACTTATACCATGATTAATGATCTAAATCTCATATCCTCTGATTTCCCTTATATTTGAGATATATTATAGGAAACATGGACATAACCTGACATACACCCCCAGTAATACTCTGATAAGTCAAGTTAACTAGGAAAATAGTCCTTCAAAATGTTATAGATACCTAAATAGAGCAAATTAGATTCCTCCTTTTTACAGGTTAAGGTCAGCATTTTTTTCCCAGAAAAAGTTCAAATGCCTACATAAAATAACTCTTTTTATGCCCCACACAAGTGAAAAATATTTAAGAAAATCCTGAAGTTATATACAGTCATATTTAAGTATAGGTGGTATATTCCACTTTAAAGAAAACCTAACCAACCTAACCAACAAACATGAGAACTTCAAAAGTTCATTTTTCTTTTTAAAAGAATTTATCACAGGGTATTTTTTAATCAAATATTGCTGATGCATTTAAATATCTGATTAACAAAACTTCATTTAAATAATAAATGTGTTTCTTCAAAGTTAAGCAAAAATAATACATAACTGTAAAGTGCTAAACATCCTTGCTTAACTAATGGCAAAAAAACCCCCAAAACTTCCAACATATTAATACTAATTACAAACACACTATATCTGATTTTGCAGCACAGTTTCTGAAATTGAAGACAGTGTCTATCAACGGTACTATTAAATTTAAACATGAAAAATAAATGAGAATTTTTTGAAACAGCTTCAAAACAAAGCCTGCTTCAAAAGTAAGTGTTGGTATTCTACTTAAAAAAAAAACAACCATGGCTTACAGATCAAATATTAAAATTATTTTTGGTGTGGCTTCCACTTAGGTTTTGAATACAAAGGCAATTTTCAGATTAGTACTTCACAACTTTCAATACACATGTGCATGCCGCTGCTATCGAGTTGATTCCAACTCAAAGTGACCCTACAGGACAGAGTAGAACTGCCCCATAGGGTTTCCAAGAAGCGGCTGTTGGATTCGAACTGCCGATCTTTTGGTTAGCAGCCATAGGTTACCGTAGCTCTTAACCACTGTGCCACCAGGGCTCCAACTTGCAATACAGATAGAATATTTTAATTCATTATATCTTGTTTTCTATAAGAAAAGTATTTTCACGCACTAACTAATGTTGAGTTTATACTAACAAAGTTCATGTTTGAATATAAAGTGGTATGTGGCAGATGCTTTCTCCAGTACCTAATCCATTTTGTATTTTAATTATAGTTTTTCTTTTGCAGCTAAGGTATTGATGTGCAGTACCAATGTATTTTAATATCTGCACAATACTCACTGTTTTAAAATACTTATATGGTTTCAAAAATGTTGCTTTGGTGATTTTGTAGGATGACACAGGAATTACTTCTCTTTTAAAAACTCTGAACTGATCCAGTGATAACCTTCAGATACCTGACATAAAATTCTCATTAGACTAATAAGGTCATTACTCTCAAGGGTAGGTTCCCAGTCACTGGGATTTGGATCTGATGACAGTAACTGCAACTTATCCAAAAGTTGTCCACCCAGTTTCCATAGGAAGCAATATGCAAATCCTTTATAACTCTGACATCATAGTACTGCATTCAATACAATTTCAGCAAAACATATAAATATGCAAGCAAAGCAACATTTTATTAATCTTACATGACTGTATTTTGGAACTTGTAAAACCCAACTCTCTAATTTGGTACGGTCAATAATGTTATCCATTTACTTTATAGAAATAAAAATCAGTCCAACAGAAAACATACAACAGTATTAATTTGGAAGTAGTGTAACAACTGTGGGTTTTCTGCCACAGTTGCTGAAAGTGAGGATCCTACCTATTGATGTCTCCTACTGTTAAAGTAATTTTCAGTAATTCTTTTTTAAAATCCTAAAAGGATAAAGAAATTCAGCCAGAAGGTAAGAATAAAATTTTGTTAAGTGTTTGAAGGAACCTTGAAATCATTGAGACCAACTATCTTATTTCACGTGTGAGGAAAATGAAGCTGAAGAAGGTTAAATTAATCCATTCACTTAACATTTACCTATTGCTTACTATATACCAGGCACAGTGCTAGACGTTGGGTTAAGTGAACAAAACAGACATGGCCCTGCCCCCATGGAGTTCATGCCAAGGTCAAAAGGACTACACAGGACTAGCTTAAGTCTTGCAGCCTCTCAATCTACCTTAGTAATTCTAATGTCTCTTCATGGTTTCACATGGCTAGGCAGCCAGTCAGGTGAAACTGTGGTCTCTTACTAAATCTTTGATTTACCTAGAAATACCACGAATTTCCCAGGGAAAGGTTGGGGGTCCCAGAGGCTAAAAGGGAAACATGACATCAATCTGGAAGTAGAAGGACTGTAAATTTAGCTAACGCAGTGAAAGAACACGAGCCAGAATCAGAAGATCTGAGTTTTAGTCTTGCATCTGCTAGTAACAATCTGTGCCCATAAGAAATATTTTAAAGGAAACATGGAAGAGTTTGGAAGGATAGAATGGGCACATATCCAAGGAAAAATGCAAAAACCTAAAAGAACAGTATCAGAAAGGCTTAGAATGCACTGAGATTTTTAAAAATACCAGATACAAAGATTTTCTTTAATTTATATTCAGAACAGGAACAACAAAAAGAAAGTACAGGTCTGCTGACTCCAGGGCAAACAGTCTAGTGTAAAAGGCTGCCTCAATTCTTTGTCTCCAGTTACGATTATTGACAGTCAAACCAGAAAGGGAAAAACAAATTGTGGAATGAGGAAACAGAATCCCAAAGCATTCAAGGAGATAAAAGCACCTAACGATTATAAATGAGTTCAATCTTCCTGAGTACTCAGAATTTACAGATAAGATAGCACAATTCCTATCTAAAGCCTTTGAAGAATCAGAGAGAACAGAAGAGGATGCTGTAATGAAAACACTCTAATATGCAACATTGGAAAGCATGCAGATGCCACAAGCTACTGACAAATTCACTTGATGTTAATCCCAAGCAAAATCCTTAAACACACTGTTGTTAAATGGTTTAAGAGCCCTAGGCAAGGGAAAAGATACTGATTGTCAGTGAGCATTCACAGAAAAGAAAATCATGCAAGATTAACCTAATTTCTTATTTTTTTTAAGAGAGAGTTATTGGCCTCGAACATAAAGGAAACACTGTACACAAAAAATATCTGGATTTCAGCAGAGACTTTTACAATTTTCTCATGATATCCTTTTAGATAATAAAAAAATTTAAGCTAGAAAATAATACACTTAGATGGGTTTGTAACTGGTTTAACATCACTACTTGAGATGTGCTAATTAATAGATCAATGAAAAACCAGAAGGAAATCTCAAATAATTTCTTTAGTGCTCAATCCTACTTGATGTTCTTATTAATGTCTTGGATGAGGACACTGAGGGCATATTTACCAAATTTGCAGATGACACAGTTAGGAGGATTACTGGCTGACAGGATCCAAAAGTATTTCAACAGGCTAGAACAATGGGCCACATCTTAACATAATGAAATATAGTAGGGATAACTGTAATATGCATGATGGGGGAGACATGGCTTAATAGTAAACCATGTGAAAACATCTAGGTATTTTTGTTGATGACCTGGACAGGGTGAAGACGATGACATGGCTGCCGAAAGAGTTAATATGATCTTACGCTGCACTAACAGAACTATTATGTTCAAAGCAAGGGGAATGGTAAGTTCTATTCCTTACAGATAAGAGCACACTTAAAATATTGTGTACTATTTGGGAAATAGTATTTTAAAAGGAACACTGATGAAACAGAACATATCCAAAAGAGAGAAACCAATTTGGTGAATGTTCTAGAAACCGAGTGGAATGATATAAAGAACTAAGGATAGCTATCCTGGAGAAGATAAGGAAGAAAAGTAGCTGTCCTTGTGTGTTTGAGGTATCATACACATAGAACTAGGACTAGAACTAAGAGTACAAATTACAAGGAGGTTGACTTTTGCTTGGCCTAATGATCTTAATAACAACCAGAGTACAGAAATGGGAATGAGCTATTTCCCTGATACAGTGTTCAAACAGAAACTGAATGACACCATTAACAGGGATATTGTGTGTATGTGTGGAACACATAACCTGCTGGGGCTTCTTGTTTCTAAGAATTACTATTTTTAAAGCTACAACCTCTCCAAACCTCCATTTCCACACCTGTAAAATGAGGGAGCGAGATTAGTTGAGCCCTTCATTCAATCAGCAGACACTTACTGGTTGCTTACCATGTGCCAGGTACTGCCAGGTGTTGAAAAAAAGACCAAGCCCTTGCCCACAGAAAGGTCACAATCCCATGGGTAAGGCAAATACATGAACAGATAATTTCAATGCAATGTGGTAATTGCAATGACATTCAAGAACACGATTACGGTATCTTGGAAGTACAGAGGAGAGGCACCTAAGTGTGTGAGTGGAGGAAGGGGATATATCGGAAAAGGCTTCCTGAAAGAGCCCTTTCAGCTATTTCTACAATACAAAGTTACACCACGCTACAGAGAACTGTAGGAGTCCTGGATGGTGCAAAAGGTTAAAGTGTTCGGCTGCTAACTGAAAGGTTGGAGGTTGGAGTTCACCCAGAGGTACCTGGGAAGAAAGGCCTGGCAATCTACTTAAAAAAATCAGCCACTGAAAACCTTATGGAGCACAGTTCTACTCTGATACACATGAAGCTGCCATGAGTTGATTCCGACTCAAGGGCAGCTGGTAGAAGAGAACTGTAAATGCTTTAAAACACTAAATAAATGTATACAAAACATTTCAATCCTCTAAACTAGCACTTGCTAAAGATGAATTATTCTGTTTACTGATGGTTAGTCTAGTCTGTCCAGATAGTTCTTACATGGGAGGAGCTAGAAACCTAGTTGTGTTTTTTGGTTTTTAATTAATCAAGGAGAGCAGAGCTCTTTTGTGATTTTTGTTTTGCTCTAGGAATCCTGAAATTTATACCTAAGTCATTTGATCTAATCAAACCTATATGCATGGCTTAGCTGTTTTTATTTTCCCTCCATTTGGCATATAGTACCTTTTAACCGTTAGAGATCTTTCTACGATAAAAAATAGAAGCTTTGCCACTATAGAAATCAAACAAAAATGAATCTTTTATTTTAGATGTGGTCCAGTAGACATGTAATCAATCTAGAATCTATTAATTACCTGACCTGATCTTTGTGAAATTGGTGAATGTCTCTGGACTTTAAGATTTTGGATTTATTTTGGAAAGTATATACAGTGAAACTGCATATAGGCTGATTTTCTTATAGAAGTCTATTTTTTAGTTTAACTTTAAATTATTATCCTTAGTATACAATATTTGATATGTACAGAAGAGTGTATATATAGCATAGACATATGTAACAATGAAGCATAACAAATAAAATGAACTCCTGTGGCTTACCATGTCACCAGAGAACTATAAGACTATCGATACCAGTGCAGCTAATGCTTGCTCTAATCTATCTGCCTGCCCCTCCCTCAGAGGTAACCGCTATCACAAATTTTATTGTTCCCTTACTTTTTTGTTTTTTAAAATAGTTCCATCATACATGCATGCATACCTAAACAATATACTGTTAAGTTTTTCTATTTTTGATTTTCACTGATGCATGTCTCAGTTATCTAATGCTGCTATAACAGAAATACCCCAAGTGGGTGGCTTTAACAAACAGAAGTTTATTCTCTCACAGTCTAGTAGGCTAAAAGTCCAAATTCAGGGTGTCAGATCCAGGAGAAGGCTTTCTCTCTCTGCTGGCTCTGGAGGAAGGTCCTTGTCATCAATCTTCCCCTGGACTAGGAGCTTCTCAGCACAGGAACCCTGGGTGGTATGAGGTCCCCCTATCTCTCTGCTCGCTTCTCTCTTTTATATCTCAAAAGAGACTGACATAAGACACAACCTAATATTGTAGATTGAGTCCTGCCTCATTAACATAACTGCCACTAATCCCACCTTATTAACATCATAGAAGTAGGATTTACAACACATAGGAAAATAACATCAGATGACAAAATGGTGAACAGTCACACAATACTGAGAATTATGGCCTAGCCAAGTTGATAGATATTTTAGGGGGACAAAATTCAACCCCTAACAGTACATTTCCAAAGAAAAAAGTGCTGGACTCTAAAACAACAAACATTGCACTCTAAGATCTTAGTATCCCCACCACAGTAAAGGCTACCTGTCATGGATTGAATTATGTCCCCCCAAAAATGTGTAGGTCGTGATTCCCAGTATTGTATGATTATGTAATCTGATGTGATTTCCTTATGTGTTGTAAACCCTACCACTATGATGAGATTATATGTGATCTCCTCATGTGTTGTAAATTCTGTCACTGTGATGAGGTTATGCTGATAAGGTTTACAAGATTAACTAATGTCTTGATCCAGTCTCTTTTGAGATATAAAAGAGAGACATGGGAACCTCATACCACCGAGAAAGCAGTGCCGGGAACAGAGCATGTCCTTTGAACCTGAGGTTCCTGTGCAGAGAAGCTCCCAGACCAAGGAAAGACTGATGCATCACAAGGACCTTTCTCCAGAGCCGACAGAGAGAGAAAGCCTTCTCCTGGAGCTGATGCCCTGAATTTGTACTTGTAGCCTACTGGACTGTGAGAGAATAAACTTCTCTTTGTTAAAGCCATCCACTTGTGGTATTTATGTTAGAGCAGCACTACATGACTGAGACACTACCCTTGTCATTGCATGCTCTAGTTGTATTTAAATCTCACAAATGTGCCCACACCCACTAGTCCCGTTCTAGAGCTGCCAGATTTAGCAACTAAACATACAGAACACCCAGTTAAATTCCAATTTCAGAAAAACAACAAATACACTTTTAGTATGTTTATCTGTAATTGGAATTTAATGGGGAATCTTATATTTTATCTGGCAACTCTGCCCTCGTGCCCAAGTTAATTAGGTAGACAATTAACCCTATGATCTGTTAGTGTGTGATAAAAGGACAAAGCGGGAAGAACTGCATGACCATTGCCCTTGTATAAATACTCATCTATGTATTCAGTAGAGTTCACTGACTGGAAAGAAAATGCGCGTGTGTGTATTCGGTCAAAGCTTTTCCAGATAGTACATTCAGGCTATGCTTAAATGCAAATACCATATATGGTATTATGTACATTTATCCAAAACATTCAGTAAAGAGTAGGAAGGTGAATTAACAGTTTCATTATATTGGCTTAGATTGCAAAGAAAAAGATGGCTACTACAACAAATTGACAAAATCTCTAGATATGTAAATGACTTATAACCATTATTTGTGAAAGATATTTATATGAAACTGTTCACAGTCAATGTGTTCAAAATGAGGTTAACCTATATAGGTTAAATAAAGATCAACAGCCAACTTTCTAGCTAAGCATCAATTAAAATTATATTGTCATTAAAAAAAGGATTCAGTTACTACATATACAAAGTCATTTTAGGATACTCTCCTCATTTTATAAAAAGGATACTAGAAATATTTCAGATTAGTTATTTCTATACCAATCAAAAAAGCTGATGAGCCTCTCCAATATGAAGAGAATTTGCTTCTCAATTGTCAGCGTATTCTCTGAACATCCTCCCACAACCTCAAGTACTAATAGCTCCTGGATTTAAATGGCAATTGACAGAACCCATATAGATTAGATTCCCCAAATAGAAACACTGCCTTCCTAGCTTACTGCAAAACCCATGTTTTAAAATCAGGCATTCACATGGCAGACTACAGCAGGAGTCGAACTTGGTTTTTCAGAGCTTCTGCATTCTCTCCAGGCAATTACTGGATCATCTTTTCCAATTTTAAACTCAAATCTTCACTGCTCATGTGATATGAATTTAGGGTAATCAGGACTTAAAATCATGGTGCAAGTGTTCAAATCTACTTTTAAAATAAGAACACTGAATTTCTGTAGTTTCAAACAGCCAGCTCCCATAGGCCATCCTACATCTAGTTTCTCACTCATTAGCTATAAACAGATCCTTCTGTCTCTTGGGCTTGGTGTTTCTCTACCTTTTACCTGAGAGTTACTTGGAAAACACACACACACACACAATCTGTAAGCCTTCCGTGGATAGGGAGCAATTAGTGTACAGACTACTCTACATTTGCCACCTGCTTCATATTCAACGAAACAACTAGAAACTCAAAGAATCACCTCCTAAATTAAAATATACATATATATTATCTCATACTTAAAGGAGCCCTGGTTGTGCACTGGTTAAGCACTCGGCTGCTAACCAAAAGGTCTGTGGTTTGAACCCACCTGCCACTCCGCAGGTGAAAGATGTGACAGTCTGCTACCGTAAAGATTTACAGCCTTGGAAAACCTGTGGGGCAGTTCTACTTTGTCCTACAGGGTCGCTAAGAGTAGAAATCAACTCAAAAGCAGTGGGTTTATCTCGTACTTAACATCCTCATTTCCAGACTTCTCATTATACTGGGTGAAAAGAATATTAAAAAAAAAAAACAATTGGGCATCATACAGAAAATGAACTGACAAGGTCTTCTTTTCTTCCTGTTAGTAAAGTGACTCACTTTTTTTGGGTGTTTTTTTTTTTTTTTTTTTTTTTGTCATGCTGAATTCTATTTGGTTGGCTCTTCTGAAAAAGTCTCTTGTAAGGTTG
>NW_004444004.1:12506978-12557701 GCF_000243295.1 Trichechus manatus latirostris | reverse complement strand
TGTTAGTAAAGTGACTCACTTTTTTTGGGTTTTTTTTTTTTTTTTTTTTTTTTAGGCACAGAGAAAAAAAGGTGGTTGGCTCTTCTGAAAAAGTCTCTTGTAAGGTTGCCAAATTCCTGATACACTTATAAAGAGGTAAAAAGGAGTGATGACATGACTCAGTCAGCTGGAATACAGCTGGGTTGCTTAGGAAATATTTTTCTTATAGGAAGGTGACTACAAAGGGTTTGACTAAGGAATTACCTTATAGTTTTTATCCCCCTCCCCCCTCCTCTTTCTGCCTTTGCTATAAGGACAATATAAAAAGTCAGATGAGCTTAAGCACTGCATCAAGAAACTGAATCAAGCAGAGAAAAGAACAGTTTGCCTGTACGAAGAAGGTGTTGGGACTCTAAGTTCCTTGAGGAGAACAGGATATGAGCACAGTTAAGGCCTATCTTAGCTAATCATTCAAGTAAGCAGGTAATTAAAGGGTTTTGATTTCTAAAGCCAAGTAAGCTGAAATAGGAAGATCTGATGGCAAACTAAGACCAACACTGAAGTGCTAAGTCTAAACTGGGGATCAGGTTTCTGGTGCTCGGAAAACACTGACATAAAGATTTTTTTCCACTTAGGCCAGTCAGAAAACAACAAGAAGAAAAACATACACACAAATAAAAAAGCCCAAGGTTGAACAAAAAATTGAACAGTTCAAACTTAGAGAACAAGACTTTTTTTTTTGTAATTTTGCTCTAACTGCATAGTTTTTAACATTTGGTATGCAGTTATTGTTCATTGGAATTGAAATATATATACTGATTTTGTTTATTCTTACGGAAGCATTAGACTAGATTATGTGCTAAGTATGAAAACTCCCCACAGAAGGCTGGGAAGTCAAGAACCACCTTCAACCTGGTAAGAGTACTCCAATTAAAAAAATGGTATTTAAATGAAAATCATCTACTAGCCTTTCAAACCCAAATCATTTGTGACAGTACCATGCCTATTCTCATAGTTGTATTTTAAGTTAGCTACTTACCAAAGAGCCCCGGTGGCGTGGTGGTTAAGCACTTGGCTACTAACTGAAAAGGTCGGCGGTTAGAACCCACCAGCTGCTCCACAGGAGAAAGACGTGGCAGTCTGCTTCTGTAAAGATTACAGCCTTGGAAACTATGGGCAGTTCTACCCTGTCCTACAGGGTTGCTGAGTCAGAATCGACTCCATGGTAACGGGTTTGGCTTTTTTGATTTCACTGCCAAAAGTGAGAATCCCAACTAAACCTAAAAATTCTAGGAATAGCCAGAAAAAATAAGTGCTAGGCAAGCATAACCTAGTCTTATTTTCCTAGTACATCCTAAAAAGTCATGTTTCAACTCGGTACTAGGAAATAGGAATCACTCAAATCCTTAGATACATGGCAATATGGCTCATTAACAAGATTATCAAAAAGCTGAGGATATAGTTGTGACAATTATCTAATAGGGAATTAACTGAATCCTCAAGATGTGAACTGGTACTTTTATTATCCTTTGAAAGGCCATTTTGTGTTAAATACTATAAAAGCCTAGAAGTAGAATATACCTAAACATACCTAATTGATATCAATGATATTAATAAAAATAGATGGTGAGAAAATTTAGCACAATGGCTTGTATTTTTTGAAAGTAGGTTTTGTGGCAACATTTAACAATGATCTTTAATGAAATTAAAGGAAACTTTCTCATGAAATATAAATCTGTTCACATATAAGATAATTACAAACTTAGAGTGGACCCTTAAGCAACTTTCTCTTGTCTAAAATGATAATCTGATTTTTCAAAAATGATTCATGTAACAAATGTAGCTACCATATTCCAGAAAGAACAGCTTGATAATCTATTTATGGACAAAATAACAGAAAAATAAATCATCTCCCTGAGCCTACTCAAGAATTCTAAACTAAAAACCTTCTACTCTGTACATTTACAACCGTTCAATAAATACCAACATTGAAACAATTAACTCCAGGTTAGGTTAGCTATCACAGTGTCCCAATTTGCCAAAGTGGGTTAGAATAAAAGTCACTCCCATTAATGATTAAAAGTAATTTCTAGTAAAATTGGGACAAAAATAGATAACTAAATTTATGCCCGCCTGGAGAAGTTAATACCAAATGCAATCTTGCTAAATCACGTTGTAACTTGTTTTTTAAAAAGTAAACAAGTTGTTGGGCTACAGACCATATTATAGAAGCTTTATCAAATTAATGTGCTAATATGATTTTGTAAGTTATCCAAAACATCCAATGGTGAACTAAACTTAAAAAGAAGTAAATGTCAGTAACTTCTAAGGTCAACCTTAAATAAAAATTAGAGCCCTAAAGGACCTGTCAGAACACCCCTTCTTTTTAAAATTGAAATCAATCATTTCTATTATCTGTGACCTGATTATTCAGACTGTGAGATTTCTTGGTTTTCTTCTTCTGAGTTCACTGCTCATCACCAAAGGTGGGCCAAAACCAAACCCTTTGCCTTCGAGTCGATTCTGACTCATAGCAACTCTCTTGGATAAGAGTTGAACTGCCCCATAGGGTTTCAAGGCTGTAAATCTTTACAGAAGCAGACTGCCACATCTTTCTCCCATGGAGTGGCTGGTGGGTTCCAACTGCGGACCTTATGGCTAGCAGGTGAGTGCTTAACCACTGCATCACCAGAGCTCCTTCAAAGATGAGCAGAGGAGCAAAATTTAAACCAAGCCATTTTTCTTTATTAAATTTTTTTTTGTACTGAAGGAGCCCTGGTCACGCAATGGTTAAGCGCCCAGCTGCTAACCAAAAGGTCGGTGGTACAAATCTACCAGCCCCTGTGACAAAAGACCTGGTGATCTGCTCCTGTGAACATTACAGCCTAGGAACCCCTACCGGGCAGTTCTACTCTGTCATATAGGGTCACTATGAGTCGGAACCAACTCGATAGCACACAACAACAATAACTCCCACAGTAGGCACTCAGTAAACGTTTGTCAAGTGAACATAAAAATTTTTTTTTTTAGACTGTCATTTTCTCTGATAAAAGGTTTGGTGGGAAAGTAAGCTGTAAACTAATGACTGAACTGCGGTTTTGGTGTAATTGGTAGCTTTTAATTATTCATGTTCTCCCTGAATATCAAGTGCTCTGTTACAAATTATATTTCTATATTTTATGTATTTGAATTTCTATTTCTACATTATTTTATAAAATACATATTAAGGATTGATAAATGTCCTAGAAAAATCTTAAGTTACCCAGCAATACACAAAACATTCTGTAGGCCAAGTTTAACACCACTATTATTTATTATTTTAAAAGATCATTCAATCTTATTTACATCTGAAATAGTAACTACTGATAATGTAATTTTTCTAATTACCTAGCTATCAGGAATGTATTTTTCCCACTAATTTGATAGCCAAAAGATGTCTGATTATGTGAAAAATGTTAATAAGTACCACATGCACTCACTGTGACTGCTAGAAAACAGGTTTGAAGGGAAAGAAAAAAGCCTGTGTTTTCAGTTAGTGGCTTGTGGACAAAAATATAAATCAGAGTCATTCTAAAAAAAAAAAAAAAAACAAACCCACAACACAGTATTGTGGTCTAACTAAAGAAATGACAACAATCTACAAAACAATTACAGAAAAAAAAATGGGATAGAGACTTTTTGATGAGGCACAGAGGCTCAAATCAGTGTGGCTCACATCCTGAGGGGTATTCCCTTAGGAACAAAGAAACTACCCTTTGAAATGCAGTTAGCAGTGGCTGGGATTCTAGCTCTTACCACCAGAGCAAGGTCATTTTCTGACCTGGTTACCATTCCATAATCAATTATGTTAAAGTATAAAAAGAAGGGCATAAAAAATACTTTTTAAAAAATTGTTTTAAGGAGTAAATTATACATACTCACATTTAAATGGTTCACATTTAAAATACATCACAAAGTGTTTATAGTTTAGAACAGAAAAACAGGGAGAAGCCTAATGTTTTAAATTGCCATTCAAGACCACTCATCTAGTTACACGTTAGTGGATTTAAAAGTCTCAATTCCACCTCTTATTGGGTGTGTGACAAGTACCTTACCCTCTCTGAGCTGCCAAGTTTTCTTATTTGTAAAATTAGGGTAATAACTGTCCTATCTATCTCACAAAAATTGTTCTGTCTCACAGAACTGCAGGATAATTAGAAGAGATAACCTGAGTGAAAGTACTTTGAAAACTAAAACTCAAGTTTAGTTGACAGTATGGCATTATCACTCTTGCGTGTAACAACGTGTAGGCCTATAATACTTATTGTGACTATAATACTTATTGTGAACTCATTCATTCCTCAAAAAAAGTTGGTAACAAGGAATTGATACGATTGCAGGATAACTAGCAACACCTCCCAAAGCTTCACTGTTAACATTTCATATTACTGAGTACAGGATGTCCCCAAGTTACAAAGGTCCCATGAACCCAAACCAGTGTCCTTGCCCCCCTTCCTTTCTCCTTCCTCATCCTTATAGGAACTGGTGTGTGTGTGGGGGGAGGTTTAGGGAGAAGTGGAGATTTGAGAGAACCCAGAAGCTCAAAAGTAGAAGAAATTGTGAGAAGCAGAATACCAGAGAGCATGCTACTCCATTCCCACCTCAATCTTTTGTCATCACTACACATAAATTCTGGACATCTCTCTATGCTGCAAAATAAAGCAAAGGTTAAAAGTAAACAACCAAGAGATATGAACCTGAAACATAACAGGGATAGTAAAGTTCACTTAAAGGAAAGGAGCTTGATCTCAGTCATCAACCTTACCCCTAAGGACAATCCAATAAAGATGAAATACCAATTGCAAAATACTTACAAACCTACTCACTTTCACTCACAAAGTTACTAGCTTTATCAAGTTATATCAGTAAATTCATTCTGCCCACCTATCTTCCATTAACATGGAAGATCTACCTCCCACCTGAGTTACCAACCCCACTTACCAATGTAGTCACTATATCCAATTTAATCAATCTTTCCCTTACTCCTTCCAGATGTTTCCACCCTTTATACTTCATCCTTCCTTGTCCTTTCTCAGTTGTAGTCTCATCCCATCCATTAACCAGTAAGTCCTTAGGCTAAGGATCTGTGTACTAATGACATAGGATAAACTAGGAAAGAGAAAGCTAGGGGTGGAAGGGGTGGCATTGGGGTTGAGAAAAACGTTCAAAGCACCTGTCATTTCAGTTTGACATGGGAAAATAAGCCTTATTTCTAAATCGGAAAGAGAGATACTTTCTGAAAAATACACACACTGTCTAAAGAGAAGAATTCTACTTTGGTTTTCAAAAACTAAATGACTTATGCTATTGTTATGTATGGAAATGATACCAATATTGGTGCAGTCACTGACAGATTAACCACCTCCAATTCAGATAATCTGGGGGATTAATCATGGATATTTAGAAGGTATTACTACACTATGCAACATTAACCAGCATGAGCACCAAAACCAAACATTAACAGAAGCAGTTTATATATTCTGAATATTTCTTCAATATCCTTATTTTCAGCAAAACAAGCATATTATATTCATATTTATCATTTTAAAATATTTTAGTTATATGAATTCTGAGGTTTTTAAAACATAAGAAATGTATTTGTCAATTAACTATTAAAGACTTATAATAAAGACTCATACAATACGCAGTCTTTACCTTTCTTTTCCTGTTTATTCAAAGGCTACAAAAGAAACCTTTCCTATTTAATTTCTAAACAGTTTTGTCAAATTAAAATGAACTATTGTGTTTTTAGACAAATAACACACATCTTCTACCTTTGTTTGCCAACCGAGCCCCCCATGAGGTATTTTCATAAGCGCCGCTGTGTGTTTACAAAAATACCTCAGGGGGTGGGGTGCGGCTGGCAAACAAATGTAGAAGCCACGTGTTATTTGTGCAAATATACAGTAACCTAAGGCCAAACATTATTTCTACAACCTACAGAAATTATTTTTGTTAAAAGCCAGATTAATTACTTTAATAGCTGTTGATGAATCAAGATGTTTTTAAGTCACTTCAGCTAGTTCATAACGATTGTTTTTGTTGTTGTTGTTAGGCGCTGTTGAGTTGGTTCCATCTCACAGTGACCCTATGTACAAAAGAATAAAACACTGCCCGGTCCTGTGCAATCCTCAAATTGTTGCTATGTTTGACCCCAATGTTGCACCGTGTCAATCCATCTCATTGAGGCTCTTCCCCTTTTTTGCTGACCCTCTACCAAGCATGATGTCCTTTTTCAGGGACTAGTCCCTCCTGATAACATGTTGAAAGTATGTGAGGCAAAGTCTCACCATCCTGGCTTCTAAGGAGCATTCCTTCTGGCTGTACTTCTTCCAAAACAGATTTGTTCATTCTTCTGGCAGTTCATGGTATATTCAATATTCTTCGCCAACACCACAATTCAAAGGTGTAAATTCTTCTTCCGTCTTCCTTATTCATTGCTCAGCTTTCACATGCATATGAGGCGATTGAAAACACCTTTGCTGCAGCCACTGTGTCAATCCATCCCATTGAGGGTCTTCCTCTTTTTTGCCTACCCTCTACTTTACGAAGCAGGAGGTCCTTCTCCAGGGACTGTTCCCTCCTGATAACATGTCCAAAGTACCTGAGACGTAGTCTCGCCATCCTTGCTTCTAAGGAGCATTCTGGCTGTACTTCTTCCAAGACAGACTTGTTCATTCTTTGGGCAGTCCATGGTATATTCAATATTCTTCACCAACACCATAATTCAAATGCATCAATTCTTCTTCAGTCTTCCTTATTCTTTGTTCAGCTTCGGCATGCATATGGCATGCATACGAGGCGACCTTTTCCAACTTTCGCATTCCAATCACCAGTGATTACCAATGCATCTTGACTGCACGTCTGATCAATTTCAGAATACAGAAGATGGTTAAAATCTTCAGTTTTTTCATCTTTGGCATTAGTGGTTGGTGCATAAATTTGAATAATAGTCGTATTAACTGGTCTTCCTTGTAGGCGTATGGATATTATCATATCACTGACAGCTTTGTAATTTCATGCCATTCGTCTTCAATTTGTCATTCCTGGTAATAGCAAACCATACGATTTTTTGATTCAAAATGGCCAATACAAGTCCACTTCAGCTCACTAATGCCTAGGATATTCATCCTCAAGCATGCCATTTCATTTTTGACAACTTCTAATTTTTCTTGATTCATACTTCGTACATTCCACATTCTGATAATTAATGGATGTTTGTAGCTGTTTCTTCTTATTTAGAGTCCTGCCACATCAGCAAATGAAGGTCCCAAAAGCTTGACTCCATCCACGTCATTAAGGTTGACTCCACTCTGACGAGGCAGCTCTTCCTCAGTTGTATTTTGAGTGCCTTCCAACCTGAGGGGGTCCTCTTCCGGCACCATATCAGACAATGTTCTGCTGCTATTCATAAGGTTTTCACTGGCCAATTTTTTCAGAAGTAGACTGTCAGGTCCTTCTTACCAGTCTTAGTCTGGAAGCTCTGCTGAAACCTGTCCTTCATGGGTAGCCCTGCAGGTATTTGAAATATCGGTGGTATAGCTTCCAGCATCACAGCAACATGCAAACCACCAACAGTACGACAATTTGACAGAACAGTGCTGGCTCATGATGATACTGAGTCTAAAACCACATCTGCAAATATATTTCTTAAACAGTCACCCTTGATTTTGAAACTTATTCTAGTTGATATTACAAAGGGATGTCCATTGGATGTTGGTGATGCAATGCATTCAAACTTCAAGACAAAAACTAACATTGAAAAACTGGGAAAATTAGTATGAGGAAATTGCTGCTTAAACTTTTTTTTTTTAAATTGTATATGTTTAAAATGTTTGGAGACAAAAAGGTTTAGTGAGCTTCAGAGAAACTGACCCTGACAGAATACCAAATTGTAAACTGCCAGACATCTGCAGCTGGTAATAAAATGCTAAAACCTGAAGAGCTTTAGCAGAACCTGATTATATGGTAATCCTAGTATCTGAAAGAAGGCAAAAGAGCTAGAATAACTGATGGGCTGTTATAGTAACCAAGATAAATTTGTACACTGACTGTGGAAAAACATTGGGGTTGCCATCAGGTATGAGGCCCACATTATGTCTTATGTGCTTTTTCCTCAATTTTGAATCATGAGATGATAGACTAACACAAAGAATGCCCAGTTTGAAACAACAGAATAGTTTCACTGTGAAGAGTAAAGAAAGCACCTAATTAAAGGTTTAACTGGTTAGCAGGATAACATACAGCAGCTGGAGGTGAACAGACTTTCAAATACTTTGTGGAATTTTGAAGAAATTAGTTCACCTCTGGGTAGAAAACAGAAATGTAAGTTAATTATCAATTCAAGTTAAGTATCAGTCGGGCAGCATAAAGCACTAACAATTTTAATTACTTTAAATTTTGTTTGTGGTATTTCTTAAACGTTATTAATCTCTTACAGAAGGAGTTATTTAATTCACACTGTATATATGTATGTGTGCAGCTAAAAGAATACTAAATGGTATGATTTGTCTTACCCGAGTTATCCAGGCGCAGGAAAGAAGCCTTAAAACTTGGTCTCTATACCCGCTGCTTAGGCTACCTTCAACTCCTCTAACCTCCGTGACCTCAGCCTCTTACTCCCAGACACTACCTCTGCTACCACCACCACTACTACCCTAGAAAGTATCCACCAGACTTGTAGGCAGAGTATGCGCGCAGGGAACAGTCTCTTCATGGGGCTCGCCTGGCAAATTCACCTAACTTTGTCAAAGGCATAAGAATGAGCTGAAGAGAACACGTGGATTGCTGTGTAAAGGCTGTGCAATAAGTCTCAAATACCAACAATTAAATATTATTTCCTATTTGATAAGACCATTACTGAACTTCAATATGTGAAAACTACCTAAGTTTTTACATTTTTAAAAATAAAATTTTATCTACCCAATTAAGGAGGTTAAAACAGAATGGTTTTCAATTTACATGAGTTCGTACAGATTCAAATTGAGCCCCCAAACTGCCATACTGCTACAGTCTATTTTATCTCCGTAAGTCAACAATTCAGAACTTGAATTTACTAGTTAATATGTAGAAGGTTTTTTCCCCAGTTCAATATGTTACATGGGTGTGTTAAAACAGCATTTATAAATATTTTTCTATCAATCTACAAAACTAATAGCAATCAAATACAATCTATGATTAAATGCCAACCCATGAACAAACAGCCATTTTTTTATTGTTGTAGTTTAAATGGAGTTTACATTTCAAGTTCATCTCCCATACAAAAATTTATACATACATTGTTATGTTACCCTAACTGCTCTCCCCATACTGTGACAGCACGCTCCTCCTTTCCACCCGATTCCCCATGTCCATTCAACCAGCTCCTAACCCTCTCTGCCTTCCCATCTCACCTCCGGACAGAAGCTGCCCGTTTAGTCCCTTGTATCTACTTAAGCTAAGAGGCATACTCCTCATGAGTATCAGCTTATGTCCCACAGTCCAGTCCAATCCCTGTCTGAAGAGTTGGCCTCAGAAATTGTTTTAGTTCTGGGCTGATAGAGACTCTGGGGGCCATGCTTTCCGGGGTTCCTCCAGTCTCAGACCATTAAGTCTGGTCTTTCTACTTGAATTTGAGTTCTCCATCCCACCTTTCTCCTGCTCCATCCAGGACTCTCTGCTGTGTTCCCTGTCAGGGCGGTCATTGGTGGTAGCCCCGCACCATCTAGTTCTTCTGGTCTCAGGCTGATGAAGTCTCTGGTTTATGTGGCCCTTTCTGTCTCTCGGGCTAACACTTTCCTTGTGTCTTTGGTGTTCTTCATTCTCCTTTACTCCAGGTGGTTGGGACCAATTGATGCACCTTAGATGGCGGCTTGCAGGCTTTTAAGACACCAGACACCACTCACCAAAGTAGGATGCAGAACATTTTCTTAATAAGCTTTGTTATGCCAGTTGACCTAGATGTTCCCTGAAAGCATGGTCCCCAGAACCCTACCCCTGCTACTCTGTCCCTCAAAGTGTTTGATTGTATTCAGGAAACTTCTTAGCTTTCATTTAGCCCAGTTGTGCTGACTTCCCCTGTAGTGTGTGCTGTCCTTCTCTTTACCTAAGATAATACTTGTCTACTATCTAGTTAGTGAATAACTCTCACTCTCTCTCCCCACCCTCATAACCATCCAAACAGCCATTTTTAAGGAATCTTTCCTAAAGTAACCCTTATCAGACATTTTTTTAAATTAAAACTTGTATCAATTTTCAATTTAGAGAGAAATGTTTCTGATACCTAAGTAAAGTGAGAAGCTGAGTTTTCAAGAAAAGCAGCTATGCAACTTTTTGTTTTTTAGACTAACACAATTCTTCAGGACAGTTCGATTTCAGCTGCCATGATTTAAAATCAAGACACATGCCCCGGATGAGAAAGCATTACTGAAGAAGAACAAAGACAGTCTCTTTAACAAATGGTGCTGGCAAAACTGGATATCCATCTGCAAAAAACTGAAACAAAACCCATACCTCACACCATGTACAAAAACGAACTCAAAATGGATCAAAGACCTAAATATAAAATCTAAAACAACAAAGATCATGGAAGAAAAAATAAGGACAATGCTAGGAACCCTAATATATGGCATAAATACTATACAAACCATAACTAACAATGCACAAACACCAGAAGAGAAACTACGTAACTGGGAGCTCCTAAAAATCAAACATTTATGCCCATCAAAAGACTTCACCAAAAGAGTAAAAAGAGAACCTACAGACCAGGAGAAAATTTTTGGCTACGACATACCCGATAAGGGTCTAATCTCTAAAATCTACAAGATACTGCAACACCTCAACAACAAAAAGACAAATAACCCAATGAAAAAATGGGCAAAGGATATAAACAGACACTCCAAAGAAGACATTCAGGTGGCTAACAGATACATGAAGAAATGCTCACGATCATTAACCATTAGAGAAATGCAAATCAAAACTACAATGAGATACCATCTCACCCCAACAAGGCTGGCACTAATCCAAAAAACACAAAATAATAAATGTTGGAGAGGTTGTGGAGAGACTGGAATACTAGTGGGAATGTGAAATGGTACAACCACTTTGGAAAACAATTTGGTGCTTCCTTAAAAAGCTAGAAATAGAAGTACCATACAATTCAGCAATCCCACTCCTTGGAATATATCCTAGAGAAATAAGAGTTGTCACATGAATATATATATGCACACCCATGTTCACTGCAGCACTGTTCACAACAGCAAAAAAGATGGAATCAACCTAGGTGCCCATCAACGGATGAATGGATAAACAAATTATGGTACATACACACAACCGAATACTACGCAACGATAAAGAACAGTGATGAATCCACGAAACATCTCACAACATGGATGATCTGGACGGCATTACGCGGAGTGAAATCAGTCAGTTGCAAAAGGCCAAAGATTGTATAAGACCACTATTACAAGAACTCAAGAGAAGGTTTAAACACAGAAGAGAACACTCTTTGATGGCTACGAGGGTGGGGAGGGAGGGAGAGGGGATTCACTAACTAGATAGTAGACAAGAATTATCTTAGGTGAAGGGAAGGACAACACACAGTACAAGGAAAGTCAGCACAACTGGACCAAAACAAAAGCTAAGAAGTTTCCTGAACACAACCAAATACTTTGAGCGACAGAGGGGCTGGGGCCTGTGGATAATAGTTTCAGGGGACATCTACATCAATTGGCATAATAAAGTTTATTAAGAAAAGGTTCCGCATCCTACTTCGGTGAGTGGCATCTGGGGGTCTTAAAAGCCTGCAAGGGGCAATCTAAGATGCATCAATTGGTCCCAACCCACTTGGAGCAAAGGAGAATGAAGAACACCAAAGACACAAGGAAAATATTAGCCGAAGAGACAGAAAGGGCCACATAAACCAGAGACTGCATCAGCCTGAGACCAGAAGAACTAGATGGTGCCCGGCTACCACCAATGACTGCCCTGACAGGGAACACAACAGAGTCCCAGATGGAGCAGGAGAAAGGTGGGGTGCAGAACTCAAATTCTAGTAAAAAGATCAGACTTGATGGTCTGACTGAGACTGGAAGAACCCCAGAAAGCACAGCCCCCAGACTCTCTGTCAACCCAGAACTAAAACCATTCCCGAGGCCAACTCTTTAAAGAGTAGACTGGACTATAAGACATAAAATGATACTCGTGAAGATTGTGCTTCTTAGTTCAATCAAATACATGAGACCAAATGGGTGGCTCCTGTCCAGAGGCAAGATGAGAAGACAAGAAGGGACAGGAACTGGTTGAATGGACACAAGAAACCCAGGGTGAAAAGGGGGAGTGTACTGTCACATTATAGGGATTGCAACTAATGTCACATAATATGTGTATAAATTTTTGTATGAGAAATTAACTTGAGCTGTAAACTTTCACCTAAAGCACAATAAAGAAAAAGATTAAACTAAAAAATCAAGACACGTGCTTTCGCTATTACTCCAACCTAAACGTGGCAGACGGCAGTTGACACTACTAAAGTTCTAAAATTAACACAGTATAGCATAGCATAACTTAACAACATAACGTTACTAGCCACTGTTCTTAGATCAGCTATTCTGCCACCTTTTTTCATTCTGAGTTGGGGAAAACTAGAGGGCAAAAGTTAGGGTCCTTTAACTGAGTCAATGTCCTTTACAGCAAGGCATAAAGAAATAGAAACACATTAGATAGGAGTAGAACATCTTAGGAGCCCAGCGAACAGGGAAGTACCAGAAATCTATATCAGGGATATCAAGTAATACTTCCCCTCTATCCACAGACATGACAGTGTAGTACAAACGAGCAATCAGAAGACTTGGGTTCTAGTTTCGAGTCTGCCACTAATCAGCAATGTGTCACTTCCCCTCTCTGAGCGTAGGTTTCTCTATCAGTTAAATGGGAGAGCTAGGCTAAATGATCTTTTGTCCCTTTCAACTCTAAAAAATTACAATTCTATCCCTTTTCCAAGGCCTCAAAAAACATTTGGCTGACACTAAAAAAAAAAAGTCAATGCATAAAATGTCACATTTATTTTTATAATATGTTCTAAGTGACAGCCTTTAGTGTATGTATAATCCATACTAATTAGCAGGGGCATTCATCTCATATATAATTTACTCAATAAATACTTACCATAATTTCAAATCTATGGCTCTTGTTCATGCACCAAAAGTCATTTTTATTAAACTAAAAGGTAAAATAAAATGTTGGGAAGATTTCCCAAGAACTTAAAGCTTATCAGTAAAAGCATACATTAAACCTCAATACAACAGTTTTGGAAGGGCTCTCAGAGTGTAATCTCAATTTAAAGAAAATGAAATGACTCACAGTCCAGGACTCTTTTCTACTATACCACAGCTCTTCCTCCTTCTTTCCTGCACTATCAAAAGATAGCACCTTAACAGAAAACATCTGACTATGAAACTGATCTGGGTTCTAGTCCTAGCTCTGCCATTGATTTGTTGTGGCACTTTGGTCAAGTCACTTCCTCTCTCTGGGCTTCAGTTTTTCACATCATTTTCTATGGAGTTTATCCCTCATGTCCCTTCTAATGTTAACATACTATGATCTTGTAAAACTCCTATTTAATAAAACAAAAATACACAATCACTGAAAGAGAAAGTGGGGATTTCCAGCCAAGAGAACTAAAAAGTTTGAACTCCTGGTTTTAAATAGATACATAAATTCAATTCAGCAGGTTGGTACTAAAGCATTTTACTCCAGAATATCTTGGGGAAGGACCCCACTCACCCACCCATCTACCCTAGTGTGTGGTACCTATGATGTACTAGGAAAAAACACTGGACTAGGAGTCTGAAGAGATGGTTTCAAATTCCAGCTCTGCCACTTACAAGCTGTGTCTCCTAGGACAATTCACTTAACCTCTCTGAGCCTAAGGTTCCTCATATGTAAAAACGAAAATAAAAATAAGGAAACCTGACCTTTAGAGATGAAACAAAACGAAGCATTATAAATGTGGTATATACTGCAAAGCTGGTGAAGTGGAGATGATCTGCTACTAAGGAAAACTAGGCTGTACTGGAATTGAAAATCTTTCTACAAAAAAACTGGGCTAATTTTTAACTTATCAAATATTTGCTTTAAAAAGTAGAATACCAAAGCTGAAGATACCACTGGAGCAGAAATGCAAGAAATAAATCAATTTTAGGAAATGGACTGTGTATTTGGATCTGCTGATTAATAAAGCATGAAATAACTCTCAACTGCCTACTCAGTTAAGTGAAATTTGGTGAAATGGTCTTTGTATTCCTGAACACACAATAGCAAGGAACATTTCTTAGAAGTGCCCAAATTCAGTCTTAAAAGCTTGTGAGCGGCCATCTAAGATGCATCATTTGGTCCCAACCACCTGGAGTAAAGGAGAATGAAGAACACCAAAGACATAAGGAAAGTATTAGCCTAAGAGACAGAAAGGGCCACATAAACCAGAGACTTCATCAGCCTGAGACCAGAAGAACTAGATGGTGCGGGGCTACCACCAATGACCGCCCTGACAGGGAAGACAACAGAGAGTCCCGGATGGAGCAGGAGAAAGGTGGGGTGCAGAACTCAAATTATAGTAAGAAGACCAGACTTAATGGTCTGACTGAACCCGGAGGAACCCCGGAAAGCATGGCCACTGGATTCTCTATCAGTCCAGAACTAAAACAATTTCTGAGGCCAACTCTTCAGACAGGGACTGGACTGGACTGTGGGACATAAAGTGATACTCGTGAGGAGTGTGCCTCTTAGCTCAAGTAGGTACAAGAGACTAAACGGGCAGCTTCTGTCTGGAGGTGAGATGGGAAGGCAGAGAGAGTTAGAAGCTGGATGAATGGACATGGGGAATCAGGGGTGGAAAGGAGGAGTGTGCTGTCACAGTATGGGGAGAGCAATTAGAGTCACATAACAATGTATAAATTTTTGTATGAGAAAAAATTAAAAAAGTGCCCCAATTCAGTCTATTAACCTCTTAGAGTTTGTATGATGTGACACTCCATTTCTACCAAGAGATAGGAGGTATTTCTGATGACCAAATATCTGGTGACCCCATCTGTTCCCACAAATTAACAATTCTCACTGCATTTCCAGGTGGTCGTTAGTAGTCTCCTTACTATACCTTATGCAAATAACAAAACCAGTGGAAAGGGATAGAGGAAAATGTAAATGATGCCAATCTTTTCTTTCTTTCTTTCCAGCACTGCTAGTTCTTTTCAGATGCAATTCCCCAGATGAGTCTAATTCTCTTCTAAATCCCCTCGCTAATACAACATGGAGCATTGAAATCCACAAACTGACACTGCAGTTTTATCCATAGAGCTCAACATACTCAGTATTTGGGCAGGTTAGAGTTAAAATTAGAAAGCCGGGTCCCAACAAACTTTTTTACTTTTCACCCAGTATCAAAGGATCCAAGTGCTTGAGAAGCTGTATTATCCCACTGGGGAAGAAGTGACTCTATGGATTCTATCAAAATGACTCATTCAGTTTAGATAAGTTAAATAGCTCCAAGTTTTGGATACTTCTTCCCAAAATAAGCACTGCGTGAAGTTAACAAATTTGCTAATTCCAAGAAAGGAAGGAGAAAGAAATGAATGTTGGAGTACTCTCTGTGCCAGGCGCTGGACTAGGCAGTTTACACAGCTCCAGATGTAACTGTCACTCAAAATGACTTATTTTACTCAATGAAAAGTAACAATATCTATGTTGCTCTAAATTGATTACAACAAGTAAACTGTTATTTCCTCCTCCCCCTCCGTCCCACGTATGTACACACAAAAGTCACAATCATTTAACCTGAATTGACAGTTCATTACTTTGAGAGTTTCGGAAACCACTAAAACAAAATTTAATTTGAAGGGAGCAACACTGAAATCTAAACGTTATTTTCTATCCTCTACCATCAAGCCATGAACCTGTCTGATATTGAACTCGAAGGAGATTCAGTGCCATCTCAAGACTGGCCAAAGTGATCTCAAAACCACCCAAAAATCCCACAATAACATGAAGGTTGGTAGCAACGCACACATCCGTAATCTACGAAGGTACATTTATGACTTTGCTGTGATAATTTTTCTTGGTCTATATTATGTATCACATACATTAGGTTTTAGAACCTACTTCTAGAATGTAGGGACAACTTTATTTGCATCAAACAGGGTCTTTTCTTCCACAAGAAAGCATGAGAATTGAAGTAAGGTGAACTCCTGGAACCATATTACTGCCTTACACTAAAATACAAATTTTAACAATTCTCAAGTTCTTACAGCATGAAAATATATTTCACTGCCTCTAGTTCCACGTAAGTCCATATAGAAGTTCAGCGAAATCGTTTTCAACATTATTCCAACTTTGAAAAGTGAACAAGTGGGTAAAGGAGAAATCCTAGTCAAGCGAAGCATTCCAGCTACTGTACTTCCTACTCAAAATTTCCCATATTAATCAACACTAAACTAAAACATCTTGCAGAATTAGATAAAGAGCTCAAAGCTGTGGCTCTCCTTCCAACCACCAGATTACTCAGCACTTGTTTGTATGTCTGTAGTCGGTTATGTACATTTATGTCCGGATACCCATTTAGACCGCATTCTCCCTAACGCTAAGGAATTTGTCTTCGATTTCCTTTGCCTCACGGTAAGATACTATTTTAATAACACACTGTTAATCTAGAGTACATCAGCTAGAGGACTTTACTAAGTAAATACCCAACCTTCCCGCCGCTCCTTTTCTTCCTGTGCAAGGAAAAGAGGACAGCAAATAGGGGAGAGTTAGAGCTACCTCTGAAACGAAAAGGTAAGTTAGCTGTAAAAGGAAGAAAAAATGTGTAGTGCAATTACTCCTGCTACTGCCCCTTTAATCTATGGTCCCCGAGGCCAAAACGGATGTTTGAAAGGTAAACTCTGGACCCTACAAATTCAAATCGCAGGCTCTCAAGCATGTAAGCTGTCTCACCTCGCAGAAAACAGGGCAAGCTGAGAAACTCCGAGAGAGCCCCTGGGGCCATTCATCAGGGAGAGGACGGGGGACTTGGTTACCCAACGTGGGCGACTCCCCCTCCCCCGCCTCACCCTCCCTAAGGAACCCCAGGTCTGGGGTTTGAAGTGCCCGAGCGCGATTGTGGGGAGCAACGGGACCTGAGAGAGGTGTGAGGCACAGGAGAAGCCAGGAAACCGGGATGCTCGGCTTCTGGGCCGTAATACGTTACTTACGTTAAGGGGTAGCCGCCCCCTAGGTGCACATCTTCAGGAGCATCATAGAATTCCTCGGTGTCGCTCTCCGACGCCATTTATAGGACACACCCGCGGGTGAGGGGGCCGGCGCCGCCTGGAGAGAGGGTGACTCTCGTCTCCTCCTCGTTGTCCTCCACCCCAGCGAGACTGTGGGGAGGTGGGTGCCGGGCAAGGATGAGAAGGGAGCAGAAGATCTTAAATGAAGGCTCGGTTAGGGGCAGGGGGCCGCCCTCAGCTCCCGGGCTGCGGTAAAGACCGGCAGAAAGTCCGCCTGAGGAGACGGCGGGGGGCTCCGGAGACTGCTGCTGCCGCCGCCGCTCCTGGCGATAGGTGTATAAGGAGAGCTAGAGAAGAGGCGGTGGCTCCTCTCAGTGGGGGAGGGCGGGCGCGCCGGCTACAGCAGCTCCAATTTCTTCCGCAGCAGCAATTACAGCAGCTGGGAGAGCTGGTTGCCCGCAAAATACCGACGCGCACCTCCCATCGCGAGATTTCGGCAGGGGCTGGTAAAGAGTGGGCGTGGCGAAGAGGAGGCGGGGGCAGTTCCGAGAGGCAGCGCTCGGGTTACTTTTGCCCTAAAGCCTATCAAGACGGCGCAAGCGCGTTGAGGGCGTTCGGAAGAGCCGGAAGTAGCCAGGAAGGGAGGTGGTGAGCCACAAAAAGGGAGGAGTCGAGAACTTGGCGCAGGAGCAACGTGGTGCCTCGCTTCTGAGGGCTTGTGTCCAGACGTTGGTAGGGTCTTGCGGAGTGTCTTACCTAGTTAGCAGTTCCAAAAGGAGGCCTTTCAAGAGGGATGATTTTGAGTCTCTTTTGAAAATTTTTCTTATATATGAGGAAATATTGCGGTGGCCTTTTTGGTTTGCATTTACATCGTCTTAATTTATTCAAGCCCGGAAGATCCCGTTCTGGGGCGTAGGCAGGTCCACCACCTCTTGAGGTACATGAGTAACCCGCTTTATTTACTACAAGATCTTTAACCGAGATCCCTAGATACAATCCTGCGGTCCAGAGAGTGAGGTCCATGAGAGATATGCGGGGAGTGAGCCAGTTCCACGGAGTAAGGATGGATTTTATTGCTGGAGCGGAGCCAGTATAAGGCCTCCGGTTACTTTTTTTCTACAAATATCTATCGCTGCCCACACTTAATGTGAGAGAAATTCTTACATAGGGTCCAAGATGTGGGTTAGTCAAATGGTAAATATGTACTGAGCAGAAGATAGTTGGAAGGCTAACACCTAATTAATTATGGTCCTTCACTGACCAATGTCCAGTGATGAAAATAGAAAGGTACTTTTTAAAAGACCAAGATGTTCTTTCTTAAACAACGGGTGACTGACTTTCAAAATAATTACATTAACTTTCCTTATCGTGAAGCACCTTTATTTCTCCCACTAACATCATGGCTGTCAGGCTGTTTGAGCGATTTGCGCAGCCTCAACTATTACTCAAAATGGCGGCAGAAAAGACGAGTGGGGCCGGGGCATCGGTTGGCATTTAATCATAGATTGTATTTGATTGCTATTGGTTTTGTGGATTGATAGAAAAATATTTATAAATGCTATTTTATCACACCCATGTAACATATTGAACTGGGGGAAAAACCTGCATATTAACTAGTAAATTCAAGTTCTGAATTGTTGACTTATGGAGATAAAATAGACTGTAGCAGTATGGCAGTTTGGAGACCCAGTTTGAATCTGTACAAACTCCTATAAACTGAAAACTATTCTGTTTTTGTGATAACCTACTTAATAAAACAGGGTAGATAAAATTTGATTTTTAAAAATTTTAAAAACCTAGGTAGTGCCCCCATGTGGCTTATTATATATATGAGTATCTATGCAGCACACATGAATATGTATACACATATGCCTACAGATGCACCCATACATACATGCCCATGTAATCACATGTGCCTTCTTGTATACATATATGCATACATATCTACCTATGTAACCACACACATATTTTTTTGGTTATTATTGTTGCAACGCCTATTTGTTTTGGTATTATATATGGCTACTTTTGCAGCAGGGGTGAGTAGTTGGCACAGAGACTGTATGGCCTGCAAAACCTAGAATATTTACTATTAGGACTTTTACAGAAAAATTTTGCTAACCCTTGGTCCATGGGATACTGTTTCCTAGGGTACCCAAAAATTGAAAATACCATCGAATTAAATGGTTATTTGAATTAGTTTCACATTAGAATTATATAAAGCTGCAAAACCATATGTATAGAGAAAAACAAGAATAAAGCCTTTTCCCACCTGGCTTATTCTCAATGACGATAAATAATACACAGGTCTAACGCTAAGATGGCTTTAAGGAAGATTTTTATGCTTGGCTAACTTCCTTTTTTACACAGTATCAACTCTACTTAAGTGTTGCAAAGGCTACAGGTCACAGCCATCATATGGAAAAAAATTGTAGGATGCTCCCTCTCTCGGCAAGAATGATACACACTGGTGGTATCCTTGTGGCCAGTTTGCCCCAACCCCAAGGGTAGTCACTCAGAATTTCAGTGATAACACTGTAATGCATATAGTCTTTTATTACAAACGAACTAAAGTAACAACTCAGGGATTTTTTTTTTTTTAGGTATGGGGTAGGTGATTTGAGATACAATATTGACATGAAAAGGTTTAATATTGCACCTTCTGTGAGAATTTTAATGGATTTTGAAGTATCCATTTAAATTGAATGGATTTTGAAATATCCATTTAAATTGTATGGATTTTGAGGTATCCATGAAAATATTCTGAAACTGGTCAACATTTGTCAGGGGCAAGATAGGATTCTGTAATTATCAGCCCTCAATTATATGTTTAAAAGATCTGTTGTGTTACAGATTATAATAGTAAATGTTATAAAAATTGTTTCTTTGGCTTTGGAATCTTTATATCTTTATGAGGGTCAACCAGTCCTCTTTCTTAATGATGGTTTGCTTATGTTAATATTAAAAATTCTCAATTCCTGAGCACACAAGAACTGAAAGTAGAAAAAGACAATCTAGAAATGTGTTAAACTTGTTGAAAACCCATTGCCATTGAGTCGATTCCGATTCATAGCAACCCTATAGGACAGAGTAGAACTGCTCTATCGGGTTTCCAAGGAGCACCTGGTGGACTTGAGCTACTGACCTTTTGGTTAACATCCCTAGTGCACCATAGCTATTAACCACTTCGCCGGTAGTACCTGGGATTTAAAATGTGTCACTATTGTGTAATGGACTAGTATGTAGCTGTGCACTACTGTTCAAGACTCTGGAAGAAAGCTAACTGGAATTATCTTAAAAAAGGAAATTATTGGCTTGCTTGATCAAATACAGTCACTTGTTTGTTCCACTGTGATTGATATAGTAGAGAACAATTTGAGCATAATATGAATTTTGTGTTTGCTTAAGCATGGTTTTGTCAGTAAGAAACACTAGGTGAAATCAGAAAATTGCATCCAACTGAACCAAACTGCATCAGAATACAAAAAATGCACACACACGTGCCTCAAGCATCTACCAGCTACCTCCCTTCACTGTGTGTGTTATGAATTATACCCACCCACATCTCTTATTACAATCTTTCATCCAATTTCAGATAACCCTCCTTCCACTAACCCAAAACCCGTTGCCACTGAGTCAATTCTGACTCTTAAGACCCTATAGAACAGAGTAGAACTGCCCCGTAGGGTTTCCAAGGCTGTAATCTTTACGGAAGCACTGTCCTGTCTTTCTCCTGTGGAGCGACTAGTGGGTTTGAACCTCAGACCTTTCGGTTTGCAGCCAAGTGCTTAACTACTGCGCCACCAGGGCTCCTTCACAATAACAAGCTATAACCCTTCCAACACCCACTTCCACAGGCAAACTTCAGGTCTTTTTCAAAATAAAGTGCCATCTTGATTGTAGTATTTATGTATTTCTTAACCATTTAACGTGCAAGGAGTCCCTGGGTGGTGCATATGGTTAACGCACTCGGCTGCTAACTGAAAGGTTGGAGGTTTAAGAGAGGCACCTCAGAAGAAAGGCCTGGCAATCTACTTCTGAAAAATTAGCCATTGAAAACCCTATAGAGCACAGTTCTACTCTAACATACATGCGGTATGTCAGAATTGACTACATGGCAACTGGTTTATCTGGGTAATGTGTAAAATTGTGCTACAGTTTTTATTAGGTTCTTTTTTTTATGTGTCACTGATGAAGGTTTTTTTTTTTCTTCATTTTTTTTACTGTGGTAAAAATATATGTAATAAGACATTTGCAAACTCAACAAGTTTTACATGTATAATATAGTTACTCTGATTACATTAATCATGTTGTACAACTATTACCACTATCCTTTTCCAAATTATTCTACCACCATTAACAGAAACTCAGTGTCCCCCTAGGCAATGACTTCCTTTCCCCCTCCCTCCCACCCATGGTAACCACTAAGCTTTGGTCTCTATACATTTGTCTGTTTCATGTAAATGGGATCATACAATGTTTGTCTTTTGTGACTGACTTATTTCACACAACATAATGTTCTCAAGGTTCACCCATGTTGTAGCATGTATTAGGACTTTATTTCTCTTTATGGCTGAGTAATAACCCATTGTATGTGTATGTCACATTTGGTTTATTCACTCATCTGTTGATGGACAGGTTGTTTCCACCTTATGGCTACTGTGAATAGTGCTGCAGTGAACATTAGTGTACAGGTTTCTGTTTGCGTTCATGCTTTCAAATCTTTTGGGTGTATACCTAGGATTGGGATTACTGGGTCATATGAACTGATTAAGTTTTTTTGAATGTTCTTTCCCAACCCCATTTTCTCTATAAGCCCCGTGGTTTTTTTTGCCCAATTTTGTATAATGCAGTAATTTTTAGGAATGCGTATGTTGCCTTATAGCAGAATTGACTGTAGTCCAGATGAAGTAGCTTCAGGCATGGCTGTATCCAGGGCCCAAGTGATACAAATGCTCCTTTGGTCCATCTCTCATCTTTGTTTATCTCTGCTGCTTTTTGTGCTTTGGCTTCAATTTTCCTACTCAGACAGCTTCCTTCTTGTAGTCAGGGAAGATGCTACGGACAATTTCAGTTTGTTGTTACTATTGTTGTTACGTGCTGTCAAGTCAGGTTCGACTCATAGCGACCCTGTGTACAACAGAACAAAACACTGCCCCATCCTGCACCATCCTCACAATTATTGTTATGCTTGAGCCCATTGTTGTAGCCTCTGTGTCAATCCATCTCCTTGAGGGTCTTCCTCTTTTTTGCTGACCCTCTACAAACCTGATGTCCTTCTCCAGGGACTGGTCCTTCCTGATAACATGTCCAAAGTACGTGAGATGAAGTCTTGCCATCCTCGCTTCTAAGGAACACTCTGACTGTACTTCTTCCAAGACAGATTTGTTCATTCTTCTGGCAGTCCATGATGTATTCAATATTCTCCGCCAACACCGTAATTCAAAAGCATCAATTCTTCGGTCTTCCTTATTCATTGTCCAGCTTTTGCATGCATTTGAATAATAGTTGTATTAACTGGTCTTCCTTGTAGGTGTATGGATACTGTCCTATCACGGACAGCATTGTACTTCAGGATAGATCTTGAAATGTTCTTTTTGACGATGAATGGGATGCCATTCCTCTTCAATCTGTCATTCCCAGCATAATAGATCATGATTGTCCGATTCAAAATGGCCAATACCAGTCCATTTCAGCTCACTAATGCCTAGGATATTGATGTTTATGTGTTCCATTTCATTTTTGATGACTTCCAATTTTCCTAGATTCATACTTCTTACATTTCATGTTCCAATTATTAATGGATGTTTGCAGCTGTTACTTCTCATTTTGAGTCATGCCATATCAGCAAATGAAGTTCCTGAAAGCTTTACACTATCCACATCATTAAGGTTGTCTCTACTTTGAGGAGGCAGCTCTTCCCTAGTCGAATTTTGAGTGCCTTCCAACCTGAGGGGGGCTAATCTTCCAGCACTATATCAGACAATGTTCTGCTGCTATTCATAAGGTTTTCACTGGTCAGTTTTTTCAGAAGTAGACTGCCAGGTCCTTCTTCCTAGTCTGTATTAGTCTACAAGCTCCATTGAAATCTGTCCACCATGGGTGAATCTGCCGGTACTTGAAATACCGGTGGCATAGCCTCCAGCATCACCACAACACGCAAGCCACCACAGTACGAGAAACTGAGAGATGAGTGGCAGATTATTTTGTAAACAAGGGGAAATAGTAAAAGTAAATACATAGCCAGTCATATATAATGTAGACATATATACAAACTTAAAACCTGAAATTTATTTCCAACACAGTACATGACTGTGAGTCCTGGGCCTATTGCAGGCATCCCACTTTGCTTCTGGATCAGTTTAATAAGTGCCACCGAAAAGGTGAACTTGGAAAAAATACCTACAAAGCAAATCTTGGAATGTAATCAGTCGACTGGTAAAGTCATATTTTCTGCACTGCAGGCCTGAGACATAAAGAGAAGAGTAATGGGAATTTTAAAGCAATTGTGAAATGATGGACTGATGTGGAGCTTCTAGAAGCAGAGTATAATATTAGAGGTACACTTCTAATAATATGGACCAACCATAATTTTATTTTTCAAAATAATAAGTAGTATACATGGCCTTATCTAAAGAGAGATCAAGTAAGACATATGAACTTTATGCTTCAAAATACCACCTCAGATCATAAACAGGAAACAGATCTTATTTCTCTCCCCATGGCATCTTTATATATGTATTTTAATTGCCAAAACTTAATCAAATGGCAAACATTCATTTAGAAATATCAGTCATCATGAGTACACACACAAGGACACACACACACACACACACACACACACACACATATTCAACTATAACAACCTGAATTTCATGGAATCTTACAATCGGAAGTGACTTTCAAGCTCACTAGTCCATACCTCATGTCTGATGCATGAATTCCTTCCACAAACTTACCCAAGCTTACTATTTACCCGCTCCATTTTTATATGTTTTTAAAAAATGTTATTGTGGTAAAATATATATAACATAAAATTTGCCATTTTATTCAATTTTAGGTGTATGATTCATTGACATTGATTGCATTCACAATGCAACTGTCACCACTATTCATTTCCAACCCTTTTTCATCACTCCAAACAGAACCTCAGCACCCATTAAGCAATAATAACTCCTTATTCTCCACCCTCCCTCCCCCAGCCCCTGGTAATCACTAATCTACTTTTGTCTCTATGCATTTGCCTTTTCTAGATAGTTAATCCATTTTTGATAATGCCAGATGTTAGCAAAGTTCTTCATTGTATTTAGCGCAAAGCTACATTTCTGTAATTTCCATCTACTGGTTATAATTCTGTCTTCTAAGTCCATACAAAACCTTTCATCTATTTAAAGATAGTGATCTACCCTCTTTCCATCACCTATCTATCAGTTTGTCGTACTGTGGTGGCTTGTGTGTTGCTATAATGCTGGAAGCTATGCCACCGGTATTTCAAATACCAGAAGGGTCACCCATTGTGGACAGGTTTCAGCGGAGCTTCCAGACCAAGATAGACTAGGAAGAAAGGCCTGGAAATCTACTTCTAAAAATTAGTCAATGACAACCCTATGGGTCACAACAAAATATTTTCCAATATATAGTGAGCCCCCTAGATTAGAAGGCACTCAAAATACACAGTGGCCACAACAATGGACTCAAGCATACCAATGATCGTGATGATGGTACAGGATTGGGCAGCATTTCACTATGTTGTTCATGGGGTTGCCATGAATCGGAGCCAACTTGATGACAGCTAACAACAACATCAGTCCTGATGTGTTTTCACCAAATGTGTTCAGAGACAGAGATAAATGGGAATTTCAATTGCACAATTAAAGTAATACATTAAATAAATGTACGATAATATGTGTACATACTAAGCATATCCACCATGTGTATAGGGAACCTGTTTCATGATATTCTCTATATGTGTATCTCAACAATATGTTTGTTATAATGGCTCTTCATACTTCTTGTTTTATTTATTATCTCATTTAATGCTAATAAAATAATAACAATTGCTGTCATTAAATTAGTGCTTACTAGGTGCCAAACACTGCATTAAGTACTTTAAATATAGTATTTCATTTAATCCATAGACTATACGAGGAAGATACTACTACTATTCCCATTTTATAGATAGGGGAAACTGAGATTTAGAAAAGTTAAGTAACTTGCCCAAAGTTCCACAGCTAGTATTTAATAGTCAGGATTTGAACTCAAGTCTATCTGAATCCAGTGTTTGAACTCTTAAACACTTTATGGTTGTAAAGATCATATGATAACCTTCACTTTATAAATGTGAAACCTGAGATACTGAGAGTTTGACATGTCCAAGAGCATACTTTTATTTTATTATGTAATTTTTTATTATCTCTCTTGATTTTGCTATAGTTTAAATAGCTTGTAACAAATGAGCCGTGTTAATGAGTAACGTGTCCTAAATAAAAATATTACAAGAAATACAAATTAAAGCAATTGGTTGATATTATAGTAGAATATTTTCCTCTCATTTTTTAAATAGTGTTCTATGTCTAAATGGGTTTATCTCAACCATGGGAATTGTGGTAGACAGAATTCTAAGATTGCTCCCAAGATTCCCAGCCCTGGTGTATACACACCTTCTCCCAGTTATTCAATCTAACACTAATCTAGGTGCTGCTATGGAAGAATTTTGCAAATGTAATTAAAGTCCCTAATCAGTTGACATTAAGCTAGGAAGATTATACAGGTAGGCCTGATCTAATCTAATAAACCCTTTAAAAATCGAGAGTTTTCTCTTGCTGATAAGGAAGAGTGAGTCAGAGAGATGCACTCTAGCTACCACCTTTAAAACTGAAAGAAAGCAAATATCCATGTTGTGAACTGCCCAGGGGGGCCACATGATGCGGAATGTGGGTGGCTTCTAGGAGCTGAGAGAGGCTCCCTGCTGACAACCAGCAAGGAAATGAGGCCTCAATCCTATGGTTGCAGGAAACTGAATTCTTCCAACAACCTGAATGAGCTTGAAAGAGGATCCCAAGTTTCAGAGGAGAACATGGCCCAGCCAGCACCTATATTTTAAACTTTGTGACACCCTGAGCAGAGAGCCCAGCCATGCTGTATCCAGACTTCTGACCTTATATAACTATGAGCTAATAAATGGGCATCGTTTTAAGCTAGTAAGATTGTGGTCATTTGTTATGTAGCAATACAAAACTAACAACAGGTAAATATCCCTATCCTTCCTCTCCTGGTTAAGAACCACAGGTCATAATAAAACAAATGTAATACATCAATAGGTGCTGTTTGCTTCATGGAGAAGTCCTTGAGTACACTTGGGAAAAAGTAACACAGGAGTCAACATTAAGATGTAATATGGTAACAGAAGAGAAAAAAGTGAATTCAGAAAAAATAACCTAACGTGCATTTAAAATATGAAGGAAATGTCTAGCTTCACACACCTCACATACATATGCATGCATGTGCATGACTGTGTGCAGGTACGTCCACACGCACACACACAAACACACACATGATACCCCCAAATCAACCCCATTTCAAAATGTTCTCAATTCTGCTGCCCACGTGATGTTAGGGATTGTCTGATTCCCTGCTTCTGTTGTCTTTTCCCATTGGGCGAACATGCTTACCTTTAGAACTTGGGCTTTTTTTCAATGTTGGTCTTACTGCTAGCCTTCTAGTATCATCTGGTTTCATTGTGGTTGCTTGATCATTCATTTATTCATTCATTTGTTCAACAGATGTTTATTAAGGGCTTACTATGTACCAGGCATTTTGCTAGGTTTGGGATAATAGTGGTATGGTCTAGTCCTTCTGGGTTTAGCTTCTTATCCCTGTTGTCTAATTTTTTGATTTGAGTTCTGACTTTGAGCTCCAGTACTCTGTGCCTGGAATCTGACAGATGTGACCCAGATGTGGGGCTAGGGCTCCCAATAGTCGTTGCTCAGACCCTGAACAACTATATCCCTAACTTTTCATTTATGACTTTTTGCCTTTGTTTCTCATCTTTGAAGCCTAATCTCCTGGATACCAGCCTTCTCCAGCCTGCCTTCACTAAAGCCTTCCTACATTCCCTGATAGTGCTATGTTCTGGATTCAAAACCTAGATTATCCTGTTGGGTCTTTCTGCCTCCTTCAGTCATCCTTTCCACCTTTAAAACCTTTCCCACTTGAATCACAGTGACTGGTTGTTCTGGTCTGTAAAGATCTCTTCCCTTAGACCTGGCTTGCCCATATACACCTTGGAGCTATGAAACAGTGGATATAATTTTAGTTTTTTCAAATTTTCTGACAAAATTTTATACCTGAAATGACCATTTTGTAGGAATAGAGAACCAGGCATCTGGCCTCAGTCTTGGGCAAAAGTCTAAAAGCAGTGACCTAAGAAGAGGGATGGTGCTGAAAGGGAATAATCATTTATTCCATACTTATGATTTGGCTGGCACTTTACATGTTATTTTAATTACTCAATTCTCAGAACCTTTTCTTCATTTTATAGGTAGGGACCTGGAGCACAGTGGGAAGAGTCAGAATATGAACTTAGGTGAGCCTGGCCCTTAAATGTGCCTTTCCCCATATACCACACAAAAAATGCATCCTTTATTTCTATTTTTCCTTTGGGAGTTACAGAAGATAATCAGTCCAGCCAATGGTCAAGCTAGGAGTTAGAATTAACAGAGCTCATTTACCAGATAACAATTTGGACTCTGAAGGAAAGGTCTATATTAACCATACATAATCTCAGTTCTAGTATTCTGGAACAACCCATGAGACTTAGTGAAGTAACTGCACTCATTGTCCCTTGCTCCTTTTGAGAATGACATGACTGAGTACCCTGAATGTGGTCAAGCCAGAATTCTCATGTGAGCTAATTAAGGATTAGCATTAGCCTAATAAGTTTAGTAGATAGAGTGGGGATGCTAACTAAATATGGACTGAATCTGAGGAATTGTGTATTTCAATAATTTTGGAAAATAGCCATTATCTATTAGATATTACCTCTTCCCCATTCTTTTTAATATTTGCTTCTGAAACTCCCATTAGATGTATGTTGGTCCTTCTCATTATATTCTCCATGTCTCTTAACCTGTCTTTCATATTTTTCTTGTGTGCATAATGATGTTTATTGGTGGAACATGTTCATTGGAACTTTCTCTTTGGAAATTCTTTGAGACTTGGGTTTAAAGTGCATTTCTGCAAAGAAGAGTTGCATTTGCTCCTGCTAGTCACCTGGGAGTACAGAAATACTTTAAGCTAAATTTCTAATGTGAAGTGTTCTGATCATAATAGTAGTGTGGATTCTGGCCTCAGACCTGCATGAGTACAGGTTTAGCTTTATGAAGTCTCAAGGAACTTTTTTCTTTATTTGCCACTCTGGCCAGAGCCAAAACCAAGATGGGCACATATATCCCTGTGGGTGGTGCGTTCCCCCCCGATTCATCCATTAAGAGTTTCACCCTTTGGGGGTCTGACTTTAAGCAGAGAAGGAGGAGGACAGTGTGTGCCTGATTCAACTTCTAATCTTGCTTGGGTCTCAGAATTTGTCTCCTTTGTCCCTTGCACTTGAGTGGCCCATTAAGCTACTCTCTAGGGTCATTAGACATAAGTAGATATCCCAAGGTGAATGCCAGAATCATAACTTCCTTTTTCCTCTGGGTTAGTGCTGACATATCCTTGTTGTTGTAAGTTGCCATTGAGTCAGTTCTGACTCATGGTGACTCCATGTGATCCTTCCAAAAAAACCAAACCGAACCCATTGCTGTCGAGTTGATTCTGAGTCATAACGACCCTATAGGCCAGAGCAGAACTGCCCCATAGCGTTTCCAAGGAGTCCCTGGTGGATTCGAACTGCCAACCTTTTGGTTAGCAGCTGAACTCTTAAGCACTATGCCACCAGGGTTTCCATGTGATCCTTACTGGCTCTTAATTTCCCACCATCTCAACCATCAGCCATCCCCGTAAGAGGATATATTCTCTCTCTCTCCCCCCAACCTCCTCTCTCTCTCTTTCTCTCCATTACCATCATTTTAAGATGTGCTGTACTGAGAGGTATTTCTTTGGATGTCTGTTCTGCCAGATTATTTCAAGTCAATTCTGTTTTACAGAAAAATAAGGATTTAGATAGGTGGATCAAGTCTTTATGGAATTGTCATGGAGGAGGTTCTTTCGGCAAAAAAGGAAAACTGACTGTATAGAAGTTCTACCTTTGGAACTATGTTGATTAGGCCATTGTGGTGGAACCATATTGCTGCCAGATTTATAGTGTCTTTGAAAATAGGGGTATATGGGGTCCTGAATCAGGTAGTGCCATAGCTACTTCTACCAGCAGGCAGGTCCTAAAGAGGCCAGTTACTTTCTGGACTGAAGAACTACAGAAAGTGGGTCAAACACTGTTTGGATGGAAAGTAAGAGTCCATTCTTTCCGGGAGAGTATAAGGTTATCTAGTCTGCCTAAGAAGCATGGAGCTTCAATCTGCTTGAAACTGAACTACTTTATTGCTGAAGAGCCATAACCTTTGTCTAAAAAAAAATGCATTACTTTCTTTAATTGGAATTTAAGTCATCCTTTGGGTGTATAGTTGTTAGTGGATAGCTATTCAATATCCATCATTTTGGTTGACTGATGAAAGTCAATGAGGCTGGTAACAGACAAGTTTCTCCTTGTCATATACCATATGTAGGAAACTCTGAACCTAATATAACTCATACCAGCCCTGGAAAAGATCCTGAATGCTGTCAGTCTCTGAGGATGCCCATTGTAAATCCATAGGTCATTCTGTACATGAAAAGATACAAGGCAAGAAGTAATTAACTAGTAATACACTGAGCTGATGCTGCCCCAGGATAAATGTTGGGATAGTAGTGGAGGATGTTTATGGTATTATAGAGGAAGTGTATTATGGACCTGTGTAGTGAGGGAAATGGGAGAATTTGTTTTCAGCTTATTTTCCAAACCAGAAGTGATTTTTTCCCAGTGACAGATGTTTAAAATACCCCTCTCACAGTCTCACCTTAAAGAACGCTGCTTTAAAAAAATGAGAGGATCCAGTTGTTCCAGAGAACACAGAAGCAGATTGTTTGTTAGATAAGTGATTCTCAACCTGGATTCCCCACTCCATCCACAAACTTGGGTCTTGCCAAAATCTCAGGTATCTTGGGAAGAGGGCACATGTCACTTGAAAAAGCTACTGAGGTGATTCATATACTTTCTTCCCTCCCAGCCAGCCCCAGGTTTTTGGAACCATCGGGTTAGACATTAACTGAAAGTATTGCCAATTACAGTTGACTAGTACAGCCAGTAGCCATTAGTTTGCAGAACATATTGGAAGGAAATAAAGCTTAACATAGAAATCAATGAATTCTAGATAATTAGAGCAAGTCATGGGATTCCTAATCAGCACCCTGAAGCAAGAATTGGATCTCCTGGTTCAGTCAGCATAGGATATTAACAACTTGGGAGACATAGATGATCCCCCAGAAGCTGGAAAAAAATGTACATAGGGCTGGTTCCTTAGGAGTATTTGGAGATTGATATTAAGATGTCCCTAGACACAGTTTCTTTTATCTAAATATATGCAAGTAAGTAAATAAGCAATGTGTGTGTTTGTGAGTGCATGTTTGTGAGCATGCACGTGTGTGAGTAGATGTGTAGTTCTCATTATTAGAGTTCGGATTCAGTTATTCTCAACAGATACTTTTGCTGTCTTCATAAAGCCCCAAGTTAAAGAACTTTTCACATACTATTATGGGTGCATTACCTGATGACCATAGTCAAGATACTGACACCGAAAGTGAGCAGAGCCATATAAGCAACATCTCTTACTGCAGTGGTTTTCAAACTATAGAGTCACCTGGGGAACCTGTTAAAATATAGATTCTGAGACTTCATCCCCCAGCCCATTGCCGTTGAGTCGATTCTGACTAATAGCAACCCTACAGAACAGAGTAGAACTATCCCATAGGATTTCCAAGGCTATAATCTTATGGAAGCAGACTGCCACATCTTTCTCCCATGGAGCAGCTGGTGGGTTCAAACCATTGACCTTTCAGTTAGCAGCCGAGTGCTTAACCACTGCACCACCAGGACTCCTCTTGACTTCATCCCAGACCTATTGAATTTTGATCTCTGGCAGGATGCTTCTCTCAGGTGACTGTGATGTAGATAGTCCTTAAAAAAGGTTTATTTGAGGAATCATTACAATATATTTTCATATCATACGGATTTGCCATTTCACCATCAGACTGAAGATTCCTGCCATAAACACTCAAGGCTATCTATAGAAAAATGCCTTCCATCCTCAAAGTGACTGTGAAGTTGGGAATGGAAGGTCTAAAAGTGGAATATTAACATGTAAATATAAGATGGGAATTAGTGGGGAGTGCTTTTGAATAGGTTAGATGTGTACTGTGAAATCCTGAATGGGGGAAACATTACACTTGAGGGAGATAAGAAAATATAGCCCTACATCCTGGGTGAGTGATACCTGGGGGAAGAGTCAAAAAATCCAAAATTCAAGAGCGTTGGATACTGGAACCAAGGTGGTGGAGTAAGAAGTTCTACGCTCCCAACCTCCCACGGGGAGGGGTGGGGTGGAAGGCAGAAAATGATAGTACTAGCCTTGTTGAAATACTGGTGAGTAGTTGGGGAAACACGATAGCTGTGAAAAGGATTATCGGAACAGTAGGATGACTCTGAGACTTGCTGGCTTAAAGTGGCAGCTGCATTTCCAGGTTGGGATCTGCATCTTTGGTTGTGGAGAGGGCAGAGTGCACCTTATTAACAAAGTATCGTGTTTGCCTGTTTGAATTAATCAAGTGACTACCTAAAGGACTAAAGCAAAGTGCTTGCCTCTGTTTTGTCCATCTCAGAGGTTGCTCAGACCACAGAGGTGGCAGGCATAGCCTGAGGCACTGTAAGGTGAACTGAGGAGCCTGTGGCTGCCTGAGGCAAAAGAGGGCCATTGAGACACCAGGGTCAAAAGCCCAAGAAGAGAAATTCCTTGGGAAATTGGGACATTTAAAGCCACCCAAGTGTATATAATTCAGAGAGTCACATGCATGCCCAGGGCAAGGTGCACACCGAAAGGCCTGAGGTAATCTTAAAGTTTCTTTTTGGGTGGATCTCTCAGCACACTTTAAGACTGGTTAAGGATTGGTCCAGCATAGTGCCAATCAGCAAATACTGTAAGAGAGTTTTTTTCCCCAATTGTTTTCCTTCTGTTTGTACCTGCAAAAATAGTTTGGAAAAGTCACTAAGCCAAATGGATTACCACAGCCGTCAACAATAGAAAAAGAGAGGAAAGGAGAAAGGAAGAGAAGGAAAGAACAACAACAACATCTTAGCAAACCCTGAGGTGGGGGACAACCTGAGTTCTAGAACTACCACATTATACTATTCAAATGTCCCATTTTCAACTAAAAAAATCGCAAGACATACAAAGAAACAAGGAAGGATGGACTGTTCAAAGGAACAAAATAAACCAAAAGAACCTATCCTTGAGGAAGACCAGACATTGGATCTACTAGATACAGATACTGTTTCAAGTATGCTCAAAGAGCTAAAGGAAATAAAGAAAATGATGTATGAAAAAAATGGAAACATTAACAAAGAGATGGAAATTATACAAAGAAACTAAACAAGAATTCTGGAACAGAAAAGTACAATAACTATAATTAAGAATGTATTAGAGGGGTTCAACAACAGAGTTGAGCTGGCAGAAGAAAGAATCGGTAAACGTGAAGACAGGACAATTGAAATGATACAGTCTGAGGAACAGAAAGAAAAAAATAAAGAAAAATGAACAGAGTATAAGAGACTTGTGGGATACCATTACGCCGATCAATATATGTATGATTGGATTCCAAGAAGGAAAAGAGAAAGAAACAGAAAGAATATTTGAAGAAATAATGGCAGAAAAATTTCCAAATTTGATGAAAAACATAAATTTACCCATACAAGAAGTTCAGTAAACTCCAAGTAGGATAACCCAAGGTGATCCATGCTGAGACACATTACAATCAAACTGTGAAAAACCAAAGATAGAGAATCTTGAAAGCAGCAAGAGAAAAGTGAACTGTTATGTATGAGGAAGCCCCAGTAAGACTAAATGTCAATTTCTCCTCAGAAATTATGGAAGTTAGAAGGCAGTGGGATGATATATTCAAAGTGCTGGAAGAAAAAAAAAAAACTGTCATCCAAGAATACGTTACCTGGAAAAACTGTCCTTCAACAAATGAGGATGAAATTAAGATATTCCCAAATAAACAAAAGGTGAGGAAATTCATTACTACTAGACCTGCACTAAAAGAAATGCTAAAGGGAGTCCTCCAGTTTAAAAGATGAGGACACTAGATAGTAACTCAAAGCTGTTTAAAGAAATAAAGACCTTTGGTAAAGGTAATTTCAAGGCAAATAAAAAGGCCAGTTTTGTTTTGTTTTTGGTTTTTAACTATATTTGTTATGTTCTACATGATATAAAAGACAAAAGTATAAATAATAACTGTAAATATATAATACTGGGCATATAATGTGTAAAGACAAAATTTGTGACATTAATAATATAAAGGAGGAGCAGTATAGAGCAGAGTTTTTGTATGTTATTAAGTTTAAGCTGGTGTCAATTAAAATTAGGTTTTTATAAATTTAGAGGGTAAATGTAATCCTCGTGGTAATCACAAATAAATTTCTAAAGAAATACACACAAAAGGAAATGACGAGAGAAGAAAATTGATTTACCTCAAAAAATTAACTAAACACAAAAAGGGACAATATTCAAAGAAATAAGGGACAAAAAAGTGTAAGACACATGGAAAGCAAATAGCAAAATGGCAGAAGTAAATTCTTCTTTATAGTTACTTTAAACGTGAATAGATTGGAGTCTCCAATTAAAAGACACAGATTAGCACTATGGATTAAAAAAATGACTAACTATATGTTCTCTACAAGAGACCCATTTTAAACCAGAAGACACAAATAGGTTGAAAGTGAAAGGATGGAAAAAATATTACAAGTGCTTAATTAAATAGACATTTTACCAAAGAGAATATACAAATGGCCAACAAGCACATGAAAAGATGTTCGATGTCATTAGTCATTGTTGTTGGCTGTGGTTGAGTTGGCCCTGACTCATGGTGACCACCATGTACAATGAAACAAAACACCATCCAGTCCTGTGCCATCCCCATGGCCAGTTGCAGATCAGACCGTTGTGTCCACAGGGTGTTCCTTGGCTGATTTTTGGAAGTAGATCGTCAGGCCTTTTTTCCTAGTCTATCTTAGTCAGGAAGCTCCACTGAAATCTGTTCATCAACATAGCAACACTCTGCAAATCAAAATGACAATGAGAAACCGCTTCACCTCCACTAGAATGGCTACTGATTTAAAAAAAAGGAAAATAACAGGTGTTGGTGAGGATGTGGAGAAATTGGAACCCTCATCCAAAGGAATTGAAATCAGGAACACAAACAGAAACCCATACTCCAGTGTTTAGTGCAGCACGATTCCCAAAAGCCCAAAGCCAAAAGATGGAAACAACCTAAATGTCCATCAACAGATGAATGGATAAACAAAATGTAGTATATACATACAATGAATTATTACCTAGCCATAAAGAATGGTGAAGTCCTGATATATGCTACAACATGGATAAATCTTGAAAACATTTTTCTGAGTGAAATAAGTCAGTGACAAAAGGACAAATGTTGTATGATCCTACTTACATGAAATATCTAGAATAGTCAATTGTGTAGAGAACAAAGTTTATTAGTGGTTACCAGGGATGGGAGATAGGGGAAAAGGAGGAGACATTCATTAGGGGGCACTGAGTTTCTGTTAATGTTTGTGGAATGATTTGGAAAAAGATAGTGGTGATGGTTGTACAACATGATGAACGTAATCAGTGTCACTGAATTGTACATGCAAAAATTGTTGAATTGGCAAATGTTTTCTTATATATATTTTTATAACAATAAAAAAATTTTTGTAAAAAATTCCATGCAAATAGAAACCAAAAGGGAGATGGGCTGGCTATGTGAAAATCAGAAAAAAAAAAAAAAGAGTTTAAGTCAAAACCTGTTATAAGAGACAAAGAAGGAAATTACATAATGATAAAAGGATCAATTCATCAAGAAGATATAGCAGTTATCAATATAAATGCACCTAACAGCAGAACCCCAAAATAGGTGAAGCAAACACTGATGGAACTGAAGGAAGAAATAGACAGTTCTACAATAATAGTTGGAGACTTCAACACACCACTGTCAATAATGAATAGAGCATCTAGACAGAATATCAACAAGGAAATAGAACACCTGAACAACACTATAAACCAACTAGATGTAACAGACGTTTATATAACACATAACAGCAGCAGGATATACATTCTTCTCCAGTACACATAGGTCATTCTCTAGGATAGGCCATATGTTAAGTCACAAAAGAAGCCTAAATAAATATAAAAATATTGAAATCATACAAAATATCTTCTCTGACTACAAGGGAATGAAACTAGAGATTAAAAAGAGGAAAACTGGAAATTTCACAAAAATATGGAAATTAAACAACCCACTATTTAACAACCAATGAATCAAAGAAGAAATCACGAGAGAAATTAGAAAATACTTAGAGATGAATGAGAATGAAAGCACAACATACCAAAATGTATGAGATGCAGCAAAGGCAGTACTCAGAAAGAAATTTATAGTGGAAAATGCCTACATTAAAAAGAAGAAAGAACTCAAGTAAGCCAACTTTGTACCTTGAGAAACTAGAAAAGGAAGAACAAACAAAGCCCAAAGCAAACAGAAGAAAGGAAACAATAAAGATTATAGAAGAGATAAATGAAACAGATTAGAAAAATAATAAAATCAATGAAACCCATAGCTGTTTCTTTTAAAAGATCAACAAAATCGACGAACACCTAACTAGACTGACAAAAAAATAGAGAAGATGCAAATAACTAAAATCAGAAATGAACATGGCAACGTTATTACAAACCTAACAGGAATGAAAAGATTATAAGAGAGTACAATGAATAGTTGTATGCCAACAAACTAGATAATCTTGATGAAGTGGATAAATTCTTACAAACATACAAACTACCGAAATTGACTCAAAATCAAATACAAAATCTCAACAGACTGTAACAAGGGAAGAGATTGAAACAGTAATAAAAAAACTTGTCAACAAAGGAGAGTCCAAGACCAGATGGCTTCACTGGTGAATTCTACCAAACATTTAAAGAATTAGCACCAGTTATTCTCAAATCTTCCAAAAAGTGTAGGAGGGAACACTTCATAACTTATTCTGTCAAGTCAGCATTACCCTGATACCAAAGCCAGACAAAAAAGCCACCAAAACAAAACCAAAAAAAAGAAATCTACAAACTAATATCCCTTATGAATATAGATGCAAAAATCTCAACAAAACACTAGCAAACCAAATCCAACAGCATATTAAATGGATTATTCATCATGACCAAGTGAGATTTAATACAGGAATGCAAGGGTGGTTCAAGATAAGAAAATCAATTAGTGTAATACACCACATTAATAGAATGAAGGAAAAGAACCACATGATCATCTCGATGAAGAAAAGGCATTTGACAAAATCCAACATCCTTTTATGGTAAAAACACTCAATAAGCTAGGAGTAGAAAGGAAATTCCTCAATCTTATAAAGGGCATTTATGAAAAACTCAAGCTAATGTCATAATCAATGATGAAAGACTGAAAGATTTCCCTCTAAGATCAGGAACAAGACAAGGATGCCCACTTTCCCCACTGCTGTTCAACATTGTAGTGGAAATCCTCACAACTGGACCAATAAACAACATCATGATAAACAGAGAAAATATTGAAGTTGTCAAGGATTACATTTTATTTGGAGCCACAATCAATACCCATGGAAGCAGCAGTCAAGAAATCAGACAACATACTACACTGGGCAAATCTGCAACAAAAAAACCTCTTTAAAGTGTTGAAAAGCAAAGATGTCACTTTGAGGACTAAGGTGTGCCTAATCTAAGCCACGGTGTTTTCAATCGCTTCATGTACGTGCGAAAGCTGGACATTGAATAAGGAAGACCGAAGAAGAATTGAAGCCTTTGAATTATGGTGTTGGCGAAGAATATTGAATATACTGTGGACTGCCAGAAGAACGAACAAATCTGTCTCGGAAGAAGTACAGCCAGAATGCTCCTTGGTAGCAAGGATGGTGAGACTTGGTCTCACGTACTTTGGGCATGTTATCAGGAGGGACCAGTCCCTAGAGAAGGACATCATGCTTGGTAGAGTAGAGGGTCAGCAAAAAAGAGGAAGACCCTCAATGAGATGGTTTGACACAGTGACTGAAACAATGGGCTCGAACATAGCAATGATTGTGAGGATGGCGCAGGACTGGGCAGGGTTTAGCTCTGTTGTACATAGGGTCACTATGAGTTGGAACCGACTGCACAGTACCTAACAACAGCAGCTGAAAATTTTAGCAACCAGTTAATAAAAAGAAATAAAAGGCACCCAGATCGGAAAGGAAGAAGTAAAAGTATCTCTATTGGCAGACAATATGATCCTATATATAGAAAATCCCAAAGAACCCAAAAGAAATTTACTAGAGCTAATAAATGAATTCAACAAAGTGGCAAAGTACAAGGGCAACACAAAAATCAGTCAGGTTTCCACATGTCAGCAGTGAGCATTCTGAAATGAAATTAAGGAACAATTCCATTTGTAACAGTATCTAAAATAATAAAATACCTAGGAATAAATTTAACCAGGGAGGTGATAAACTCGTACACTGAAAACTATAAAACGTTGCTGAATCAAATTAAAGAAGGCCTAAACAAATGGATGTGCATTCTATATTCATGGACTGAAGAGTTAATATAGTTAAGATGTCAGAACTAACCAAAGTGATTTGTGGATTTAGTCCCTATCAAAATTTCAATAGCCTTTTTTGCAGAAATGGAAAATCCAATCCTCAAATTCATATGGAATTGCAAAAGGCCCCAAATAGCCAAAGCAATGTTGAAAAAGAAAAGCAAAGTAGGAGAACTCACACTTCCCAATTTCAAAGTGGAAAAAAGCTATAGTAATCAAAACTATGTGGTCCTAGTATATGGATAGAGATACAGACCAATGGAATAGAATTGAGAGTGCAGAAACAAACTAATACATTTATGGTCAATTGATTTTCAACAAGAGTGCCAAGTTCATTCAATGGGGAAAGAATAGTGTCTTCAACAAATCGTCCTGGGACAACTGGATTTCCACATGCAAAAGAATGAAGTTGGACCCATACATCACATCATATACAAAAATTAACTCAAAATGGATCAATGACCTAAATAAAAGAATTAAAACCATAAAACTCTTAGGAAGAAAACATAGGGTAGAGCTTTAGGACCGAGTTTTTGACAATGGGTTCTTAGAAATGACACCAGAAACATAATCAACAAAGACAAAATAGATAAATTGAACTACATCAACATTAAAAACTTCTGTGCAAAAGGACTTTATAAAGAAAGTGAAGAGAAAACCTACAGGATGGGAGAAAATATTTGGTAACTGTATATCTGCTATTGTTGTTAGGTGCTGTTTAGTCAGTTCCGACTCATAGCGACCCTGTGTACAACAGAACAAAACACTGCCTGGTCCTGTGCTGTCATCACAATCATTGTTATGCTTGAGCCCATTGTTGCAGCCACTGTGTCAGTCCATCTCATTGAGGGTCATCCTGTTTTTCAGTTACCCTCTACTTTACACACATGATGTCCTTCCCCAGGGACTTGTCCCTCCTGATAACATGCTCAAAATATGAGATGAAATCTCGCCATCCTTACTTCCAAGGAGCATTTTGGCTGTACTTCTTCCAAGACAGATTTGTTCAGTCTTTGGGAAGTCCATGGTATATTCATTATTCTTTGCCAACACTGAAATTTAAAGGCATCAATTCTTCTTCAGTCTTCCTTATTCATTGTCCAGCTTTCACATACATATGAGGCAATTGAAAACACCATGGCTTGGGTCAGGGTCACCTTAGTCTTCAAGGTGACATCTTGCTTTTTAAAACTTTAAAGAGATTTTTTGCAGCAGATTTTCCCAGTGCAATATGTTGTTTGATTTCTTGACTGCTGCTTCCATGGGCATCGATTGTGGATCCAAGTAAAATGAAATCCTTGACAACTTCAATATTTTCTCCGTTTAGCATAATGTTGCTTACTGGTCCATTTATGATGATTTTTGTTTTCTTTATGTTGAGGTGTAATCATATCGATCTTCATCAGTAAGTGCTTCAAGTCCTCTTCGCTTTCAGCCGGCAAGATTGCATCATCTTCGTATCGCAGGTTGTTAATGAGTCTTCCTCCAATCCTGATGCTGCATTCTTCTTCATATAGTCCAGCTTCTCAGAGTATTTGCTCAGGATACAGCTTGAATAAGTATGGTGAAAGGATACAACCCTGATGCACGCCTTTCTTGACTTTAAACCAGGCAGTATCCCCTTGTTCTCTTTGAACGACTGCCTAAGTACAGGTTCCTCGTGAGCACAATTAATTGTTCTGGAATTCCCATTCTTTGCAGTGTTATCCATAATTTGTTATGATCCACACAGTTGAATGCCTTGCAGAGTCAATAAAACATAGGTAAACATTTTTCTGGTATTCTCTGCTTTCAGCCACGATCCGTCTAACATCAGCAGCAATGATATCCCTTGTTCCACGTCCTCTTCTGAATCCGGCTTGAATTTCTGGCAGTTCCCTGTCAATATACTGCTGCAACTGCTTTTGAATGATCTTCAGCAAAATTTAACTTGTGTGTGATATTAATGATATTGTTTGATAATTTCTGCATTCTACTGGATCACTATTTTTTGGAATGGATACAAATACGGATCTCTTCCAGTCCTTTGGCCAGGTAGCTGTCTTCCGAATTTCTTGCCACAGACGAGTGAGCGCTTTCAGCACTGAATCTGTTTGTTCAAACATCTCAGTTGGTATTCTGTCAATTCCTGGAGCCTTGTTTTTCACCAATGCCTTCAGTGCAGCTTGGACTTCTTCCTTCAGTACCATCAGTTCTTGATCATATGCTACTTCCTGAAATGACTGAACGTCCACGAATTCTTTTTGGTACAGTGACTCTGTGTATTCCTCCATCTTCTTTTGATGCTTCCTGTGTCGTTTTATGTTTTCCCCATAGAATCCTTCAATATTGCAACTTGAGGCTTGAATTTTTACTTCAGTTCTTTCAGCCTGAGAAGTGCCAAGCGTGTTCTTCCCTTTTGGTTTTCTATCTCTAGGTCTTTGCATATGTTGTTATAATACTTTATTTTGTCTTCTTGAGCCACCCTTAGAAATCTTATGTTCAGCTCTTTTACTTCATTTCTTCCATTCACTTTAGGTATTCTACATTCAAGAAGAAGTTTCAGAGTCTCTTCTGACAACCATTTTAGTCTTTTCTTTCTTTCCTGTCTTTTTAATGACTATCTTAGTCATCTAGTGCTGCTCTAACAGAAATACCACAAGTGGATGGCTTTCAAAAAGAGAAATTTATTCTCTCACAGTCTAGTAGGCTACAAGTCCAAATTCAGGGCATCAGCTCAAGGAGAAGGCTTTCTGTCTCTGTCAGCTCTGGAGAAAGATCCTTGTGATGCATCAGTCTTCCCTTGGTCTGGGAGAGTCTCAGCGCAGGAACCTCAGGTCCAAAAGACACACTCTGCTCCTGGTACTGCTTTCTTGGTGGTATGAGGTTCCTATGTGTCTCTGTTCGCTTCTCTCTTTTATATCTCAAAAGAGATTGCATTAAGACACTATCTAATCTTGTTAACCTCATCAGCATAACCTCATCACAGTGATAGAATTTACAACACATAAGGAGATCACATATAATCTCATCATAGTGATAGAGTTTACAACACATAAGGAAATCACATCGGATAACACAATCATACAATACTGGGAATCATGACCTAGCCAAGTTGCTACACACATTTTTTGGGGAACACAATTCAATCCATGACAATGACCTCTTGCTTTCTTCATGTATGATGTCCTTAATGTTAGTCCACAACTCGTCTGGTCTTCCGTCATTAGTGTTCATTGCATCAAATCTATTCTTGAGATGGTGTAAAAATGGTGTGGGGGCCGTGTCTGACCTCCTCCAACCCCACAAGGGAGAAGGAGAACCAAGATCAACAGAGCAAGGCTGACTCCCATGAGGTGGAGGCCGGACAAACCTCTCTTCACCATCTTTACTAATTCTGACAACAACTGTCCCTTGTACAGCACTATTTCTCTGCTGGGTTTGATAATTCATTGCAATGGCCACACAGAACTCACAGACAATACTCATGATTATAGGGTTTATTAGGGAAGTAACAGTTTACAGTTCAGGCTCAGGAACACTCAAGGATACAGTTCTTCCATCAGGGCATCCTCCTCCCAGCTGTGCTTGCAGGCATGCCTCTCCCTGGCCCTTGGCCTCTGTGCAAAGGCACTCAGCTTTCCCTCTCCATGGACTGGGAAGCCCACAGCACTGTCTCCTGCTGCCACGTCTATGCTACCAGGTCTCTCCTGCCTCTGCTTCTCACCGTCTTCAACGTTACTGCTCACTCTCTCTCGGTCTCCTGCTTCCAGGAGCTTCTCAGTGCAGGGATCCTGGGTCCAAAGGACACGCTCTCCGCTCCTGGCTGTTCTTCCTTGTTGGTGGTAGGATCCTTCTCTCTGCTCTGGAATTGACTCTCTTTTAAGGAAGAACTGACCAATCCCCTTGGTGAGCCACAATTACCCTATCACACAGTCCTGCCCAGTCACCTGGGTGGGAGTTACAAGACCATGGCTAGAAAGGCCACACAAAAGTAATCGGTCACACTGCAGATGGTCTCTAAATTCAGGTGGGATATACTCAATGTTGTACTTTGGCTTATGTGGACTTGTTTTAATTTTCTTCAACTTCAACTTGAACTTGCATATGAGCAATTGATGGTCTGTTCCTCAGTCGGCCCTTGGCCTTGTTCTGACTGATGATATTGAGCTTTTCCATTGTCTCTTTCCACAGATGTAGTCTGTTTGATTCCTGTGTATTCTATCTGGTGAGGTCCACGTGTATAGTCACCGTTTATGTTGTTGAGAAAAGGTATTTGAAATGAATAAGTCCTTGGTCTTGCAAGATTGTATCATACAATCTCCGATGTCATTTATGTCATCAAGGCCATGTTTTCCAACAACTGATCCTTCTTTTTTGTTTCCAACTTTTGCATTCCAATCGCCAGTAATTATCAATGCATCTTGATTGCATGTTTGATCAATTTCAGACCGTAGAAGTTGTTAAAAATCTTCGATATTTTCCTCTTCATCCTTAGTGGTTGGTGCATAAATTTGAATAGTAGTCGTATTAACTGGTCTTCCTCGTAGGTGTATGGATACTGTCCTATCACTGACAGCATTGTACTTCAGGATAGATCTTGAAATGTTCTTTTTGTTGATGAATGAAATGCCAGTCATCTTCAATTTGTCATTCCTGGCATAGTAGAACATATGATTGTCCAATTCAAAATGGCCAATGGCAGTCCGTTTCAGCTCACTAATGCCTAGGATATTGATGTTTATGTGTTCCATTTCATTTTTGATGACTTCCAATTTTCCTAGATTCATACTTCGTATATTCCATGTTCTGATTATTAATGGATGTTTGCAGCTGTTTCTTCTAATTTTGAGTTATTCCACATCAGCAAATGAAGGTCCTGAGAGCTTGACTCCATCCACGTCATTAAGGTCAACTCTGCTTTGAGGAGGCAGTTCTTCCCCAGTCGTATGTTAAGTGTCTTCCAACTTGAGGGGCTCATCCTCCAGCACTATATCAGACAATGAATGTTCTGCTGCTATTCATAAGGTTTTCACTGGCCAATTTTTTCAGAAGTAGACTGCCAATTCCTTCTTCCTAGTCTATCTTAGTCTGGAAGCTCCACTGAAACCTGTCCACCAAGGGTGACCTTGCTGATATTTGAGATACTGGTGGCAAAGTTTCCAGTATCACAGCAACACACAAACCACCACAGTACAACAAACTGACAGACACATGATGGATATATTCGATAAGGGTTTAATTTAATAATTTGATAAGGGTTTAATATCCAGAATATATAAAGAACTCATACAACTCAACGACAAAAAGACAAGAACTTAATTCAAAATTGAGCGAATAACTTGAATAAATAGCTCTCCAAAGAAGATATACAAATGGCCAATAAGCACATGAAAAGATGCTCAACTTCATTAGTCATTAGGAAATGCAAATCAAAACCACAATGAGATACTACTTCATGCCCTCTAGGATGGCTATTATTAAAACAAAACAAAACAAAAAACCGGAAAATAATAAGTATTGGTGAGGATGAAATTGGAACACTTGTGCTTTGCTGGTGGGAATGTAAAATGTTGCAGCTACTGTGACAAAGCTTAGAGATTTCTCAAAAAGTTAATAGAACTACCATAGACCCAGCAATTCCATGCCTAGGTATATACCCAAAAGAATTGAAAGCAGGAACTCAAACCTACACATGTACACCAATGTTCATTGCAGCACTATTCACAACAGCCAAAAGGTGGAAACAACCCAAGTGCCCATCAGCAAATGAATGGATAAACAAAATATGGTATATCCGTACAATGGTGTATTATTCAGCCATAAAGGGAAATGAAGTCCTGATGCATGCCATGACATGGATGAACCTTGAAAACATTATGCTAAGTGACATAAGTCAGACATACACAAATAAACAAATATTGTATGATCCCTGGGTTGCACAAATGGTTAAGTGCTCAACTACTAGCTGAAAGATTGGTGGTGGTTCATATCCACCCAGAGGTGCCGCCAAAGACAGTCCTGGCTATCTGCTTCTGAAAGGTCATGGTGTTGAAAACCCTATGGAGCAGTTCTACTCTGCACACATAGGGTTCCCATGAGTTGGAATTGACTCGACTACAGATAACAACAACATATGAAATATCTAGAATAAGCTAAACTATGGACACAGAGATAAGTGGTTACCAGGAGCTTCGGGGAAAGAGGGATATGGAGTTTAAAAATAATTCAAGAGTTCTTTTTGGAGAAAAGAGAAGAGACAGAAAACATGCGGAATGACCAGTGGCAGGGATGGAAGGAAGCTTGGAAGAGCTGGGTACAGAATATAGGATGACAGCTGGAAATTGCAGGAGCCAGGGAAAGAGTCTGGTAAAAGGTGATAGAAACTGCACACATTCAGGATGTTATCATCCTGGGGGCAGGGGCTAGGGAAGAGTATGGGAGTAGGGCCTCTATTGCTAGCAGGGAGGAGAAGATAGAAATAGGACATCCTAGGAGCAGCCAGGGGGAAACTAGCCAAGTGAGTGATGAGAGGTGGTCAGGAAGTTAGTTCTGTTTCAATCCAAAGCCAAAAAAAAAAAGTGTAATGTCGAAGGCCAGATAACAAAGGAGTTTAACCCTCTAGAGACTGAAAAGGAAGTTAAAGGCTCTATTGTAACACGGGCCTGGAAGGTGGAAGTAGGGAAGATTAATTAGAAGAACTAGGGCTTCAAGGTCAGAATTTAGTGACTATTTTCACTCCTGTGGATTAACATGAGTGTTAATGGTGAACATCTGGGAGGACCTAGTTAGTAATTTAACCTGTGAAAAGTTGAGTAATACTTTGCTATCACTATAAGTGTGAACAGCTTTTGCCCCAATTTTTCTCTCATTGCTTTAAGTTTAGTTGTGTTCTGGAACAGACCGAGGGAGCTTGTTTGTAGAGAAAAAAAGAAGAGCCCATCTAGAGAGTTTCCAGGTCCATTTCACTGCATTTGCAACTCCAATACAACTTTCAATGAAAGAGCAAGATGCTCACCCTTTAAGTCCTGAAAATAGGAAGAACATTTGCCACTGTTATTCCAAAACAGTCCTTCTTAAACTAGGGCTGAAGCAACATCGAGACTCCTGGCTCTGTCTGTAGCTTTTAGACTATGGTCATATATAAGAGTTTGTTGATATGTATTCTAACTACTTTAAAATTTTTTTGTTTTTGCAATATCATGAATTTAATTTGCTTAAGATTTAGTACATTTCATTATTTCATCCAACTACTTTTGAACCTTGGCTTTTTTGATCTGACTACACATGCACCAAGACAATTTCTTGCTTCCAGTCCATGGCCTTATCAGATATTCAGGTCCCTGTTGTTTCTTAACGCCCCCCCCAGCGGTACTGCAGAAGAAAGGCCTGGCAACCTGCTTCCATGAAGATCACGGCCAAGAAAACCCTATGGAGCAGTTCTACTCTGTAACACGGGGTCACCATGAAATGGAATCTACTACATGACAACTTTTTTTCTTTTTTGGTTCATTTGTAAAGGCGTAATGGTCCCAGGCCATGAATACACTATGTGCATCAAGGTGAATGCAGTGAAAGGAGCTGAGAGGGCTTTTTAACAAGATGCCCCTGCCAAAGCAGGGTACAGGTTAGGAGAATGCATGGCTCAGACATGCTCCTTCAATTCAGGTTAGGTCTTCACATTTCCCCATAGCCAGAGACCTCCAAATTGTGGTTACACATGCTGTGTGAAAATGGCTGGCTTATCTAGGATAAAAGCCCTGAGTTTTCTGCTGTCTTCTTTGTTGTGGAATGGCAAAAACAGGTGTCCTCTATTTCCATGGTCTCACAACTATCTCTCTTCTAATCCTAGTAATGTCTTCAAGTTTTTTGGACTAGGCTGGCTGAGCTGTCCTCATGACTTTTTTAGCTAAGCAGCTGTTAATAAGAATGTGATGGTGTAATGAAGCCATCTAGGGAAGCTGCTCAGGGGATAAATTGTCCTTGGTCTCAGGATCGAGTTATATCTGAAAAAGAAAATTTTAGGTGGATTCATTGCACTCTGTGTCTGCCACCAGGCTTTGGCATGTTGCTACATACCAAGACTAAATGCATCCCCAGAAACAAACTAGCAAACAATATAAATAGCTTCTGAAGGGATTTATTAATTAAATGATTATTATAGGAAGCTAGAATAATTATGGGTATACCTTTGAACAGGTTGCGGTTGATGTTAGTGAAGACAAACATGATGTTTCACACTATTGGTAACAATATTTAGTCTAAATAAACAAGACAGTTCTTATACTCTTAAAAGGTGTTGTTGTTAGGTGCCATCGAGATGGCTCCAACTCACAGAGACCCTACATACAACAGAATGAAACACTGAGTGGTCCTACACCGACCTCACAATCGTTGCTAAGTTTCAGCCACTGTGTCAATACATCTTGCTGAGGGTCTTCCCCTTCTTCATGGGCCCTCTACTTTACCAAGCATGATGTCCTTCTCCAGGGACTGGTGGCTCCTGATAACACGTCCAAAGTATGTGAGACAAAGTTTTGCCATACTCGCTTCCAAGGAGCATTCTGGCTGTACTTCTTCCAAGACAGATTTGTTCATTCTTCTGGCAGTCCATGGTATATTCAATATTCTTCGCCACAACCATAATTCCAAGATGTCAATTCTTCTTTGGTCTTCCTTATTTATTGTCCAGCTTTCTCATGCATATGAGGCAATTGAAAATATCATGCAGTGTTCATTCTTTTATCAGTCCACGGTATATTCAGTATTCTTTACCAACATCATAATTCAAAGGCATCAATTATTCTTTCGTCTTCCTTATTCATTGTCCAACTTCCACATGCATATGAAGTGATTGAAAAGACCATGGCTTGGGTTAGGCACACCTTAGTTCTCAAAGTGACATCTTTGCATTTTAACACTTTAAAGAGATCTTTTGCAGCAGATTTGCCCAATGCAATATGTTGTTTGATTTCTTTTTGTGTGTGTGTGGTCCTGAATTTTTATTATTATTTTTTTATTGTGCTTTAGATGAGGGTTTACAGAGCAAATTAGTTTCTCATTAAACAATTAAGACACATATTGTTTTGTGACATTGGTTGCCAACTCCACGATATGTCAACATTCTCCTCTTCTCAACCCTGGATTCCCCATTACCAGATTTACTGTCTCCTCCTGCCTTCTTGTCCCTGCCTCTTGGGCTGGTGTGCCCATTAAGACTCGTTTTGTTTTATGGGCCTGTCTAATCTTTGGCTGAAGGGTGAACCTCAGGATTGACTTCAGTACTAAGCTAAAAAGGTGTCCAGGGGCTGTACTTTCAGGGTTTCTCCAGTCTCTGTCAGACTGTCCTTTGCTGCTTCCATGGGCGTTGATTGTGGATCTGAGTAAAATGAAATCTTTGACAACTTCAATATTTTCTCCATTTATCATGATGTTGGTTATTGGTCCAGTTGTGAGGATTTTTGTTCTCTTTATGTTGAGGGGTAATCCATACTGAAGGCTGTAGTCTTTGATCTTCATCAGTAAGTGCTTCAAGTCCTCTTTGCTTTAATCAAGCCAGGTTGTGTCATCTGCATATTGCAAGTTGTTAATGAAACTTCTTCCAATCCTGATGCCATGTTCTTCTTCATATAGTCTGGATTCTCGGACTATTTTCTCAGCATAGAGATTTAATAAGTATGGTGAAAGGTTACAACCTGGATGCACACCTTTTCTGATTTTGAACCATGCAGTATCCCTTTGTTCTGTTTGAACTACTGCCTCTTGGTCTATATACAGGTTCTGCGTGAACACAATTAAGTGTTTTACAATTCCCATTCTCTGAAGTGTTATCCATAATTTGTTATGATCCACACAGTCGAATGCCTTTGCATAGTGAATAAAACACAGGTAAACATCTTTATGGTATTCTCTACTTTCAGCCATGATCCATCAGACATCAGCAATGATAGTCCTCCTTCCACGCCCTCTTTTGAATCTCACTTGAATTTCTGGCAGTTCTCGGTCGATATACTGTTATAACCGTTTTTGAATTATCTTCTGCAAAATTTTATATGTGCGTGATATTAATGATATTGTTCAATAATTTCTGCATTCTGTTGAATCACCTTTATTTGGAATGGCACAAATATGGATCTCCTCCAGTCGGTTGGCCAGGTAGCTGTCTTACAAATTTCTTGGCATAGAAGAGTGAGCACTTCAGTGTTGCATCTGTTTGTTGACACATCTCGAAAGTATTCCATCAATCCTGGAGCCTTGTTTTTTGCCAAAGCCTTCAGTGCAGCTTGGACTTCTTCCTTGAGTACCATTTGTTCTTGATCATATGCTGCCTCCTGAAATGGTTGAAATTCGACCAATTCTTTTTGGTACAGTGACTCTGTATATTCCTTCCATCTTCTTTTAATGCTTCCTGTGTCATTAAATATTTTGTCCATAGAATCCTTAAATATTGCAACTCGAGGCTTGAATTTTTTCTTCAGTTCTTTCAGCTTGAGAAATGCCAAGTGTTTTCTTCCCTTTTGGTTTTCTAACTCCAGGTCTTTGCATATTTCATTATAACAATTTGTTTTTTCGAGTCGCCTTTTGGAATCTTCTGTTCAGCTGTTTTATATGATCATTTCTTCTGTTTGCTTTAGCTACTCTAAGTTCAAGAGCAAGTTTGAGTCTTTTCTGTTTGGTCTTTTCTTTCTTTCCTGTCTTTTTAATGACCTCTTGCTTTCTTCATGTATGATGTCCTTGATGTCACACCATGACTTGCCTGGTCTTCAGTCATTAGTATCCAATGTATGAAATCTGTTCTTGAGATGGTCTCTAAATTCAGGTTGGGTGTACTCAAAGTCGTACTTTGGCTCTCGTTGACTTGTTTTAATTTTCTTCAGCTTCAACTTGAACTTGCAAATGAGCAATTGGTGGTCTGTTCCTCAGTCGACCCTGGCCTTGTTCTGAATGTTAATATTGAGTTTCTCCATCATTTGATTCCTGTGTATTCCATCCAGGGAGGTCCACGTGTATAGTCACCATTTATGTTGTTGATAAAAAGTACATACAATGAAGAAATCATTGATCTTACAAAATTCTATCATACAGTCCCTGGCATTGTTTCTGTCACCAAGGCCATATTTTCCAACTACCAATCCTTCTTTGTTTCCAACTTTTTTATTTTTTCCCATACAAAAATTTACACATACGTTGTTATGTGACTCTAATTGTTCTCCGCATACTGTGACAGCACACTCCTCCTTTCCACCCCTGATTCCCCATGTCCGTTCAACCAGCTCCTAATGGTCTCTGCCTTCGCATCTCACCTCCGGACAGAAGCTGCCCATTTAGTCTCTTGTATCTACTTGAGCTCAGAGGCACACTCCTCACGAGTATCACTTTATGTCCCACAGTGCAGTCCAATGCCTGTCTGAAGAGTTGGCCTCAGAAATTGTTTTAATTCTGGGCTGATAGAGAATCCAGGGGCCATGTTTCCAGGGTTCCTCCAGTCTCAGTCAGACCATTGAGTCTGGTCTTCTTACTAGAATTTTAGTTCTGCACCCCAACTCTCTCCTGCTCCATCAGGGACTCTCAGTTGTGTTCCCTGTCAGGGAAGTCATTGGTAGTAGCCGGGCACCATCTAGTTCTTCTGGTCTCAGGCTGATGAAGTCTCTGGTTTATGTGGCCCTTTCTGTCTCTTGTGCTACTACTTTCCATGTGTCTTTGGTGTTCTTCGTTCTCCTTTACTCCAGGTGGTTAGGACCAATTGATGCATCTTAGATGGCCACTTGCAAGCTTTTAAGACCCCAGTGTTTCCAACTTTTGAATTCCAATCACCAGTAATTATCAATGCATGTTAATTGCGTGTTTGATCAATTTCAGACTTTTGAAGTTGGTAAAAATCTTCATTTTCTTCATCTTTGGCCTTAGTGGTTGCTGCATGAATTTGAATAACAGTCATATTAACTGGTCTTCCTTGCAGGAATAAGGATATTATCCTATCACTGACAACATCGTTGTGCTTCAGGATAGATCTTGAAATGTTCTTTTTGATTATAAATGTGCCACCATTCCTCTTCAAGTTGTCATTCCCAGCATAGTAGACCATATGAATGTCCGATTCAAAATGGCCAATACCAGTCCATTTCCACTCACTAATGCCTACGATATCAATGTTTATGTGTTCCATATAATTTTTAAATTTTTAAAATTTTTTCGTATATAAAAATTTATACATACATTATTATGTGACTCTAATTGCTTTCCCCATAGTGTGACAGCACACTCCTCCTTTCCACCCCTGATTCCCCATGTCCATTCAGCCAGCTCCTAACCCTCTCTGCCTTCCCATCTCACCTCCGGACAGAAGCTGCCTGTTTAGTATCTTGTATCTACTTGAGCTAGGAGGCACAATCCTCACGAGTATCACTTTATGTCCCACAGTCCAGTCCAATCCCTGTCTGAAGAGTTGGCCGCGGAAATTGTTTTAGTTCTGGGCTGATAGAGAACCCAGAGGCCATGCCTTCTGGGGTTCTTCCAGTCTCAGTCAGACCATTAAGTCTGGCTTTCTTACTAGAATTTGAGTTCTGCACCCCACCT
>NW_004444004.1:12488769-12501721 GCF_000243295.1 Trichechus manatus latirostris | reverse complement strand
CTTTTGGGATCTACCTTATGTGGGGTTCGATGAGCATCTTGGATAGATATCTTGTCATCTTTCACGATATCAGGGAAGTTTTCTGCCAACAAATCTTCAACAATTCTCTCTGTATTTTCTGTTATCCCCCCTGTTCTGGTACTCCAGTCACTCGTAGGCTATTCATCTTGATAGAGTTCCACATAATTCTTAGGATTTCTTCATTTTTTAAATCCTTTTATCTGATTTTTCCTCAAATAAGTTGGTGTCAAGTGCATTATCTTCATTCTCACTAATTTTGATTTCTGTTGCCTCAATTTTGCTCCTATTACTTTCTATTGAGTTGTCTAATTCTGATATATTATTGTTAATCTTCTGGATTTCTGATTGCTGTCTCTCTGTGGATTCTTGCAGCCTGTTAAATTTGTCATGATGCTCTTCTCTAATCTTTTTAATTTCCTCTTGCATGTTCTGCATTTTGATTTATTTCCTTCCTAATTTCTTGAAGAGTTCTGTATATTAGTCTTTTGTATTCTGCCTCTGGTAATTCCAAGAAATTTTCCTCCTCTGGAAAATTTCTTGATTCTTTATTTTAGGAGCTGGCTGAAGCCATCATGGATTGCCTGTTTATGTGATTTGATACTGACTGTTGTCTCCGAGCCATCAATAAATTATTATATTTATTTATTTTATGTTTGCTTACTATGTCCTAGGTTTTTGTTTTGTTTTGATATGCCCAGATAGGCTGTTCATATGAGCTAGTTTGATTATTGTCACCTTTGAATCTCTAATGTCCTGTCACCAGGTGGTTAGATCTCTTACTAGGTATGTGAGCTCAGGAGTCTGCCCACTCCTCCTGTATGGCTTGAACTCTGGTGCCCAGGTACATAGCCACCAAGTGTGTGGTGTTGGCTCTCACGTACAGTCCTAGAAAGTCATGGGTGATTGGTGTAGGCACAGGCTTCTGGCTGCCTCAGGGGGACACACTCTGAGCAAGGTATGGGGCTGATGGCTGCCCCGAAGTGTCCAGGAGGAAGGCGTTTCCCTGTTCCCTAGAGCACGTAGGTGGGTGGGTTTTGAGGCCGGACTATGAGTACCTAATGCTGTTGGCTGTAAGGACTGGGGGGCACCTCTTATTCATGGGCCCCTATCGCAGATGGCTAGATGGCGTGGGTGGAGCCACCAGTCCTCAGGCCCCTGATGTGCGTAGGTGAAGACCCTGCTTAATGGGCAGAGCAGTGTCAAATGTCAAGAACCTGCCACTTCATAGCAGCAGCAGTTGAAGTTACAGTTCCGGTATATACCCTGTTGTACTGTGGTAATGAGGGCCTAGGCCGTTGAGATGGGCCCACACAAGTCTATGCAGGGGGAAAGGCACTCAGAGTTCGTGGATCCCTTATATCTGTGCCTAGGCAAAGGAGCTGTGCCTACCCTGGGTTCCTGGCTTAGGGGAGCTGGCAGTTTATTTTTTCCCGTTTTGTAATTAGTTCAGTCTCCAAGGCAGGGAGAATGGCTCAGGGCGTGTGACGGTTTCTACTTCCGGCCCAGGGGACTTGGTAATTGCTGAAGCTGGTCCGGGACCCAGTGCAGAGCAGGGAGCGGGGAGGTAAATGGGAGAGAGGTTTTTCCCTAAGGGGGGTGTTTTTGATTCACGTGGTAGGCCGTACGCAATTACTTCTCTTTCGCTGGATCGAGGGCTGCTTCTCACTGGTTCTGGGTGGCCGTGTAGACTCTCTGGTTCTGGGTCTCACCTGTTGCAGAAAACGTGCTTCCTGAACACGGCTGCTTGCCTGCCTCACCGGTGACCCCCGGGCTGATCAGGCCTGAAGGGCTCAGGCTGTCGCCGGGTCAGGTCTGGCACCTTGTCACTGCTTCCGAGCTGTCTGTCTTTCCTCCTGCCACTCAGTCCGGTTCCTCAACTCTGCCTTTGTTGTTCAGGGCTCCCAGATTGCCATATATAATCGAAGCACTTGTTTTTTCAGGTCTTTGTTGTAAGAGGGTCCACCGGAAGCGTCTGACTACTCTGCCATCTTGGCCCCGCCTCCCCAAATGTGACGATTCTTCTTTGGTCTTCCTTATTTGTTGTTCAGCTTTCGCGTGCATATTCTTTTATATGCTATTGTAAATGGAATTCTCTCCTTAATTTCTTTTTCAGAATGTCATTGTTGATGTATAGAAACCTGACTGAGTTTTGTGTGTTGACCTTGTACCCTGCCACTTTGCCGAATTAATTTATTAACTCTAGTAGTTTTCCTGTCAATTTTTTTGGATTTTCTATATATAGGATTGTGTCATTTGCAAATAAGGATAGTTTTACTTCTTCCTTTCTGATTTGGAGTCCGTTTCTTTGTTTTTTTTTTGCCTGATGCTCTGGATAGAACTTCCAGTAAAATGTTGAATAGCAGTGGGTAAAGTGGGCGTGTTTGTCTTTTTCCTGATCTTAGGGGGAAAGCTTTCAGTCTTTCATCACTGAGTATGGTATTATCTGTGGTTTTTTTCATAAATGTCCTTTATCATATTGAGGAATTTCCCTTCTATTCCTAGTGTGCCAAGTATTTTCATCACAAAAGGATGTTCGATTTTGTTGTATGCTCTTTCTGCATTAATTGAGATGATCATGTGGTTCTTTTTGTTCTATTAACGTTGTATATTATATTGATTGATTTTCTTATGTTGAACCACACTTGCATTCCTGGGATAAATCCCACTTGACCATGGTGTATAACCTTTTTAATATGCTATTGAATTCAGTTTGCTAGTATTTTGTTGAGAATTTTTGCATCTCTATTCAAAAGGGATATTGATCTGTGGTTTTCTTTCCTTGTTGTGTTTTTTCCTGGCTTTGGCATCAGGGTAACATTGGCTTCATAGAATGAGTTAGGAAGTGCTCCCTATGATTCTATTTTCTGAAATAATTTGAGCAGGATTGATGTTAATTCTTCTTTAAATGTTTGGTAGAATTTGCCAGTGAAGCTATCTCATCCTCAACTTTTGTTTGGAGGTTTTTGATTACTGATTCAATCTTTTCACTTGTTATGGGTTTGTTGAGATTTTCTATTTCTTTTGAGTCAATTTATGTAGTTTGCCTGTTTCTAAGATTTTGTCCATTTCTTCTAGGTTATTGTCTTAGTCATCTAGTGCTTCTGTAACAGAAATACCACAAGTGGATGGCTTTAACAAAGAGAAGTTTATTCTCTCACAGTCCAGTAGGCTACAAGTCCAAATTCAGGGCACCAGCTCCAGAGAAGGGTTTCTCTCTCTCTGTAGGCTCTGGAGGAAGATCCTTGTGATGCATCAGTCTTTCTTTGGTCTGGGAGCATCTCAGCGCAGGAACTTCACGTCCAAAGGACACGCTCTGCTCCCGGCACTGTTTTATTGGTGATATGAGTTCCCCATGTGTCTCTGCTCACTTCTCTCTTTTATATCTCGAAAGAGATTGGCTTAAGATACTATCCAATCTTGTAGACCTCACCTGTATAACTGCTGCTAATCCATGTTATTACATCATAGTGATAGAGTTTACAACACATAAAGAAATCACATCAGATTACAAAATGGTACACAATCATACAATACTGGGAATCATGACCCAGCCAAGTTGACAAATATTTTTGGGGGACACAATTCAATCCATGATAGTTATCTAATTTGTTAGCAAACAATTGTTTATAATAATCTCTTACTATCCTTTTTGTTTCTATAGGGTCAGTAGTACCATATTTTTAGTCAAATAGCATGTGCTTTCTGCATTTGTTTGCTGTCTGTGCCTTCCCCTCAAGAGGTATTTGCATAAGTGCACTATGCTAATTTTTTTTACAGCAACATGTGGAAGAGTATTGGCATGGTGGTGATTTGAGGGTGCCTCACCGAGAGAGGGTGTGGACAGCAGACAAACGCGGAGGGTGCACGTTATTTGTGTAAAAATACAGTAGTATCTTCTCTTTCATTTCTGATTATAGTTATTTGTGTTCTCTTTTTCTCCTCATTAGTTTGGCTACAGGTTGGTTGACTTTATTGATGGTTTCAAAGAACCAACCTAGGGTTTTGTTAATTCCCTTTATTGTTTTTTCTTTTCTCTATTTCATTTATTTATGTTCTGATCTTTGTTATTTCCTTTCTTCTGGTAGCTTTGGGCGTAGTTTGCTCTTCTTTTTCTGGTTCTTCAAGGTGTAAAAGTTGGGTCATTAATTTGAGATCTTTTTCTTTCTTAACGTAGCCATTTACAGCTATAAATTTCCCCCTGAATACTCCTTTTGCTGCATCCCATAGGTTTTGGTATATTGTGCTTTCATTTACATTTATCTCTAAGTATTTTCTAATTTCACTTGTGATTTCTTCTTTGACCTATTGATTGCTTAATAGTGTGTTGTTTAATTTCCATGTATTTGTTAAATTCTCAGTTTTCTTTTGTTATTGGTTTCTAGTTTGAATCCGTTGTGGCCAGAGAAGATACTTTGTATGATTTCAGTCTTTAAATTTTATTGAGACTTGTTTTGTGACTCAACTTATGGTCTATCCGGCAGAATGATCCATGTACACTGGAGAAGAAAGTGTATTCTACTATTGTTGGGTAGATTGTTCCATATATGTTTGTTACATCTGGATAGTTTCTAGTGTTGTTAAAGTCCTGTATTTCCTGTATTTCTAGTGTTACTCAAGTCCTGTATTGATCTTCTATTTAGATGTTCTATCCATTATTGAGAGTGGTATATTGAAGTCTCCAACTATTATTGTAGAACTCTACTTCTCTCTTCAATTCTGTCAATATATGCTTCATCTATTTGGGGCTCTGTTGTTAGGTGTATATGTATTTTTAATTATTATATCTTCCTAATGAATTGATCCTTTTATCATTATATAATGTCCTTTTTTGTCTCTAGTAACAGATTTTTACTTAAAGTCTATTTTGTCTTATATTAAAATAGCCACCCCTGCTATATTTTAGCTACTGTTGGCATGGGATATTTTTTCCCGTTATTTCACCTTTAGCCCGCCAGTGTCTTTGGGTCTGCATAGGTCTCTTGTAGTCAACATATAGTTGGATCAAATTTCCTTATTCATTCTGCCAATCTCTGCCTTTAGATTAGAGAGTTAAACTATTTACGTTTAAAGTAATTATTGATAATGAAAGACTTACTTCTGCCATTTTGGTATTTATTTTTTAGTGTGTCATATTTTTTGTCCCAGATTTCTTCCAAAGCTGCCATCATTTGTGTTTAGTTGATTTTTTATAGTGAATTTTTGATACTCTTCTTTTTTTTTGTGTGTATAATTTGTAGATATTTTCGTTGTGGTTACCATGGGGATTACATTTAACATCCTACATTTATAACAACTTAGATGAAATTGATTAAAAATTAATTTCAAAGACATACTAAAACTCTGTTCCTATACCACTCTTCCCCTTCTAATATTATGGTTGTCACGAATTGCATCTTTACACATGAGTGTGTTCAGTGACAGATTTATAACTACATTTTATGCATTTGTGTTTTAAATCATGTAAGACATAACAAATAGAGTTACAACACTAAAATACAATGAACCAGACCCTTATATTTGCCCATCAAATTACCTTTACTGGTGATCTTTTTTCCTATATGTGGTTCTGAGTTACTGTCCTTTTATTTCAATGTCAAGGATTTACTTTCGCATTTCTTGTAAGGCAGGTCTATTGTCGTCATTAAGTGCTGTCAAGTTGGCTTCAACTCACAATGACCCCATGTACAACAGAACGAAACATAGCCTGATCCTGTGCCATCCTCACAATCATTGCTATGTTTGAGCCTATTGTTACAGCCATTGTGTCAATCCATCTTGTTGAGGGTCTTCCTCTTTTTTGCTGACACGCTACTTTACCAAGAATGATGTCCTACTCTAGAGATTGGTCCCTCCTGATAACATGTCCAAAGTGAGTGAGATGAAGTCTTGCCGTCTTCTCTTCTAAGGAGCATTCTGGTTGTACATCTTCCAAGACAGATTTGTTCATTCGTCTAGCAGTATAGTCAATATTCTTCACCAACACCATAATTCAAATGTATCAATTCTTCTTCGGTCTTCCTTTCTCAGTGTCCACCTTTCACCTGCATATGAAGTGATTGAAAATACCATGGCTTTGGTCAAGAGCACCTTAGTCTTCAAAGTGACTTCTTAGCTTTTTAACACTTTAAAGATGTCCTTTGCAGCAGATTTGCCCAATGCAATACGTTGTTTGATTCTTGACTGCTGCTTCCATGGGCATTGATTGTGGATTCAAATAAACTGTAAGCCTTGACAACTTCAATATTTCGTCTATTTATCATGATGTTGCTTATTGGTCCAATTGTGAGGATTTTTTTTTTCTTTATGTTGAGGTATAATCTATATTGAAAGCTGTAGTATTTGATCTTCAACAGTAAGTGCTTCAAGTCCTGTTCACTTTCAGTAAGCAAGGCTATGTCATCTGCATATTGCAGGTGGTTATTAAGTCTTCCTCCAATCCTGATGCTGTGTTCTTCTTCATGTAGGCCACCTTCTTGGATTATTTGCTCCACATTCAGATTGAATAAGTATGGTGAAAGGATACAACACTTATGCACACCTTTTTTGATTTTAAACCATGCGATATCCCCTTGTTCTGTTCGAATGACTGCCTCTTGGTCTATGTATAGGTTCTGCATGGGCACAGTTAAGTGTTCTGGATTTTCCATTCTTCACAACATTATCCATAATTTATTATGATCCACACAGTCAAATGCCTTTGCATAGTCAATAAAACACAGGTAAGCATCTTCTGGTATTGTCTGCTTTCAGACAAGATCCATCTGATGTGAGCAATAATACCCCTTATTCCACATCCTTTTTGGAATCTGGCTTGAATTTTTGGCAGTTCCTTGTCGATGTTTGGTGGAAGGTTTTTGAATTATCTTCAGGAAAGTTTTGCTTGTGTGTGATATTAATGATATTGTTCAATAATTTCTGCATTCTGTTGGATCATCGTTCTTTGGAATAGGCACAAATATGGACCTATTACTATCAGTTGGCCAGGCAGCTGTCTTCCAATTTTTTTGGCATAAGTGAGTGAATACTTCCAGTGTTGCATTTGCTTGTTGAAGGATCTCAATTGGTATTCCGCCAATTCCTGAAACCTTGTTTTTCGCCAATGCCTTCAGTGCAGCTGAGGCTTCCGCCTTCAGTACTATAGGTTCTTGATCATATGCTATGTCCTGAAATGGTTAAATGTGGACCAGTTCTTTTTGGTAAAGTGCTCTGTATATTCCTTCCATCTTCTTTTGATGCTTCCTGCATTGTTCAATATTTTGCCCATAGAATCCTTTAATACTGCAACTCGAGGTTTGAATTTTTCTTCAGTTCTTTCAGCTTGAAAAATACCAAGCGTGTTCTTCTCTTTTGGTTTTCTAACTCCACGTCTTTGCACATTTGTCTTCTTGAGCCACCCTTTGAAATCTTCTGTTCAGCTCTTTTATGTAATCTTTTCTTCTGTTCACTTTAGCTGCTCTACATTCAAAATGAAGTTTCAGAGTCTCTTCTGACATCCAGTTTAGTCTTTTCTCAGCTTTTATTTCTCTGGGAAAGTCTGTGTCTCGCACTCATTCTTGAAAAACAGTTTTGTCACATATAGAATTCTTAGTTAATAGTTCTTTTGTCTCAGCACTTTAGATATGTTATCTCACTGCTTTATGGTCTCCAAATTTTGTGAGGAGAGATGGCTCTTAATATTATTGAGGATCCCTTGTATGTGATGATGCATTTCTCTCTCTCTGCTTTAAGGAATTTCTCTTTATCTTTGGATTTTGAGTATTTGATTTATAATGTGTCTCAGTGTGGATCTCTTTGAGTTTATCCTAATTGATGTTTGTTGAGCTTCTTGGATGTGTAGATTCATGTCTTTTTCCAGTTTTGGAAAATTTTCTGCCATTATTTCTTCATTTTTTTTCTTTCTGTTCCTTTCTCTTTTCTCCTCTGGGATTCCCATAAAGTGTATGTTGGTCAGCTTGATGATGTGCCACAATTCAATTCCCTTAGCCTCTGTTCACGTCTCTTGGTTCCTTTTCTTTTTGTTCCTCAGATTTGATTATTTCAGCAGTCTTTTTTTTTTATTGTACTTCAGGTGAAGGTTTACAGAACAAATAGTTTCTCATTAAGCAGTAGTACACATATTGTTATGACATTGGTTAACAACCCCACGACATGTCAACCCTCTCCCTTCTTGACCTTTTTTTTTTTGGTGAAAATATACATAGCCAAAGATACATCATTTCAAAAATTTCTACATGCACAGTTCAGTGACATCGACTACGCTCTTCCAGTTGTGCTTCTATTCTCACTTTAGATGAAGGTTTACAGAACAAAGTAGTTTCTCATTAAACAGTTAGTACACATGTTGCCCTGTGAAAATGGTTAACAACCCCACTACACGTCAACACTGTCCATTCTCAACCTTGGGTTCCCTATCACCAGCTTTCCTGTCCCCTTCTGTTTTCTAGTCCTTGTCCCTGGACTGCTGTGTCTCATTAGTCCCATTTTGCTTTACGGGGCTGTTCAATCCCCCACTGAATGGTGAACCTCGGAGATGACTTCACTGAGCTAAAAGGGTGTCTGGGGACCACACTCTCGGGGTTTCTCCAGTCTCTTTTAGGCCAGTAAATCTCGTCTTTTTTTGTGTGTGTTAGAATTTTGTTCTACATCCTTCTCCAGCTCTGTCCAGAACCTATTTCAGTAGTCTTGTCCTCTGAATTGCTGATTCTTTCTTCTGTCAGCTCAAGTCTGCTGTTGAGTCCCTCCTGTGAAGTTTTCATTTCTGTTATTGTATTTTTTAGCTCCAGTAATTCTGTTTGGTTCCTTCTTATAGTGTCTATCTCTTTGTTGGTATTCTCATTTTCTTCATGTATCATTTCCCTGATTTCTTTAGTTCTTTAAAATATTAGAATATAATTAGCATATTTTATACTGTTGTTTTAAATTTTTAAAGTCTTTTTTATCAGTCATCTATACTTCCATAGGGATGATTTCTATCACTTCATGTTGATATTTTGAATGGACAATCCTTAACAAATTTTTTTTCTTTAGATTTTCTTTATTTTGTTTTTGAAACTGGGACATTTGAATAGTATAATATGTTAGCACTGAGACGGATTCTCCCCCTTCTCGAGGGTTTGGAATTTTTTTTAATCGCTGAAGGTTATATTAGGTCATCTGGTCAGTGATCTGCCCTAACTATTTTTGCAATGACTGCACTCGTGGACATGTGTGGACTCTCTTCCCCAGTAACTCTGTTTCCCAGCCTGTGTTCAAGTAATGTTTTGAGAGAGATTTCCTAGTACTCCAGGGAAAAAGAAAAGCACACATACATGCACACACACTTGAAAGACAGGGAGGGAGAAAGGGAGGAAGGAAGGAAGGATGGACGGAAGGAAGGAAAGAAGAAAAGAAAGCACCTCTCTTAGTCTTTGTAACTTGGCTGTGTATCAGGGCCATCTTTCAATCCTTAGGCTTACTGCAGTATTCTTAGGGATCCACCTTATGTGAAAATGTATGATATTCTTAGGTATTTGCTGTATATGCCTTTTTCCCTGAGCATGTGTGTAGCTTTCTGAATTCCCCTTTATAAACGGTACTTTTGAAAGCACTAATTTCTGCAAGAAATGCTTACTCTGAGTTCTTCTTCAGTTCTTAGGAGTTAATTTTATGCTCCAATAGCACTATTTAGTCCCAGGCATCTAAGGGCTGTCCCAGCCTTCAGTCATTACTCACTTCTCCCTTCTGTGCCCCTCATGAGCACTGAGGCAAGCCAAACCAAAGGGAACACCCTGCTTCAGTCCTTCAGGCAGCACCCAGACAGGTTAGAGCTGACACACACAGTAGTCCACCAGCAAAGTTTACTCTTCTTACTCCAGAGCCAGAGATAGAGCCTCCTCTCTGAGAACATAGACCATGTCTGCTACCACTGTAGCTGAGCAAGGAGGGAGACAGGCATGGAGAGTAGAAAAAAAAAGTTTTTCTACTATTTAAATGCTGTCTTTTTCTTGATTCAGCATTTGCTTGGTTGCTGCAACCCTTTGATTGCTTTTTAGAGTTCTTACAGAGTTGAATCTACATATTTCTTGTTTTTCTTTATTTTTATTTTTTTATTGTTGTAGTTTAAATGAAGTTTACATTTCAAGTTAGTATCCCTTACAAAAATTTATACATACATTGTTATGTGACCCTAATTGCTCTCCCCAAACTGTGACAGTACACTTCTTTCCACCCCTGATTCCCCATGTCCATTCAACCACCTCCTAGCCCTCTCTGCCTTCCCATCTTACCTCCGGACAGAAGCTGCCCATTTAGTCTCTTGTATCTACTTGAGCTAAGAGGCACACTCCTCCAAGTATCACTTCATGTCCCACAGTCCAGTCCAATCCCTGTCTGAAGAGTTGGCCTCGGAAATTGTTTTAGATCTGGGCTGATAGAGAATCTAGGGGCTATGCTTTCTGGGGTTCCTCCTGTCTCAGTCAGACCATGAAGTCTGGTCTTCTTACTAGAATTTGAGTTCTGCACCGCACCTTTCTCCTGGTCCATCCAGGACTCTCTGTTGTGTTCCTTGTCAAGGCTGTCATTGGTGGTAGCCAGGCACCTTCTAGTTGTTCTGGTCTCAGGCTGATGAAGTCTCTGGTTTATGTGGTCCTTTCTGTATCTTGGGCTAATACTTTCCTTGTGTCTTTGGTGTTCTTCATTCTCCTTTACTCCAGGTGGTTGGGACCAAATTGATGCATCTTAGATGGCCGCTTGCAAGCTTTTAAGATCCCAGATGCCACTCACCAAAGTAGGATGCAGAACATTTTCTTAATAAGCTTTGTTATGCCAGTTGACCTAGATGTCCCCTGAAAGCATGGTCCCCAGACCTCTACCCCTGCTGCTCTGTCCCTCAAAGTGTTTGATTGTATTCAGGAAGCTTCTTAGCTTTGGTTTAGTCCAGTTGTGCTGACTTCCCCTGTAGTGTGTGCTGTCCTTCCCTTCATTTAAGAGAATTTTTATCTACTATCTAGTTAGTAAATAACCCTCACTGTAATAGTGGTCTTATACAATGTTTGTCCTTCTGTGACTGACTAAATTCACTCAGCATAATGCCCTCCAGATTCCTCCATGTTGATTTTCCTGACCAGCCATTGTGCATGGGGCCAATGTCCTTGATCTCTTGGCCAGCCCCACCCTACAAGAGACCCAAAACCCATTCCTAAGCCTCAGATGACAGCTGGGGCCTGGTTGGCATGTCTGGTTCCTGCTTGCCCCTCTCTTCTCTTGATGGTGAGACTCTGCTTATACTCCCATGTATTGTGTGAGTCTGCAGGATGGGCGACTAGATTTCCACTCCATGCCAAAAACTGCTATTGCATCCTGCTCCCTTGCATTCCCCAGACAGTGCATCTGTACCAAAACTGCCTTGCATTTTTCCCACATCCCTTAGACTCTTGACATTGTATTCAGACTATTTCTCACGCCTGGGCTTCACTTTTATTTATTTATTTTTAGCACCTACTGTGCTAGGTCCTAGTTGTCCTCGGCCCCTCTGCCCAGTGCCAGCTTGGACCTTGATGGCTTCATATCCCTCATATTTTGTACTTGTGGAATCTCTACTCCATGAGCTTCCAGCATGCCACATAGCCAAGGCCACATCAGTTATCAGATTTGCGTGGTCATTCTTCTCATGCAGTCTCTGGGATTCTGTGGCAGCCCAAATTGTGCAAAGGGGAGAGGAGTGGTGATGGGCATAGAGGGCAGCCTGAAAAAGATACTGGTTGATGTTCATCCTGAGCAAGGCTTGCATTCTTGTTTAGTGAGCAGCACCTTCCTTTTCACTCAGCTATTTCCAAAAATAGGGGGAATCTGAATTCAGTCTGTTGCCCTGCTGCTCTCTGGTTGTTTCAGGTGAGCATGTGAGAACCCAAAAGCCACAACCTCCTCCACTACTAACATGTTGTGCCTATATATCCAATTAGCTTCCTCTTTGGATTCCTGGTTTGCGCTTACTTCCCCCACTGTGCCAGTAGCCCTGTTGTAAATTCCAGTCTGCTGGGCCTAGGATTGGCCTGTGCTTCTTTAGTTCCCATTCTCTTTCCTCACATGATGACAGCACTGATCATGTCTCACTGATATTGGCTCCCTGCCATCCTCCCAAGTAGCCTGGTGGCTCCTTAAGAACAGGAACTGGGTTTTATTCATCTCTATATCCCCATCACCCAGAGTGTGTGACATAAAGGAGGAGCACGATAAGTACTGGCAGAACAAAGGAATGTACTCAGGTGTGAGTGTAGGACTAAACTGGCTTCCTCATAGCTTGTTCAGTTTATCTTGTACTTGCAGAATCTCCACTCCTTTTTCAGGAAGACCCTACCTACAACTTGTATTTCTATTTGCGTGGAGTGGGGTAAAGACACGGGCTTAGGAACGCAGACTCCAGGCTAGATGAACAGTAAATATTTGCCAAAATAATTAACTGTGTGTGGCCCAAGAAGTCCAGGGAACACACTGGTCAAGAGGAGGCATTAGGAAATCTTTTTGCTATTGTAAACAGTGCTGCAATGAACATGGGCGTGCATATATATGTTCGTGTGATGGCTCTTATTTCTCTAGGATATATTCCAAGGAGTGGGATAGGTAGATCGTATGGTACTTCTATTTCCAGCTTTTTTAGGAAGTGCCAAATCGATTTCCAAGTGGTTGTACCATTTTACATTCCCACCAACAGTTAAGTGTTCCAGTTTCTCCACAACCTCTCCAGCATTTATTATTTTGTGTTTTTTGGATTAATGCTAGCCTTGTTGGGGTGAGATGATTTCATTGTTGTTCTTGATTGTTGGGTAGTATTCCATTGTGTGGATATACCATAATTTGTTTATCCATTCTTTTGTTGATATCTCATGTAGTTTTGATCTGCAATTCTCTAATGGCTAATGATCATGAGCATTTCTTCATGTGTCTGTTAGCCACC
>NW_004444004.1:12485212-12486594 GCF_000243295.1 Trichechus manatus latirostris | reverse complement strand
CTTGTTAACTCTTTCAATTGTTTTTCTGTTCTGTATTTCATTTAATTCTGCTCTAATTCTTATTAATTCCTTTCTTCTGGCACTTGAGGGCTTCTTTTGTGGCTCTCTTTCTACTTGTTCCATTTGTAGGGTTAATGTTTTGATTTGGCCCTTTCTTCTTTTTGGATGTGTGCATTTATTGCTATAAACTGACCTCTGAGCACCAAAGGTTCTGGTAGGATGTGTTTTCATTCTTGTTTGATTGTATGCATTTCTTTATTCCATCCATAATTTCTTCTATAAGTCAGTAGTTTTTGAGCAAGGTGTTGTTCAGTTTCCATGTGTTTGATTTTCTTCCTTGTATTTTCTGTTATTGATTTCTACATTTATGGCTTTATGGTCAGAAAAGATACTTTGTAATATTTTGATGCTTTAGATTTTGTTAAGGCTTGCTTTATGGCCTAATATGTGGTCTATTCTGGAGAATGCTCCATGTGGGTTGGAAAAGAAAGTGTACTTGGCTGCTGTTGGGTGGAGTGTTCGGTATATATCTATGAGATCAAGTTGGTTGATTGTACCATTTACCTCTTCCTTGTCTTTGCTGAGCTTCTTTCTGGGTGTTCTGTCCTTCACTAAAAGTGGTGTGTTGAAGTCTCCTACCACTATTGTGGAGCTGTCTATCTCTCTTTTCAGTGCTGTTAGAGTTTGTTTTATGTATTTTGGACCCCTGTCGTTGGGTGTGTAAATATTTATTATAGTTATGTCCTCCTGATGTATTGACCCTTTAATCATTATATAGTGTCCTTCCTTATGATTTTTGGTGGATTTTACTTTAAAGTCTATTTTGTCAGAGATTAATATTGGCACTCCTGCTATTTTTTGAGTTTTGTTTGCTTGATATATTTTTTTCCATCTTTTGAGTTTTAGTTTGTTTGTGTCTATAAGTCTAAGGTGTGTCTCTTGTAGGCAGCATATAGATGGATCTTTTTTTTTTAATCCAATCTGCCACTCTCTGTCTCTTTATTGGTGCATTTAGTCCATTTTCATTCAGCATAATTATTGATAGTTATGAGTTTAGTGCTGTCATTTTGATGTCTTTTTTTGTGTGTTGTTGACAGTTTCTTTGTTCCACTTAATTTTCTGTGCTGAGTCATTTTTCTTTGTGTATTTTCTTTTCATCTTTTTCATTGTTGTTGATTTTGTGTTTGCTGAGTCTTTATATTTTTCCAGTTTTTTATTTTGACTTGCAGGATTGTTAGTTTCCTTTGTAGTTACCTTAATATTTACCCCTATTTTTCTAAGTTATACCAGTCTTATATTTCTTTATATCTTCTTGACTTCCTCCTCATACGAAAAATCTGTGTCTACATTTTTTAAGTCCCTCTTTTTTGTTTTAAGGTTGT
>NW_004444004.1:12482237-12484421 GCF_000243295.1 Trichechus manatus latirostris | reverse complement strand
AAATTTTATTGTTAATCTTCTACAGCGCATAGGTAGGTGGGTTTTGCAGCCGGACTATAAGCACCCAGTGCTGTTGGCTGTAACGACTAGGGGGCATCTCTTACTCTTGGGCCCCTATTGCAGGTGGCTAGGTGGTGTGGGTGGAGCCACCAGTCCTCAGGCCCCTGATGTGGGTAGGTGAAGACCCTACTTAATGGGCAGACCAGAGTCAAATGTCATGAACTTGGCACGTCACAGCTGAAACAGTTGAAGTTAGACTTCAGGTATACACCCTGTTGTACTGCGGTAATGAGGACCTACGCTGTTGAAATGGGCCCACGCAAGTCTCTGCAGGGGGAAAGGCACTTAAAGTCTGTGGATCCCTTATGTCTGTGTCTAGGCAAAGAGCTGTGCCTACCCTGGGTTCCTGCCTTAGGGGAGCCGGCAGTTTATTTTTTCCTGTTTGTTAATTTGTTCACTTTCCAAGGGAAGGTAAATGGCTCAGGGCGTGTAAAGGATCCTACTTCCAGCCCAGTGGACTCGGCAATTGCTGAAGCTGTTCCGGGACCCAGTGCAGAGCAGGGAGTGGGGAGGTAAATGGAAGAGAGGATTTTCCCTGAGTGGGGTGTTTTTGATCAGTGTAGTAGGCTGGACACAAATATTTATCTTTTGGCGATCGAGGGTTGCTTCTCACTGGGTCTGCATGGCCAAGTAGACTCTCAGCAGCTGGGTCTCTCCCTGTGCGGAATACACCTGTCGAGCACCGTTGCTTGCCTGCCTCACTGCTCACCCCCGAGCTGATCAGGCCTGAAGGGCTCAGGGTCTCGCTGGGTGAGGTCTGGCAACTCCTCGCTGCTTCCGAACTGTCTCTCCCTCCCCCTGCCACTCAGTCCAGTTCCTCAACTTTGCCTTTGATGTTCAGGGCTCCCAGATTGTCATATATAATCGAATCACTTGTTTTTTCAGGTCTTTGTTGTAAGAGGGTCCACCGGAAGCGTCTGACTACTCCGCCATCTTGGCCCCACCTCCCTCCTTGTTTTTCTTGATGATCATGTTGGAGGACAGGAGCATAGACGTACTCATGCTGCCATCTTACAGAAGTTCCTACTCTTAAATTTTCAGCATACATACTTGATTAAACAAAATCCCTTTACTAATAAAATAAACATCTCTATCATCATTCAAAACAAAACAAGAACTTTAGAATGCTTTAACTCTACTCAACCTCCCCCCACCCCGTTTTACTTGTTATTCTTGCCCAGTATTATGACTTATCCAATTTAGACATTGTCATTAGTGTTTCATACAATCAGTGATTGTTTGGCTTTGACCACATATTTACTAATTTCTTTCCAAGTCATTCCTTCTTGAATTTCAACCCTTACTTTTGGGTTAATTTTCCCTCTTTCTGAAGAACTTTCATTATAATTTCCTTTAGTAAGGATTTGTTGGTGACAGTTTTAATTTTCATTTGTCTGAAAATGCCTTTATTCTACCCTTGTTCTTGATAGACAGTTTTGCTGGTTATGCAATTCCAGGTTGACAATTACTTTCTCTCAGCACCTTGAAGATATTATTTTATTCTGTTCTGACTTTTGTTTTTGCTGTGGAGATGCCCACTGTGTGTTTAATTGTTTCTACTCTATAGATAATCTCTCTTTTCTCTCTGGCTGCTTTAAAATATTTTGATTGTTTTTGATGTTTAACTGTAATGTGTTTAGATGTGGAATTTCTTTGTTTCTTTTTACAATCTTGTTTATTATTTGTGCTTTCTAAATTTGAGGATTTATAGTGTTCATGATGAAAATTCTCAGCTAATATCTCTTTGAATATTGATTACTGACAAGAGCAAAATAGCCAGGGCAACTGAAGAATTAACCTTCACTTACTGTTTTGTTGTCAACTTCTTTTTTGTTTTTGACCTTTAGAGATTTCCTTTATTCTCTTGCTGTCTGAGCTATGTTACACATCAACAAGGATTTTTTTTAAATTGTACTTCAGGTGAAGGCTTACAGAACAAATAGTTTCTCATGCAACAGTAGTGCACATATTGTTTTATGACATTGGTTAACAACCCCACAATGTGTCAACCCTCTAACTTCTCAACCTTTTTTTTTGGTGAAAATACACATAGCCAAAGATACACCATTTCAAAAATTTCTACATGCATAGTTCAGTGACATTGACTACACTCTTCCAGTTGTG
>NW_004444004.1:12459165-12480518 GCF_000243295.1 Trichechus manatus latirostris | reverse complement strand
ATTAGACCTTTGTCTGACTTGTACTGTCCAAAAATTTTTTCCCAGTCTGTAGGTTCTCTTTTTACTCTTTTGGTGAAGTCTTTTGAAGGACATAGGTGTTTGATTTTTAGAAGATCCCAGTTATCTAGCTTATCTATTAGGGTTGTGCATTGATGGTTATGGTTTGTATCCTGATCAACAAGGATTTTTTAATAGCCTACATAATTTCCTGTTATTTTGTAGCATGATATTTTTCAGAAGATATATTGCTCCATATTTCTGGAAATAAAAATCCAAAAGTCTTTCCATCCCATCATTTGTCTCTGAGACTATATGTATGACTTCATTTTAGATAACATCAAGAGTTTTAATTAAAGGTTCATTGAGAATTTAAGGCTAGAGGAAGCTGGCACTCCTGTTGTCAGAAGATTAGCCCTAGGGTTGAGGGCTAGAGAGAGGTGGTAATGAGTAAGGTTAGCAGAATTTGCCTTCCCTTCAGTATTTCCATTCCCCTTGTTCCGTTTATGACATTTGCTAGCTGTGTAAGTGTTGGAAAACTTTATTAAGGCCTTTTAGCCTCAGTTTCCTCTTCTGTCCTATGAGGATATTAGCTCCAATTTTGAAGGGCTGTTGTGAGATTACATATATAAAATGCTTGGCTCAGTGCCTGGTACAGAACACATGTTCAAAGAACATTTGTTCCCCCTTTTCTCTTTAGTAGCATCCCTTTCTTTCTCTCTTGTCCATTTGCCAGCCAGGACTTAGACAATATGGGACTGAGACTTAGTGGAAGAGACACTAGGCAGTGGTAGACTATGTAGCAGTGGAAGAAAGGGAACCAGGAGAGGAGGAGAGTGATATCAGAAAGAAAAGGGAAATACTGACTTCCACCCTAGTGGGGCAGTCATTCATATGTAATTTGAGGATACATAATCAAAGACTACCATTCCTTGTGTCATCTGAAATAGTCTGGTAATTATTCTATGTATTAGCTATATTTCAATCTCATGTAATTTCATTTTATCCTTGATTCTTAGAAAGCTGATATCAAAGGAAAAAGGAGGGAATGGGAAAGAATTCTAGACCTAAATCACAGCTAAGAGAAAATAGGATATAATTCCTATTGCTTAGAATAAATGGAGTGTAGATTTGATAACCTAAAAATGCTTTCTGGAATTTCAGTAACTAGGAAAATATGTTTTCAGAGGAATAATTTATCATCTGCAGATTATTGGCTTTTATTTTAAATCAAAAGGCCCTAATCTATGTAACAGGCAATATAAATGAAAACAAATATACATCTATTTAGCATGGTATGTTCTATGGTTTTAAGGTATAATACTATAGATTAAAAGTAGGATTTCAATCTCAATCTTTAATTTATGAGTTTCTGGGTGATAGAGTTAGGTTTTCTAGTAATTTATATAGGCTTGTTTCATGGTTTAATTTCAACCATATATTACTGATCCTAATTCAAATGTCAGAGTCTTAGATTAAGAACCCAAAGAGGATTTAAATTATGGGCTTCTGCTATTTTTCACTTGCCTGATTTACCAATTGCAGTAAAGCATGAATTATAGCCTTGCTATTCTCTGGAAGACCATGACTAATACCAGAAATAATAATCATTGTTGCCACCCCTAAATCAAGAGAAACAGCATAAAAGTGGTAACTGATTTGGGATATGGAAGAAAGATTTATTTATTTTGGAGTGAGAGGGAAAAATATGCAATTTGCATATAGTTTAGGGGAAAAGATGTAGGACTGGTTTTGTGATAATCAGTAGGCTGTTATTCAAGAGGGACATTGAGAGACCACAGGGAAGAGAGATTATTTTGAAATTTGGGGAAAATGAAAAAAACAAAAATAAAAGCCCTGTGTGTAATGCAGAGGAGATCAGAATGCAGCTCAATTTGCTAGTATATTTTTACTAGTACCAAAAAAAAAAAAAAAACCAAACAAACCAAACCCATTGCTGTTGAGTTGATTCCAACTCATAGCATCCCTAGAGGACAGAGTAGAATTGCCCTATAGGGTTTGCAAGTCTGTAATCATTATGGAAACAGACTGACACATCTTTCTCCTGCAGAGTGGCTGGTAGGTTTCAGTTGGCAACCTTTTGGTTAGCAGCCGAACGTTTAACCACTGCACTACCAGGGCTCCTTTTTACTGGTATATCTCTCAAAAAAGGGTCAGGATCATTACTATAGAAAAATCTAATTTCTAATATGGCTTCTCAACTATAAAACAATAATCTGAAAATCAGTATTAGGTATATTAACATAGTTGAAATAATGTTCTATCAAATATAGTATATGATTAGGATTGTTATTCTTAGCTGTGTGAGAATTTTTAATAATGTATATGCAAAAGAGAGTTGAGTCTTAAGAGCATTGGTTTAATGTGCTCCTAGTAAGTGTAGCTATTGGACTTTTCTGCCACACCCCTTAGACAAGCCTCAGGAAAACAACCTTTCCCTTCCTATCCTTTCTCTATAGTAATGCACTTGCAGGTTACTTATCCTAAGGGCATCAAGGCTACTTTATTTGGAGGTTTGTGATCTGATTAAAACTCATTCATAGATACATATAATGTTGAAGAGTCCAGCCTAAGTAGGTAGGTATCTTTCATTTGACAGTGATTCATTTAACAGAACTCTGAAATCAAGAAATTCATTTAGTTAAGATACAAAGAGCAACCTGAATTAGTTTTTAAAAGTTGCTGATATTATATCTACCTTTCCATCATCAACAGAAATGTCAAATTCCCTTCCTGGTGTAGTGGTTTAGTTCAGGGTCTGAAATGAGGCAGTCTGACTTCGTATCAGTTTCTACCACTTATTAGTTATGTGATCTTGGCCATATTACTTAGCTTCTCTGTGCTCCAGTTTCTTCTATAAAATGAGGTAACTATGCTTTCTACCTCATAGGTTTGTTGTCAGCCTTAAATGTATTAATAATGTCAAATACTTAGCACAGTACCTGGTATACAGTGAATGCTCAATGAAAGTTCATTATTATTATTATCACGCTATCCTGGAATGATAAATGACAGCAAGCAAGTCAATATCTAAATATAATCAACATTTTGTCAGGCTTAATAAATACTATTTTGATACAATAACATACCTCAATGAGAGCAGCTATGAGTCAGAGTCGACTGGATGGCAGTGGGTTTGGTTTTGGTTTTTAATGAGAGCAGAATCACCATTTTAGCCTTTAGGTTGGAGTAGTAGAGTCACAATTTCATTTACTAATCATTTTTTTTTACATTAACTAGCTACTAGTCAACTGTATATCTAAACAAATTTATGTATTGTTCTCTTCTTCTAACAAAGAAATCCTTTAATAAACCATACAGACATCATCTGATGAAGAGATCTGAAAAGGGGACAACCAAAACCCCAAACCTATCGCCGTCGAGTCGATTCTGACTCATAGTGATCCTATGGGACAGAATAGAACTGCACCATAGGGTTTCCAAGGAGCAGCTGGTGGATTCGAACTACCGACCTTTTTGGTTAGCAGCCAAATGCTTAACTACTATGCCACCAGGGCTCCTAAAGGGAATAATCAGTCTAAAACGGGGAAATATTAGACATAGTTAAAAACTGAGCTTTCAATAGTGGAGCAATATGTGAGGAAATGTTAGCCAAGTAATCCTATCACCAGAATCTCTGACATTCTGTTATGTTTTTGCTTTTAGTCATTCTGTCACTTATTTTGAATATAACATCTTATTTATTATTTTTAGTGTTAATCACAATTTTTCCACTAAAGCATGTAATTGAAGATTCTTCTGCATTTTGTAAGTATAATTTCTTCATACCCAGTGGACAAAATTCTTTCCAGGGCAATGTGGCTACAATTTGGTAGGGCAAGTCAATGTAAAAATGCATTCCTTGTTCAGTAAATTATACTTTACAGTAAACTTTTTGGAAACATAGTAATTGTGTGAAGTTAGGATTACCTATGTCAACATTCAATGCTGTAGTGTGTGATTACAGAGGAACCTAGAAAATATATTCTTCCCTCAATGCTTTGACTATAGCTTGTGTATTTAGCTAGAAATAGAGCAAGGGGTTGTTATAGAGAGTGCTTCTTCAGTAATTCCCTGTGGCATGCACTTAGCTCCCTTCCACCCCCCCCCCACCCTTGGTTAGAGACATGCTTCTGCCAGCTGCTGTGTTCAATTGTTCGGGCTATTTTTGGTGGCAGTGGGTTGATTCCAGAGAGGAAACGGCTGTATATCTCTGCTTTTTCAAGTGTCCTGTTCAAATGTGTTAGGTTTGGGGGTAAAAAAGAAAATCATAGTTTCTTTCTGAAGGAGTTTATGTTAGAGGTCTAGGGAATTGGCAAGGTTGTAAAATTCAGAAGCCTGCAGAACTTGGTAAAGGAGCCAACCCTTTACTAATTTTAAATAACTGCTGTGAAAAGGGTTTCAGAGTAGCAAACAAGGGAATGCTCTGGAAACTTTGTAGCAAAACATTTGCATCTCCAAGTATCCTATGGCAAAGGGAAGGAGGGATTCGAGATGAATGATGGATGGCACAATCAACCGGATTGGTAGCTTCTTACCCAAAGAGATGGATTGATGTGATTGATACCGGAGGAATCCCTAGTCCCACCATCAGGGATCTGCTTAAACCCTGTCTTGTGTTAAACATTTTTATCAACAACTTGGATGGAAACATGGAAAGCATGCTTGCCAGATTTAAGGGTGTCACAAAGATGAATGCACTGGATGCCAGAATTATGATATAAAAAGAGCCTGTCTGACTGGTCCTATGGGCTAAAATGATGAAATTTAACAGGGATACATTGAAAGATCTACACTTAGGTACAAAGATATAGTACCCATTGATTGGATATTTGTTGGTACTTGTATGCTATAGATTTCTTTGTTGTTGTTGTTGCTGTGGAGTTGGCTCTGCCTCATGGTGACCTGTGTATAACAGAATGAAACGTTGCTCAGTCCTGCATCATCCTCACAATTTTAGGTATGTTTGAGCCCATTGTTGCAGCTATGGTGTCAATCCATCTCATGGAAGATTTCCTCATTATAGATGTCTTTACTACCTGTGTAACCTTAACCCTGTTTGGGCCTTAGTTTCCTCATCTGTAAAGTGAGAATAATAAAATATACCTCATAGGGTTGCTATGAGGTTTGATTGAAATGACATAGGTAAAATTCTTATCACAGTGCCTGGCTTATTGTAGGAACCGTTATTGAAAGCTCCATTTTATTAATGGTATATTATTTATTTACTGATTTCCTTAATAGGTTCTGTAAATTTGTTTTTCTAGTCTGGTTTCAGTCATAGAATGTTCACTTTTAATGTGACAACTAGGTTATTTTTAAACTACTTTTTGAATTTAAAAAAGTAATATATGCTCATTTAAAAAAAAAATAAATCCAACAGTGCAAAGGAGCATACAATGAAAAGTAAGTCTCCCAGGCCCCCAATTCCCCAGTCCCCTTCTCCAGAAGTTTGTGTGTGTGTAAATCTTCCTTTTTAAAAACACATAACTTGCACACTATTCTCCAATTGATTTTTTCACATAGCAATGTATCTTGTAGGTCATTCCATGTCAGCACACATATAGCCACATAATTTCTCCCCCGTGATTTGTGAGCATAGGTGGTGCAAGCCTTTTGCAATCAACTGCTAATCCAAAGGTTAGCAGTTAGAACCCACCCAGTGGCTCCACGGACAATAGCCCTGGTGATCTGCTTCCATAAAGATGACAGCCAAGAAGCCCTATGGAGCAGTTCTACTCTGTAACACATGGTGTCACCATGAGTCAGGGACCAACTTGATAGCAGCCAACAACATCTAGCATAGAGATTGACAGCACAGATTCTGGAGCCACACTACCTGGGTTCAAATCTCAGCTCTATCACTTACTGGCTATGTGACCTTGGGCAAGTTATTTAGCTTCTCTGTGCCTGCAGGACCAGCTTATCCATTAGGCACAGTGTCTGGTGCTGGTTATACTTGTAGGGGCCCATGAAAATTTTAATTTTTTAAAAATCAAAAGAAAAAACAAATATAAAAATAATGAACACGTATTATGTTCATTTAGCCTAGATTATATTCTTTATACCAAAGCAATGGTAAAATATAATTTTAAATTTTTTTATGGAGAAAGGGTCTCACAAAGGCAAAGTGCTTAGGGCCCATAGAAGTCATAATGTAGCCCTGTGTGCCTGGGTTTTGTCATTTCTGAAATGCGAATAATAGTGCTACCCAAATGTATAGAGACCAAAGTTTATTAGTGGAGTGAGGGGGAAAAGGGAGGTTAACGGTGATGGAAAAATTGCATTGATTAAGGGTAGAGTTGCACAGCCAATTGTTGTATTGCTGTCAATAAATCATACACCTGTAAAAAGTTGAATTGACAACAGTTGTGTGATAGATAAATTTACGACGACGACAAAAAAAAAAGTGCTGAGTCTGTTCATGTATAACCAAACACCTCATGGGATTTGGTTCCTTGGTTTAGGGTCATGGTCACATGGGACATCGCAGTTAATTGGCCTAATAACAAGTTTAGTGCTTCTGTTCTACCTCCTAGTTTGTTGTGTAGTGACTGGGGTCTTAAAACTTGCAAGCGGCCATCAAGGGCACAGCAATTGGTCTCTATTCACCTGGAGCAACAGAGGAAGAAGGAGAGTCAGGAATAGGAGGATATGGAATATGTTGGTAATTGCCTCTGTGAACAACTGCCTCGTTTGCCATGAGACTAGAAGAACTGGATGGTGCCCAGCTACCATTACTGAGCATTTTGAGCAAAGATTTCATAGATGAATCTTGATCGAAAGGGGGAAAATGCAGAACATAATTTCAAATTCTCATGGACTGTAGACTTTCTCGAGCCATGAAGGATGGATGTACCCTTGAAAGTGTTGTCCTGAGATAATCTTTAAACCTTAAACCAAAAATATCCCCTGAAGTCATCTTAAAACTGAACAATAGTTTAGTTAACTAGTAAAAAAGGTCTACCTTGAGCATTATGCTCTTTTAAGAACTATCTATATGGGATCACATCTTCCTGGCTGAAAGCAGATAATACCAGGAAGATGTTTACCTGTGTTTTATTGACTATGCAAAGGCATTTGACTGTGTGGATCATAACAAATTATGGATAACATTGTGAAGAACGGGAATTGCAGAACATTTAATTGTGGTCATGAGAAACCTGTACATAGACCAAGAGGAGTCGTTCAAACAGAACAAGGGGATACTGCTTGGTTTAAAGTCAGGAAAGGTGTGCATCAGGGTTGTATCCTTTCACCATACCTATTTAATCTATATGCTGAGCAAATAATCTGAGAAGCTGGACTATATGAAGAAGAATGTGACATCAGGATTGGTGGAAGACTCAATAACAGCCTGCGTTATGCAGATGACACAACCCTGCTTGCTGAAAGTGAAGAGAACTTGAAACACTTACTGATGAAGATCAAAGACAACAGCCTTCAATATGGATTACACTTCAACATAAAGAAAACAAAAATCCTCACAACTGGACCAATAAGCAACATCATGATAAATGGAGAAAAGATTGAAGTTGTCAAGGATTGCATTTTACTTGGATCCACAATCAACACCCATGGAAGCAGCAGTCAAGAAGTCAAAAGACGCATTGCACTGGGCACATCTGCTGCAAAAGACCTCTTTAAAGTGTTAAAAAGCAAAGATATCACCTTGAAGACTAAGGTGCGCCAGACCCAAGCCAAGGTGTTTTCAATTGCCTCATATACATGTGAAAGCTGGACAATGAATAAGGAAGACTGAAGAAGAATTGACACCTTTGAATTGTGGTGTTGGTGAAGAATATTGAATATACCATGGACTGCCAAAAGAACGAAAAAATCTGTCTTGGAAGAAGTTCAACCAGAATGCTCCTTCGAAGCAAGGATGGCGAGACTTCGTCTCACATACTTTGGACATGTTATCAGGAGGAATCAGTCCCTGGAGAAGGATATCATGCTTGGTAAAGTAGAGAGTCAGCGGAAAAGAGAAAGACCCTCAGCGAGATGGATTGACACAGTGGCTGCAACAGTGGGCTCAAGCATAACAATGATTGTGAAGATGGTGCAGGACCGGGCATTGTTTTGTTTTGTTGCACATAGGGTCACTATGAGTTGGAACCGACTCAACGGCACCTAACAACAACAACAATATGGGATCGAATTGACAACAGCAACTGGAAAGATGAAATAGGAAATTTAGGGGGCAGTGAGTTTATGGTAATGAAGGAGGAACAACTCAGAAAAGGAGGGTGAGAATGGTTGCACAACTCGAAGAATGTAATCAATGTCACTAAATTTGTACATAAAAAATAATAGTGCCTACCTTCATAGGGTTGTTATGAAAAATACATGAGTTAATATTTGGAAGGTTGATAGTGCTTGGCACATAGTAATTTCTATGTGTTTATTAGATAAATAAAATAACAATTAAAAAATAAGCAAACCATACACATAGTAAAAAACTCAAGCAGTACAAAAGAGTATAAAATGAAAAGTAAATCCCTTTCTCAGTTCCTTAGTTCCTGTCCTCAGAAATAGCCACTGTTAGCATTTTTCATATATCTTGCAGAGATAACCTATACAAATGATAGCTCTTTTATTTATTTAAACTATACTCTATTTGATGGGCATTCAGTTGTTTCCAATCCTTGTTATTTCGAACAATGCTGCAATAAATATTCCTTTATTGTTGTTGTTAGGTGCCTTCAAGTAGGCTCCAACTCATGGCAACCTTACGTGTAACAGAATAAAACATTGCCTGGTCCTGCGCCATCTTCATGATCATTGGTGTGTTAGAGCCTATTGCTGCAGCCACCTTGTGAAGCCATCTCATTGAGGGTTTCCCTTGTTTTCACTGACCCTCTCCTTTACCAGCCATGATGTCCTTTTCTATCAGTTTGTCTTTCCTGATGATGTGTCCAAAGTATGTAAGCCAAAGTCTTGCCATCCTCACTTCTAAGGTGCATTCTGGTTGTGTTTCTCTAAGACTGACTTGTTTGTTCTGGCAGTCCATGGCATATTCAATATTCTTCGCCAGCAACACAGTTTGAATGCATCAATTCTTCTTTTGTCTTCCTTTTTCACTGCTCTCACATTCATATGAAGAGTTTGAAAAGACAGTGGCTTGGGTCAGGCACACCTTAGTCATCAAAGAGACATCCTTACTTTTAAAAACTTTAAAGAGGTCTTTTGCAGCAGATTTTCCCAATGCAATATGTCGTTTAACTTCTTGACTGCTGCTTCCATGGACATTGATTGTTGATCCAAGTAGAATGAAATAATTGACAACTTCAATTTCTTCTTCATTTATCATGGTGGTGTTTATTGGTTCAAAATATCCCTTTATGTATGTCATTTTGCAAATGTGAGAGTATAAGAGTAGGATAAGTTCCCTGAAATATAATTGCTAGGTCAATTATTTTAAATTTTGATAGATATTGCTAAATTGATCACCATGCTGGTTGCACCAATTTACACACTCATCAAAAATTTATGAGAGTACCTAATTTCCCATAGTCTAGCCAAAAATAGTGTTATCAAACTTTTGGATCTTTGACAATCTGATAGGTGAAAATGGCATCTCGTTATAAATGTGCATCTCTCCCATATTCTAGCCAAAAATGGTGTTATCAAACTTTTGGATCTGTGACAATCTGATAGGTGAGAATGGCATCTCATTATAAATGTGCATCTCTTTCATTATGAGTGAGCTCAGTAATTTTCACATTCTAAAAGCAATTTCTATTTCTTTTTTGTGAACTGTCAGTCCATATCCTTTGCCTATTTTTCTATTGACCTGTTTTCTTTTTGAATTATAGGAGCTCTTTATATATTGAGGAAATAGTCCTTTATCTGTGTTATAGGACAGTGATACATACAGCAGTTTTTACAATGTCTCATTTCAGTTTACCACCTTAAAGAAGAATCAACCCTGTATCCTCTAGTCTGTTTTTACATATATTTTTAATCAATTTGACCTAAAAAACAAAACAAAACAAACCTGTTGCCGCCGAGTGGATGCCGACTCATAGCGACCCTATAGGGCAGAGTAGAACTGCCTTATAGGGTTTCCAAGGAGCAGCTGGTGGATTCGAACTCCTAACCTTTGGGTTAGCAGCCGAGCTCTTAACCACTGCGCCAATGCTAAAAATCACTTGAGCATTCTATGAATTGCCAGTATTTGTCCAGCTTGTCTTAGACTTTGTTTATAGTGTTTTTTTCCATGCAAACCTTTTAAATTTTATAAACTCAAATTTGTCAGTCTTTTCCTTTATTGCATCTGGATTGCGTGTCCTGTTTAGAAAGGGCTACTCCACTTTGGAATTATTAAAAGAATCTCCGAGGTGATTTTTTATGTTTAAGTATTAGATCTAGCTAGAATTATTTTGGGGTAAGGAATATTTTTCCCTGCAGAAAATTGAAATTTTTGAAAATTTTCAGTATTTTTTTTTATTGTGGTAAGAATATATATAAGAAAGCATTTGCCAATCCAACAATAGAAAATTTGAATATTTAATGTAGTCAAATATATTAAAAATTTCCTTATGACTTTTGCATTTTGTTTCTTGTTTAAGTGAATCTTCCTTATCCCAAGGTCATAAACATATCCACTTAATTTTTCCTAATAAGTTTTGTTAAAAAAAAAAACCTTTAATCCCATCTGGAATTTATTCTGGTGCAAGGAATGTGGTAGGAATCCAGCCTTATTTTTCCCCTAAATGTTTAAGCAGTTGTCGCTACACCATTTGCTGAATCAAACCACTTCCCCCACTGATCTGAAGTGTGACTGTTATTCCTCTACTAAAGTCCCATGTATTTCTGGACTGTACTCTGTTCCATAACTATGTCTGTCTGGCTGTTTTTGCATCAGTGCCAAACGGTTTTAAATGCCATAATGTTAAAACAGTATACATCTAGCCCTATTTTATTAAGAGTATTTTAAATCAGCAACAGATATTGAATTTCATCAAATACATTTCCAGCATCTACAAAGATGATTGTAGTATTTGTCTCTCTTGATCCATTAAAGGATTTTCTAACATCAAAATAAATTTGTCTTCCAGAAATAAACCCGGTTGATCATAGGTGTATTATTCTTTTAATGAGCTACTCAATTCTATTTGCTTATATTTTGTATAGGATTTTTGCATTGATATTCATAAATGAAGTTGACCTATAAATTTCTTTGAATGTTCAAGAAAATAATTTGGATTCTTCTCTGTGATACGGAACAGTTGAAATAACATTGGAGTTATTCATTGCCTAAAGATTTGGGAGAATTTATCTGAAACTTCTGGGCCTCGTGCTGTTTTGAGGGTAGTATTTGAACAACAATTTCAATTTCTTTTATAGTAAAGGTTGTTAATTTTCAATTTCTTCTTGAGTTAATTTTAGTGATTAAAGTCTTGTTAGGAAACCATCCATTTTACCCAGATTTTCAAAGTTATTTGTAGAGCTGAGTAAATTATTATATTAGTTCTTTTCCTCAGTGGTTACTTCCCTACTTTAATTTTTAATTTTGTGATTTTCCTCTTTATTTTTAAAAACCAAGTTTTAAAAACAGTTTTGTTGAGATATAATTTACATACCATACAACTCACCCATTTAAATTATACAATTTAATGGCTTTTTAGTATGTTCCCAGAGATGTGCAACCTTCACCACAATCAATTTTAAGACATGGTCAACACCCCCAAAAGAAACCCTGTACCTGTTAGCAGTTACTCCTTATTTTACCCCAAGCCTCTCAGGCCCAGGCACCGCTAATCTGCTTCCTGTCGATATTGGTTCGCCTGCTCTGGACGTTTCATATGAATGTAATCATACGATATGTTGTCTTTTGTGATTGGCTTCTTCCACTTAGCATATTTTCAAGGTTCATCCATGTTGTTATAAAGTTATATATATGTTTTAAAAATGTAGATCTACAGTGGTTTTTACCATGCCCCATTTCAGTTTACCACCTTGAAAAAGAAATCAAGCCTGTATACCCTAGTCTGTTTCTACATATATTTTTGATCAATTTGACCTAAATCAGTCAAAACGCTCAAAAGTTTGTTGTGTGTGCGCATGTGTACAAAATCTCAGTCTCATCAGTCCAGCAAGTCTAATTTTTAAGTTATTTTTTTCTGATTACAAAATTATTATATGTACATTTTACAAGATCCAAACACTACAGCAATATGTAAGCTGAAAAGTGAAAGTTTTCCATAACCCCCACTGTCAACAGTTTACTGCATATTCCTCTAATTTTTCTTCTCTACATACAGATAGCAACATCCATATGTATCTTGAAAATGAAAATGGGATCATACTCAGCATATCATTTTGTAGCATACTTTTATCACTTAATATATCATAGACTTCTTCCATGTTGGTACCTATGACTCTGTCATTAAAATTTATATATATATTGTATTTCATTGTGTGCATATACTATGATTTATGTAAATACTTCCTTATTCATGAACATTTGGATTGCTACCAACTTTTAGCTATTACAAAAATAATAGCAATGAATATCCTTGTGCATACATCTTTGTGCTCTTATGGGATTCTGTAGAATAATTTCCTAGAAGCCGAAAGGCTATATCAAAGATTATGAACATTTAAAATTTTAATAAATGCTGCCAAATTTCACTGCAGTTTTTAACTTGGAGGCAGTTCCTGCAGAAGGTGGAGGACATCAGCAGAGACTTACTTTTCCTACAGATGAATCAAGGTGTTGCTTGGAGGTCCATGACCCTATTCTGTCCCGCCTTTTTGAGGGGCCCATTTTGGGTAATTTTCATATCCACTTTTGGGAAATATTGATCTAAAATGATCTTTTAAAATTTTGGCCATTAGGCTTTTTTTTTTTTTTTAATTTAATGAGAAATACACTACCCATGTTGGAAAAACCTATGCATTTGACATTGACAAAAAACCTTTTTTCTGGTCTTGTCTACTAACAGCTAGCATATGACTCATTTCCATCCCAGCAACAGGATTATGAGTTATGATTATGGCAAGTATCCCATTTCCATTAAAGATAATGAACCCAATCATGGGTACATTTTATAAAACATGTTCACAATGATGCTGCCACATAATGCTGAAGGAGTGTGATTATCCTGTATCTCTGTTATGTACAATATATTTCTGTTCCAAATGCATTCACATAGCACAAAGGTTACATCTTGAAACTATGATTTCTGTTTCAAAACTATCCCTCCACACACAACATGCATGTTATTGTATATTCATTAATGATTTATGCTAAGATTTTTATACTTGCAAATGAAGACACAAACCCAATGTACAATAAATCATACCTGCCATTGGCATGAGACACTGGCAAGGGGACTGTTCCAGTCTCTCATGCATCTTGTTTTTTCTTTTCCTGTTACCATGCCAGCAATGTAACAGTTTTCTTGTCACTACATGCTGCCTGGATTAGCCTTCTATTTCAAATCAACAAAGCCGGCATTATCCAATTACAGCCTTAAGAACGGTCTAATCGTCAAGACCAGCTGCCATAGGATAGCACAGACATTCCTTTAATCAGAATTATATCATCTCATTCTTTCATTTTTGCCCGTTTCAGTAATGGAGATGTTTAGCAAGGATACAAGAAAATATCTACATTTGGCATCAGTTTGTTAATAGCTCCTCCCAGCATTTTGACATAATGTAGCATAACACTAAATTCTGAGAGGGCTTGCTGGAAAGCAACTTAGTTTTAATCATTGTTGCCCTGAGTCATCCCCAGTGTAGACTAAAGTTGTGTTCAGACTCCCTGCATTCTTTTTATTGTCCTTACTTAAAAAAAGCTTTATTATTGTTGCTGCTTACATAGTAATGCATGCATATCATAAAACAAAACAAAACAAAAACAGCAGTATATAACAGAGAGTGGAAGTGAGTTTTAATTCTACCCTCTAGAGACAATCACCGTTAAGAGTTAAGTGTATGTTTTCCAGACTTTTTTTATATGCTTATCTCAACATAGATATGTTACTGTATTTATTCATATAAAATATATACATATACATGATTTTTTTTTAAATTTTTCAGTCAAAAATGCAATAATTAAATCATCCAGCCTATACTTACTGCTGTTTCTTGTATCCCATACCTTCTGTCTAGATTCGCTTTTCGTCTTGATCATGTACGTTGTTTGATAGTTATTTTTGTGTGAGGGTCTATGGGAGATAGGAAACCCTGGTGGTGTAGCGGTTAAGAGCTACAGCTGCTAACCAAAAGGTCGGCAGTTTGAATCTACCAGGTGCTCCTTGGAAAGCCTGTGGGGCATTTCTCCTCTGTCCTTCAGGGTTGCTATGAGTCAGAATTGACTCGACGGCAATGGATTTGGTTATTTTGTCTTTTATGGGAGATAAATTCCTTTAAACCTCCGTGTATTTGAAAATGTCTTCCTTTTGAATGGTAGTTTAGCTGAGTACAAAATTTTAGGTTAACAGTTGTTTTCCCTCAGTATTTAAAAAAATATTAGTCTTCTGTGAGACTAATTGTTTCTGTGGGCTTTTAAATTTTATCCTTTTCCTTTTATGTTTGGTGTGTACGTGGAGATTTATTTTTATTTACCCTTCTCAGTGCTCAGAGTCTACTTTCACTCATCATTCCTTTCCTTAATTTTGGAAAATTCTCAGACATTATTATACATGATTTTTTGTGCTTTGCTCTTCTATCTTTTTAACTTACTTTTTAAAGTGGGAATTATTTCAAACAGAGACAAGAACAGAAAATAATATAATGAATGCCTGGGTACCTACCACCCACCTTTATAAAATCTTAATATTATGTTTTATTTATTAAAAAAAGATTTTAAAAATAGAAACAAAAATTTACAGAGTTGAGATTCCTTATATATCCTTCCTTGATATTTTCCTTCCTTTCCAGAAATAACCATTACAAATTTTATGTTTATTATTTGTTGTTTTTAGGTGCCATCGTGTTGGTTCTGACTCATAGGTACCCTATGTAAAACAGAACGAAGCAATGCCTGGTCCTGCACCATCCTCACAGTTGTTGCTTGCTTGAGCCCATCATTTCAGACACTGTATCAATCAGTCTCGTTGAGGGTCTTCCTCTTTTTCACTGACCCTCTACTTTACCAAGCATGATGTCCATCTCCAGGGACTGGTCGCTTCTGATAACAAGTCCAAAGTATGTGAGATGAAGTTTCGCCATCCTTGCTTCTAAGGAGCATTCTGGCTGTACCTCTTCCAAGCCAGATTTTTTTCGTTCTTTTGGCAGTCCATGGTATATTCAATATTCTTCACCAACACCATAATTCAAAGGCATCAATTCTTCTTCAGTCTTCCTTATTCATTGTTCAGCTTTCACTTGCATATGAAGTGATTGAAAACGCTATGGCTTGGGTCAGGTGCACCTTAGTCCTTAGAGTGACATCTTTGCTCTTTTTAACACTTTAAAGAGGTCTTTTGCAGCAGATTTGCCCAATGCAATGTGTCATTTGATTTCTTGATTGTTGTTTCCATGTGTGTTGATTGTGCATCCAAGTAAAATGAAACCCTTGACAACTTCATTCTTTTCTCAGTTTATCATGATGTTGCTTAATTGGTCCCGTTGTGAGGATTTTTTCTTTACGTTGAGGTGTAATCCATACTGAAGGCTGTAGCCTTTGATCTTCATCAGTAAGTGCTTCAGGTCCTCTTCGCTTTCAGCAAGCAAGGTTGTGTCATCTGCATAATGCAGGTCGTTAATGAGTCTTCCTCCAATCCTGATGCCACATTCTTCTTCATTTAGTCCAGCTTCTCAGGTTATTTTCTCAGCATACAGATTGAATAAGTATGGTAAAAGGATGCAGCCCTGACACACACCTTTCTTGATTTTATACCATGTGGTATCCCCTTGAGTTGCAATTTTGAAGGACTCTATGGACAAAATATTGAACGACGCAGGAAGCATCAAAAGCAGATGGAAGGAATACACAGAGTCACTATACTGAAAAGAATTGGTTGACGTTCATCCGTTTCAGGAGATAGCATATAATCAAGAACTGATGGTACTGAAGGAAGACATCTAAGCTGCACTGAAGGCACTGGTGAAAAACAAGGCTCCAGGAATTGACAGAATACCAATTGAGATGTTTCAAAAAGTGGATGCAGCACTGGAAGTGCTTACTCATCTATGCCAAGAAATTTGGAAGACAGCTACCTGGCCAACCGACTGGGAAGAGATTCATATTTATGCCTATTTCAAAGAAAGCTTATCCAACAGAATGCAGAAATTATTAAACAATATCATTAATATCATGCACAAGTAAAATTTTGCTGAAGACCATTCAAAAGCGGTTGCAGCAGTACACTGACAGGGAACTGTCAGAAAGTCAAGCCAGATTCAGAAGAGGATGTGGAATGAGGGATATCACTGCTGATGTCAAATGGATCTTGGCTGAAAGCAGAGGATACCAGAAAGATGTTTATCTGTGTTTTATTGACTATGCAAAGGCATTTGACTGTGTGGATCTTAACAAATTATGGATAACCTTGCGAAGAATGAGAATTCCAGAACACTTAATTGTGCTCATGAGGAACCTGTACGTAGACCAAGAGGCAGTCATTCGAACAGAGTAAGGGGATACTGCATAGTTTATTATTGGCAGTACCTTAGTAAATAACCCCACATTTTAGTGATCAAAGCCAACACTTTGGATTTTTATGTTGAAGTGGCAAAGGGACCTCTCTTTAAAAATTTAAGCCATCAGATGAGTGATCTTCAGTGATATCAGTTACATTCACTGGTCATTGTGATGTCCTGAGCTTGTTCCAAATAGGACCATCTATCCTCCTATGCTGACTGAGGATTCTCCACATAGAGTCCATGGTCTGCTTGACAGAGATTAAGCTTGAAGAGATGCAGCAGGTGTTTTGACTGGGCTGGGCTGGTTACCTCCTTTTTGGATTCCTGAAATAGGCTTCTAATAGTTTTCTTTTCTTCCAGTCTGTCTCTTCAGTCGATCTTTACTACTCCTACTCTTACTCCTCTACCAGATTCTAAAACATGGCTTTTGTTTTCATCCCCCTGCTTTCCTGCTTAGACTGCCCACTTTCTATAAGTTTAAGTTTGTGGTTCTCAGTCTCGTGTTCAAGGCCCTTCATAATCTTGTCTAACCAACCATTTTGCGCACTTGCTCTTCAGTCTCAACCGTTAGGCCAGGATAGCTAGGTCAGAACATTACTGGGACCAGTAGCAGTGTTTTAAGTGTAAGGAGCCCAAACTATAACCTGGGATTCAACGATCTGTATTCAGTCCCATGATGTAATGTGGAGAAAGACTATTTGTAGCCTGAGTGTGAAAGACTTGAGACAGAATGGGGTGGAATGTGTGTGTCAGGCTGAGAAATTCGGTCTTAGTCTTTGAACTAAGAGTATGCTAGGGGTTATTGGCTATGCATTTTATGTAGTGCTTACTGCTTGTTGGTAGAAAGAGTTATAGCTTGTTAAAGGAGCCACACTGGGCAGGACACTATCTCCTTCTTATCCTCATATCCATCCCGCACTGCATGCCTCTGTATGACCCGTACTGGGCTGTGTGGAGGGTGCATTCCTTTGGACTGTAGCCCTACTCTGGCCCAGACACTTGAGCTTATCTTACCAGTGCTAGGAGGAGTCCAGGATTTTTTGTATGAACAATTCTGGTTTGTAGTGGCCAAATTCTTCCCTGGTGGAGGGGTTTAAAGGTTTAAAGGGAAGCCAGAAGGGAAGGGGTCAGGAACAAAGATCAAGGGCTGAGGTACAAGTGAGTGAGAGAGACCAGAGAAAGCATTTCAAACACTATATGGCAAAAAGTAGGTACTTAACTATTAATCATTCATTGAATAAAAAAGTCAAGTGTAATGGGGAGAACAGGCATTATCTGCAGCTAGGTTTTATGGGCAAGACTGGGGTGGACATAGTTAGGAAGATAATGAGTTCAGTTTTTAATATTTTGAGTTTGAGGTGCCTGTTGGAGATGCCTGGCAAGCAGCTGGGCATATTTGAAGATGAGTACTGAGGGAAGGATCTGGCTGGAGATATAAATTGGGAAGTCATCAGCACATAGTGATATTTGAAATCCAGGAATGGATGATATTCTCCAGGGAGAGTGTATGGGATGAGAGGAGAAGAGGGCTGAGGAAAGAACTCTGGGGAACACTACCAGTTAAGGACTGGATAGAGGCTGAGGGAAAAGAGGCCAACAAAAGAATTAGGAGAAGCAGCAGATAATGGTGTCATGAAAACTGAATGGAAAAAGAGTTTCAGTAAGGATGAAAGAGTCAACAGGACCAAGTGCTGCAGAGAAACCAGGGAAGATACAGACTGAAATGAATTAGATGTAGTCATATAGAGGTCATTGGTGGCCTCAACAAAGGCAGTTTCAGTAGAGTGATGAGATCCAGTCATATTGTTCTTAGGTGAACAAGTAGAGATAGTAAATCTGGATAATTAATTTCAGATATTTTGCTGAGAAGGAAGGGAGAGAGAAAAGGAAGTAACTGGAAGTGTGTGCAAAGTAAAGGGAGGACATTTTAAGGAAGGGAAAGACTTAAGTAGATACATAAATAGAGGGGAAGGGACCAGTAGAGTAGGAGAGGTTGAAGGTTAAAGATCCTGCAGTGATGGGAGGGACTGAATTTGTGAGCACAGGCAAAGAGATTAGTCCTAAACAAGAGAAGGGATATTCCTTCCTCTGACCAAAAGAAAGAATGGATGAGTAAAGTCACAGGGAAGTTTGGAGAGTGAAAGGAAGTTGAGGGGATTCATACTTTGTTACAGCCACCTCTTACACACCACTTCAGATCTTCTTGACCTTATTGTCTCAGAGGTCTTTGGCTATTGGCTCAGGCCTAGTTGAGTGGGCTCTAACTGACTTAAGCAGGCACAACCCATCAGCTTCTCACCCTATGCCCATGCTACCCTAGCACTTTTCTGTTGACGCTGAGGCTTGAGACACCATTGGGGCGTGATGGGGCACTCGTCCATGGGTAGTTTGGAAATGCAGGGGACTTAATGTCCTGTGGTACAAACGTTTGATCAATAAAAGAAGGGAACTGCCCAGTAAATTCTTCTCTTTCAGTGCCCCGTGTTGACTGATCTCAGATGCAAGTCACGTTTATACTCTAAAAACAGTCATGCTAGATCAAGCTTGATACTAACTTTCATATTGACTTTCCTTCACTCCTTTCCTCTTCCCCCTTTTCCTCTTTCCTGCTTCCCTGGGATTGCACTCTCTAATAAAATATTAGGCTAAACCATATGGCGTCTGTATGTCAAAATGGTTGAATTTCAGCAATTTCATATGGTTCAACCAAATAACTGCATAAGCCTTTGCTATACTTTGGGGGGCCCAGGCTAAGCCATACCTGATGGTCTTAGTGAAGTAAAAGGTATGGTCAACTGCTTAATGTGAGTTTTTATTAATAGCTAGAGTACCTGGGTGATGCACACAGTTAATGTGCTCAGCTTTTAATGAAAAGGTTGGAGGTTCGATTCCACACAGAGGTTCCTCAGAAGAAAGGCCTGGCAACCTACTTCTGAAAAATCAGTGATTGAAAACCCTGTGGAGCATAGTTCTACTCTGACACATAAGGGGTCACCGTGAGTTGGAATCTGGTTTGGTTATTAATAGCTACCATTTATTGAGCACCTGCTGGGTGTCAGGTACTGTGCTAATTATTTTACATACATGATCTTATTTAACCTACAATGTAGGTATTATTAGTCCTATTTTACTGGTCAGGAAACTGAATTGAAAAAAAGGTTAAATAACTTCCTCAAGACCGTACAGCTAGTAAATAGTGGAACCAGATTTCAAACACAAGTCTGTCTGGTTTCCAAGCCTGAGATCCTTTTACAGCACCACGTTGCCTTGCCGAAGATGACTGTGATAGAGGGCTAAACAAATACCATTAAAAAGGATTGACTAGAGGTAGTGAGGGCCAACCTAAAGTGTAAAATCATGCATTTAAAGCAACTCCAATTCATACAGTGGTACAGTTTTCTCTAGCTGTGTTCAGCCATTTGGCTATAGGATCAGACAAGTCTGGACATTGACTTGATGCAGGAGTAGGCTATGGTTTTGACAGTTAAAGAAGTACAGTGGAAGGAAAAGAGATCAAGGGGTTTGAGGATACCAGCAAGAGAGAAGAATGATTGACCATGGTGTCCAGACTGGGCAGGGAAAAAGTGAGGTCAGGTGGGGGTTGACTAACTAGGAAAGAATGGAGGGGTTTTGAGGTCAAAGAGCAGACTTACTGAGGAGTGAAGGGTTTGAAAACCTGCAGGATAGGAGTTGTGGTCATAGTGGGGTATTGGTTTGGAGATATCAAAGGTGAATTATTTCCCAAAGGAGTGGGTTGCTAAAATGGAGTGGAGGTGAATGTCACTGGAGTTGGGGAAGTCAAGAAGACACTGTGAGGCCAAGGCGTATATCGGTCATCTTTATGGATTTGGAAATCATCCAGATGAATGGTGGGACTAGGGGTGGATTGTGAACCAAATGCAAGAGTCCTCAATAAATGGGGGTGGACCAGGAGTTCGGTACATGACAAGAGCAAGGAGAAGTAGGGTGGGGTAGAGTTAGTGTGGTTGTTAATGAAGAAGGAATTTCTTTTTTTTTTTTTGTATACATGTGAAAGATTAATAGTTTAGAGCAGAGATCAGCAAACTATCCGTAGGTCAAATCTGGTCTTGCAGCCTATTTTTGTAAATAAAGTGTTATTGGAACACAACCACACCCATATGTTTACATATTGTCTATGGTTGTTTTCATGCTACAACAGCAGAGCCAAGTAATTGCGAAAGAGACAGTATGGCTTGCAGAGCCTTAACTATTTATTATCTGGTCTTTAAAGAAAAAGTTTACTGATCCTTGGTTTAGAAAAGGCGAGGGGCGGGGACTAAGGAGAATAGTGACACAGTTCTCCCAAACCCTCACCCCAGCCCAGTGGTAAGTAGGCTGTGGAGGATAGAACAGCCCTGATCTGGCTATATGTAAAGTGATGTTGCAGGGTAGAGCCAGCTTTCAGTTAGCAACAGGAAGTAGAATGAGCATTCAGAGAAGAAGTGGAGATTTAGTAGTGGACTTTGCTTATCATGGAATAAGAGTTCCAGACAGTATTTGTGATAGTGGCAGTATAGATGGTGGTGGCCATATAGGTGATGTTGGTCGTACAGGTGGTGGTGGCAATCTATCTGTCTATATTTTCAGACCTGAAAACCTGTTCCTGTCAAGTCGATTCCTACTCATAGCGACCCTATAGGACAGAGTAGAACTGCCCCATAGGGTTTCCAAGGAGCGGCTGGTGGATTTGAACTGCTGACCTTTTGGTT
>NW_004444004.1:12449638-12451687 GCF_000243295.1 Trichechus manatus latirostris | reverse complement strand
CTAATGTCCTGTCACCAGGTGGTTAAATCTGTTACTAGGTATGTGAGCTCAGGAGTCCTCCCACTCCTCCTGTATGGATTCAGCTCAGATGCCCAGGTACATAGCCATCAAGTGTGTGGTGTAGGCTCTCACTTATAGTCCTAGACAGGTATGGGTGATTGGTGTGGGCACAGGCATCTGGCTGCAGCAGGAGGACACACTCTGAGCAAGGCAGGGGCCTGATGGCCACCCCCAAGTGTCCAAGAGGAAGGTGTGTGCCTATTCCCTAGAGCACGTAGGAGGGTGGGTTTTGCAGCTAGACTGTGAGCACCTAATGCTGTTGGCTGTAAGGACTAGGGGGCACCTCTTACTCCCGGGCCCCTATCGCAGGTGGCTAGGTGGTGTGGGTGGAGCCACCAGTCCTCAGGCCCCTGATGTGTGTATGTGAAGACCCTGCTTAATGGGCAGAGCAGTGTCAAATGCCAAGAACCTGCCACTTCACAGCTGAAACAGTTGAAGTTAAAGTTCTGGTATATACCCTGTTGTACTGCAGTTATGAGGGCCTACACTGTTGAGATGGGCCCACACAAGTCTATGCAGGGGGAAAGACACTCAAATTCCTTGGATCCCTTATGCCTGTGTGTAGGCAACGGAGCTGTGCCTACCCTGGGTTCCTGGCTTAGGGGAGCCGGCAGTTTTTTTTTTCCCGTTTGTTAATTTGTTCTCTCTCCAAGGCAGGGAGAATGGGTCAGGGCATGTGATGGATCCTACTTCCGGCCCAGGGGACTCGGCAATTGCTGAAGCCGGTCGTGGACCCAGTGCAAAGCAGGGAGTAGGGAGGTAAATGGGAGAGAGGTTTTTCCCTAAGGCGGGTATTTTAGATCCGTGTGGTAAGCCGTACGCAAGTACTTATCTTTTGCCGATGAGGGCTGCTTCTCACTGGTTCTGGGTGGCCGTGTAGACTCTCTGGCATTGGGTCTCTCCCAGTGTGGAAAATGTGCCTCCTGAGTACCACCGCTTGCCTGCATCACAGCTTACCCATGAGGTGATCAGGCCTGAAGGGCTCAGGCTCTTGCTGGGCCAGGTGTGGCAACTCCTTGCTGCTTCCGAACCATCTCTCCCTCCCCCTGCCACTCAGTCTGGTTCCTCAACTCTGCCTTTGATGTTCAGGGCTCCCAGATTGCCATATATAAGCGAATCACTTGTTTTTTCGGGTCTTTGTTGTAGAAGGGTCCACCAGAAGCGTCTGACTACTCTGCCATCTTGGCCCCGCCTCTGCAACCATAACTCTTAACCACTATGCCACCAGAGTTTCTAGAATAGCCCTAAGCCTGTCTAGTTTCCGTTTTTTGACAATGTGAGAAGAATGTCATCTGGTACTTTTTGAATATAGAATACCATCCTATTTCTCCTCTGTTGGAATATTCATGGGTTTTATTTTCTGTCAGTGAAATTACAAAGATTGTAATTTTTCTTCTTTACCACCTAGCTGAAGTGGGGTGTGCATGCTTATAACTTTTGTTTGAATGTAATACATGAAAAAAAATATATTGAGAAGCTATCTCTGGTTCGGGTCATCTTCTTTCTTATCTGTCTTGAATAATATTCAGATCCATAAGTTCCATGAGGACAGGAATCATATTTGGCTTCTTCATTGTTGTGTTCCCAGAGCCTAGAAGGAGTAAAGGTTTTATAACTTTTTGTTGTCTGAAGGAGTAAGAAAGGGTTTTTTCCATTAATAGAATATGACTTTGGTTTCAATGTTGAAAGTACAGGAAAACACCATTTAAGATTTTTATGAAAATGAGTGCTGGCTCAAACTGAAAAACAAAAAAACAAACAAAAATTATAGATTTTACCAAATTTAAAAAAACGCACACACAGGAGATCAATTTTTTTCTCTCTTTCTCTCTTTTTTTTTTTATTGTACTTCAGGTGAAGATTTACAGAACAAACAGTTTCTCACCTAACAGTCAGTACACACATTGTTCTATGACATTGGTTAACAACCCCATCACATGTCAACCCTCTCCCTTCTCGACCTTTTTTTTTTTTTTTTTGGTGAAAATA
>NW_004444004.1:12445453-12449008 GCF_000243295.1 Trichechus manatus latirostris | reverse complement strand
TGTTCTCTTCATTCTCCCTTGCTCCCGAAGGGATGAGACCAGTGGAGTATCTTAGATGGCTGCTCACAGGCTTTTAAGACCCCAGACGTTATTCACCAAGGTAGAATGTAGAACATTGTCTTTATAAACTGTGTTATGCCAATTGAGCTAGATGTTCCCCGAGACCATCGTCCCCACAGCCCTCCTCCCAGCAATTCAGTCCTTCAGGGAGTTTGGATGGGTCTATGGGGCTTCCATGACCTTTCTTTGTACAAATTGTGCGGGTTTCCCCAGTATTGTGTACTGAGGAGACCACATTTTTGAGAAATAAATGTTTTAGGCAAATTCGTGATTTGGGTTGGATTAACATTGGTGAATTTTTAAGGAATGTGACATTTTCAATGTGATTTTAAATGAATGATGTTTGAGGGGACTGAGATAAGGTGGGACTAGGAGGGGGAGAAGGCACAGGATACATGGTGAAGTGACACAAAGCCTAAGCTCTCAGCAATAAGACTATGTAACTCAAAATCACAAACATAGTCATTGCTGGAGGAGGAAAAGAACATAGGAAGTAAGCCAAAGAGTTACAAATCTGCGACAAGAGGATAGAAATAGAACCAGGGGTCTTGTCTTGACTTTGACCATTTTGAGAAAGAATGAGGACAAGACCATGGTCTTAAGTCATTTAGTTTAAGAGCAACTATATCAAATTTGAGCTGTAGAGAGGCATTATGGTATGGTGGTTTAGAGCCCGGGCTAGCTAGTTTCAAGTCCTGGCTCTACCACTTACTAGCTGTGTGGCCTTGAGCAATTTTTTAAACCTCCCCAGACCTCAGTTTCTTCATCTATAAAATGGAGTTAATAAAGGTCCTTATCCTATAGGCTTGTGTGAATTTTAAATTAGTTATACAGTGAAACCTGGGAGAGCCATAACTCAATGGGACTGCCTTGTTTTCTGGGTCTCTCAAGTTTTCCGCCTTTGACAGGGTGCAGTCTTACCATTTTTCTAGCACTCTCTATTAGTGGAAAATATTTGAATTTTCCTTCTCTGACAGGTTTCTGCCTTACGCAGGTTCTGGCTTTCGCAAGTTTTACAGTATATATGTATATATAATCTATGTATCTCCTATAGATACCTGGTACAGAGTACCAGGTACATAGTAAATACTTGATAATGGTTAGCTATTATTATTATGTTTGCTGCTTGGTATCAAGTAGAAAAGGCTCCAGTGCTCTGGTTGTTCTTTTACTGGATTAGGTGTCATTTCTCATCCAGTACCAAGTCCAATGACCAAGTGAAAGTTTTTGCTTAATCGTAACTCAGCTTTGACCATTTTGGCATTTTGAGCATATTATGGAAGAAGATTTACAGCCTGTTGAAGGATGTGGTCTGCATATTTTTATTCCCCTTTCCCTTATGAGTTTCTAGGGGGACAATTCTTAAAAAAAAAAGCCTTGTGGGTGAAGAGAGAGAGAACAGGAAATCCAGTTCAGAGGTTAGTTAGCGGCATTTTCTGTGGTGTAGTTCAAAATACTACCATAAGGTGGAGCTCTCTCCTTATTCTAGAAACAGCGGTATAAACTTCAACTTTTTAAGACTTGGGCAGATGGAGGGAAAGTAAGAAAAGCAACTTAAAAGTGACTGCAGTCTTGGTACAGTGAAAGTAGTCCTGTTTTTATTTTTTTAAATATTTATTTATTTTATTGTTGTTGTTGAGAAAAAAACAAACAAAAACGTTGTTGCAGTGAAGTTGATTTTGACTTGTAGTGACCCAACAGGACAGAGAAGAACTGCCCCATAGGGTTTCCAAGGAGCGGCTGGTGGATTCGAATTGCTGACCTTTTGGTTAGCAGCTGAGCTCTTAACCACTGTGCCACCGGGGCTCCTATACACAGTAAAACACACTAATTCAACAATGTCTACATATACCATTTAGTGACATTGATTACATTCTTCGACTTGTGCAACCATTGTCCCCTCCTTTTCTGAGTTGTTATTCCCCCATTAACATAAATCCACACTGCCTCCTAAGTTTCCTATCTAATCTTTCAGTTGCTTTTGTCAATTTGATCCCGTATAGATAGTTCTTAAAAGACCTTAGTGCTCAAAGCAGACATTTTTTACTAGTTAAGCGAAAGTATAAGGTTTTAAGAAGAATTCAGGGGATATTTTTGGTTTAAGGGTTAAAGATTATCTCAGGGCAACAATTTCAGGGGTTCATACACCCTTCATGACTCCAGGAAGTCTGGAGTCCATGAGAATTTGAGATTCTATTTCAAAATTTCCCCCTTTTGATCAGTATTCTTTTATGGAATCTTTGATCAAAATGTTCAGTAATGGTAGCCGGGCACCATCCAGTTCTTCTGGTCTCATGACAAAGGAGGCAGTTGTTCATGGAGGCAATTACCAACACATTCCATATCCTCCTTCTATTCCTGAGGCCCTTTCTTCCTCTGTTGCTCCAGGCGAATAGAGACCAATTGTGCCTTGGATGGCTGCTTGCAAGATTTTAAGACCTCAGGCACTACCCAATGAGTTAGGAGGTAGAACAGAAGCACTAAATATGTTATTAGGCCAATTAACTGGGATGCCCCATGTAACCATGACCCTAAACCTCCAAACCAAGAAACGAAATCCCATGAGGTTTTTGGTTGTACATAAGCAGCCTCAGCAGGTACTCTTTTTTTTTTTTTTGCCGTTGTTATAAATATACCTATCACACAACTTTTGCCAGTTCTACTTTTTACAGGTATACAACTTATTGACAGCAATTGCAATAATCGGTTGTGCAACCCTACCCTTAATCAATGTGATTTTTCCATCACTGTTAACCCCCCTTCTCTTTCCCTCCCACCCCTGATAACCGCTAATAAACATTGTTCTCTATACATTTGCCTTTCCTTGTCTTTTTATATAAGTGAGGTCATACAATATTTGTCCTTTTGTGATTGGCTTATTTCACTCAGCATGTCTTCAAACTCCATCCATAATGTAGTATGTATCAAGACTTCATTTCTTCTACTGGCTGAGTAGTATTCCATTGTATGTATGTACCACATTTTGTGTATCCATTCATCTGTTGATGGGCGTTTAGGTTGTTTCTACCTTTTGGCTATTGTGAACAAGCTGCAATAAACATTGGTGTACAAGTCTCTGTTTGAGTCTCTGCTTTCAAGTCTTTTGAGTATATACCTAGGAGTGGAATTGTGGGTCATATGGTAGTTCTATTTTTGGTTTCTTGAGGAACCGCCACACCATTTTCCACAACGGCTATACCGTTTTGCATTCCTGCCAGCAATGGGTAAGGGTTCCAATTTCCCCACATCCTCACAACATTTGTTATTTTCAGTTTTTCTTTTTCTTTTTTTATCTTAACCATCTTAGTGGGAGTGAAATGGTATCTTGTTGTGGTTTTGATTTGCATCTCTCTGATGGCTAATAATGCTAAACATCTTTTCATGTGTTTGCTGGCTATTTAAATGTCCTCTTTGGTGAAATATCTATTCAAGTCCTTTACCCATTATGATTGAATTATTTGTCTTTTTGTTGTTAAGTTGTCAAAGTTATATATA
>NW_004444004.1:12443406-12444727 GCF_000243295.1 Trichechus manatus latirostris | reverse complement strand
GTTAAAAAGCAAAGATGTCACTTTAAGGACTAAGGTGCACGTGACCCAAGCCATGGAGTTTTCAATTGCCTTATATGCATGTGAAAGCTGAACAATGAATAAGGAAGACTGAAGAAGAATTGATGCCTTTGAATTATGGTGTTGGTGAAGAATATTGAATATACCATGGGCTGTCAGAAGAATGAACAAGTCTGTCTTGGAAGAAGTTCAACCAGAATGCTCCTTAGAAGCAAGGATGGTGAGACTACATCTCACATACTTTGGACATATTATCAGAAGGGATCAGTCCCTGGAGAAGGACATCATGCTTGGTAGAGGGTCAGGGAAAAAGAAGAGGACCCTCTATGAGGTGGGTTGACACAGTGGCTGCAACAATGGGCTCAAGCATAACAATGATCATGAGGATGGCATAGGACCAGGCAGTCAGTATTTCGTTCTGTTGTACATAGGGTCGCTGAGTCGGAACCGACTCGACGGCACCAAATAGTGTATATATATATATATATGTATATATAATTAGATTCTTGTCGGATATATGATTTCCAGTTGGTAGCTTGTTTTTGATGAACAAAAGTTTTTAAATTTTATGAGGTCCCATTTATTTGTCTTTGCTGTTTGTGCTTTTGTTATTATATTAGATAATCCACTCTTAAAAACTAGGCCTGACACCGTCGCCCCTGCTTTTTTTTCTAATAATTTTATGATTTTAATTTGCACATTCAGGTCCTTAATCAATTTTGAATTTGTTTTTGTGTATGGTGTGAGGCATGGATCCTGTTTCATTTTTCTGCATGTGGAAATCCAATTTTCCCAGCACCATTTATTGAAGAGACTCTTCTTTCCCCGTTGAACGGACTTAGCACCCTTGTCAAAAATCAGTTGACCATAACAGAAGAAAACATTCTTTGGTGGTTACGAGGGTGAGGAGGGAGGAAGAGGATTATTCACTAACTAGATAGTAGACAAGAATTATCTTAGGCGAAGGGAACGACAGCACACACTACAGGGGAAGTCAGCGCAACTGGACTAAACCAAAGCTAAGAAGTATCCTGAATACAACCAAACACTTCGAGGGACAGAGTAGCAGGGGCAGAGGTCTGGGGACCATGCTTTCAGGGGATATCTAGGTCAACTGGAGTAAAAAAATTAATTAAGAAAATGTTCTGCATCCTACTTTGGTGAGTGACGTCTGGGGTCTTAAAAGCTAGCAAACGGCCATCTAAGATGCATCAATTGGTCCCAACCCACCTGGAGTAAAGGAGAATGAAAAATACCAAATTTACAAGGAAAGTATTAGCCCAAGAGACAGAAAGGGCCACAT
>NW_004444004.1:12389558-12443199 GCF_000243295.1 Trichechus manatus latirostris | reverse complement strand
AGAAGACCAGACTTAATGGTCTGACTGAGACTGGAGAACCCCAGAAAGCATGGTCCCCGGACCCTCTGTCAACCCAGCACTAAAACCGTTCCCGAGGCCAACTCTTCAGACGAAGATTAGACTGGACTATGGGACATAAAATGATACTGATGAAGAGTGTTCTTCTTAGCTCAATTAGATACATGAGACTAAATGGGCAGCTTCTGCCCGCAGGTGAAATGAGAAGGCAGAGAGGGTCAGGAGCTGGTTGAATGGACACGGGAAATCAGGAGTGGAAAGGAGGAATGTGCTGTCACAGTTAAGGGAGAACAATTAGTGTATAAATTTTTGTATGAGAGACTAACTTGAATTGTAAACTTTCACTTAAAGTACAACAATAAAATAAAATAAAATAAATTTAACTAAGAAAAAAAAGCAGTTGACCACAGATGTGTGGGTTTATTTCTGGACTATCAATTCTATTCCACTGGTTTGTTTATTGTTATACCTGTACCAGGTTGTTTTGATTACTGTAGCTGTGTAGTATGTTTTAAAATGAGGAAGTGAGTCCTACTTTGTTCTTCTCTTTCAACATTGTTTTAGCTGTTCAGGGCCTCTTGCCATTCCATATAAAATTGAGGATTGGTTTTTCTATTTCTGTAAAGAAGGCGGTTGGAATATTGATCAGGATTGCATTGAGTCTATAGATCGCTTTGGGTATTATTGACTTCTTAACAATATTAAGTCTTCCAATTCATGAACATAGAATATCTTTCCATTTATTTAAATCTTCTTTAATCTCTTTCAGCAGTGCTTCATAGTTTTCATTGTATAAATCTTTCACGTCCTTGGTTAGATTTATTTCTAGGTATTTTCTTTTCTTAGATGCTATTGTAAATGGAATTGTTTCCCTAATTTCCCTTTCAGATTTCTCATTGCTGGAGTATAGAAACCCAAGTGATTTTTATTTGTTGACCTGGTACCCTGAAATTTTGCTAAATTCCTCTATTATCTCTAGAAGTTTTCTCATGGACTCTTTCGGATTTTCTCTATATAGGATCATATCCTTGAATAGAGATAATTTTACTTCTTTTCCAATCTGGATACCTTTTATTTCTTTTTCTTGTCTTACTGCTCTGGCTAGGACTTCTCATACAATATTGAATAAAAACAGTGAGAGCTGGCACCCTTGTCTTGCTCCCGATTTCAAGGGGAAAGCTCTCAGTCTTTCTCCATTAAGTATAATGTTGGCTTTTAATTTATGCCCTGAATCATATTGAGGAATTTCCCTTCTATTCCAATCTTCTTTAGGGTTTTCATCAAGAAAGGATATTGGATTTTATGAAATGCTTTTTATGCATCCATAGAGATGATCATGTGGTTCTTTTCTTTGTTCTATTGATGTGGTATATTATGTTGATTGATTTTCAAATGTGGAACCATTCCTACATTCCTGGAATAAATCCCACTTGGTCATGGTGTATGACTCTTTTAATATACTGTTGGATTCTGTTTGCTAGTATTTTGTTGAGGATTTTTGTATCTATACTCATAAGAGATATTGGCTAGTAGTTTGCTTTTCTTGTGGTGTCTTTGGTTTGGGTATCAGGGTTATGTTTGCTTCATAGAGTGAGTTAGGGAGTATTCCTTCCTTCTCTATCTTTTGGAAGAGTTTAAACAGTATCTGCATCAATTCTTCTCTAAATGTTTGGTAGAATTCCCCAGTGAAGCCATCTGGTCCGGGACTTTTATTGTTGGGAGGTTTTTGATCACTGATTCTATTTCTTCACTTGTTATGGGTCAGTTGACACTTTCTATTTCCTCTTAAGTCAGTGTGGGTAGCTTGTGTGCTTCTAAGAATTTGTCCATTTCATCTAGGCTATCCAGTTTGTTGCTGTACAGTTGTTCATAATATTCTGTCATAATTCTCTTTATTTCTGTTGAGTCAGTTGTAATGTTCCCTCTTTCATTTTTTATTTTGGTTATTTGCATCTTTTCTCTTCTTTGTCAGTCTAGCTAAAGGTTTGTCAATTTTATTGATCTTTTCAAAGAACCAACGTCTGATTTGATTGATTCTCTCTATTGTTTCTCTGTTTTAAAATTTATTTCTGCTCTGCTCTGATCTTTGTTATTTCCCATCTTCTTACAGGTTTAGGCTTAGTTTTCTCTTCTCTTTCTAGTTCCTGGAGTTGTCAAGTTGGGCTGTTGATTTGAGATCATTTTTCTTTGTTCATTTAGGCAGTTATTGCTATAAGTTTCTCTCTGAGTACTGCCTTTGCTGCATCCTGTAAGTTTTGGTATGTTGTGCTTTCATTTTCATTTGACTCTAGGAAATTTGTGATTTCTCTTCTGATTTTTCCTTTACCCATTGGTAATTTAATAATGTGTTGTTTAATTTCCATATGTTTGTGTGTTTTCCAGGTTGTTTTTTTTTTCTGTTACTGATTTCTAGCTTCACTCCATTGTGATCAGAGAAAATGCTTTGTATGATTTCAATCTTCGTAAATTTATCAAGACTTGCTTTGTGACTGTTGTGGATTGAATTATATCTCCCAAAAATGTATGTTGACTTGGCTAGGCCATGATTCCTGGTCTTTTGTGACTGTCCACCATTTTGTCATCTGATGTGATTTTCCTATGTGTTGTAGATCCTGCCTCTATGATGTTAATGAGGCGGGATTAGAAGCAGTTATGTTAATGAGGCAAGACTCAATCTACAAGATTAAGTTGTGTTCTAAGTCAATCTCTTTTGAGATATAAAAGAGAGAAGCGAGCAGAGAAACAGGGGGACCTCATACCACCAAGAAAAAAGAGCCAGGAGAATAGCACGTCCTTTGGACGTGGGATCCCTGTGCTGAAAATCTCATTGACCAGGAAAGATTGATGGCAAGGACCTTCCTCCAGAGCCAACAGAAAGAGATGGCCTTCCTCTGGAGCTGGCACCCTGTATTTGGACTTCTAACTGCCTAGACTGTGAGAGAACAAATTTCTCTTTGTTAAAGCCATAGCAGCAGTAGATAACTAAGACAGTGACCTAACATGTGTTCTATCCTGGAGAATGATCCATGTGCACTGGAGTAGAATGTATATTGTGCTGTTTTGGGGTGCAGTGTTCTATATATGCCTGTTAAGTCTGGTTTGTTTATTGCATTATTCAAGTCCTCTGTTTCCATGTTGATCTTCTTTCTAGATGTTCTGTCCAATATTGAAAGTGGTGTATTGAAGTCTCCAATTATTATTGTAATACTATCTATTTCTCCCTTCAATTCTATCAGTGTTTGCTTTATATATTTGGGTGCCCCAATGTTGGGCGCACATATATTTATTAAATTTTCTTGGTTAATTACCCGTTATCACTGTGTAATATCCATCTTTATCTCTTCTAATAGATTTTGTATTAAAGTCTGCTTTGTCTGATATTAAGATTGCCACTCCAGCTCTCTTTTGCTTATTATTTGCATGGAATATTTTTTTCCGTCCTTTCACTTTCAAGCTATTTGTGTCCTTGGGCTTATGGTGTGTCTCTTGTAAACAGCATATAGCTGGATCATGTTTTTTTTTTAATCCATTCTGCCACTCTTTGCCTTTTGATTGAGGCATTTAGTCCACTTATGTTCACTGTAATTACTGTTAAGAAGTGACTTACTTCTGCTATTTTGTTATGTGTTTTTTGTGTGTCCTAAGCCATTTTTGTCTTTGTCCTTTACTACTGCTTGCTTTTGTGTTTTGTTGGTTTATTGTAGTGAGGCTTTTTGGTTCCCTTCTCCTTTCCTTTTGTGTATATTTTTAAATATATTTTCTTAGTGGTTACCATGAATATTACATTTAATAGCTTCTATTTATAATATTCTGGAAACCCTGGTGGCATAGTGGTTGAGAGCTACCGCTGCTAACCAAAAGGTAGGCAGTTTGAATCTACCAGGCGCTCCTGGGAAACCCTACGGGGGCAGTTCTTCTCTGTCCTATAGGGTTGCTATGAGTTGGAATTGACTTGATGGCAATGGTTTTTTTTTTTTAATTTATAATATTCTAGGGTAAGTTGGTACCAGCTTAACTCCAATAACATACAAGAAATCCTCTATCTCTACCATTCCTCTCCCTCCTTTTGTTGTTCTTATCACTAATTAGATCTTTATATTTCATGTGCCCTGTAAGATAATTTTATCCTGACTTTTTATATATTTGTTATTAAAAAATATGAAGGAGAAAACATTTAGAGTTATCAAGCATAAATATCTTATCATTAGCCTTTATACTTGTCCATGCATTTCCCTTTATTAGGAATCTTTCTTTTTATGTATAGCTTTGAATTACTTTCTAGTGTCTTTTCCCTTCCATCTACAGAACTCCCAGTAGTATTTTTTGTAGGGCCAGTCTGATGGATATAAACTCTCTCAGCTTCTGTTTGTCTAGGAATGTTTTAATTTCACCCTCATTCTTCAAGGATAGTTTTGCTGGGTATAGTATTCTTGGTTGACAGTTTTTTTTTTTTTCAACACTTTAAATATATCATTCCATTGCCTTCTGGCCTCCAATGTTTCTGAGGAGAGATTGGCACTTAATTTTATTGGGGGTCCTTTGTATGTGACTGTTTGCTTCTCTCTCAGTGCCTTCAGGATTCTCTCTTTATCTTTAGTTTTTGAGAGCCTAACTGTGCTATGTCTTGGGTTTATCCTGCTTGGGATTCTTTGAGCTTTTGGATTTGTAGAGTCATGTCCTTCGTCAGATTGGGGAAATTTTCTGTCATTATGTTTTCAAATATTCTTTCTGTCCCTTTCTCTCATCTTCTGGAATTCCCATGATGATGCATGTATTAGGTCTCTTGTTGTTGTCCCATAATTCCATTAAACTGTGCTCAGCCTTCTTGAGCCTCTGTTCTTGTTGCTCTTCAGTGTCTGTAATCTTAATCTTATCCTCTAATTTCCTGATTCTTTCTTCTGCCTGATTAAATTTGTTGGTAAGTTCTTCTATTGTGTTTATTGTTTCAGTTATTGTCCCTTTCAGTTGCAGTATCTCTTTTTTTAGACCCTCATTTTGTTCTTGCATTGTTTTCCTTATTTCTTTTAGCTCTTTCTCTGTATTTTGCCATAGTTCTTTAATTATGTTTAATGTTGTTGTATTATATTGTTCCATTTTTTTCATTATTTGGTCATCCCTAGATGCACTTTCAATCCTTTTGTGATGTTCATTTAGATAAGCCACGTTTCTCTGTTCTTTGTGTGTCTTGTGATTTTTTTTGTTGGGATATTGGAATTTTTGAGGGTGTTAACTTTCTGAGTTTCCCCCAGGATTTGGTGTTTTTACCCACACTACTTTCTGCAAAAAAACTCTTAGGTGTACAGAGCCTTCAACCTTTGCTTGCCATTTCCTCTCCCTCTCTTTGATAGCTCTTTCTCCCTCACTGGTTTAATTAGGATTAGAAAGTTCTGGATCTCAGTTTTCAACTTTTAATCTCTCCCAAATACACTAGAGAACACGCTGTGGTCAGTCTATCCACCAGCTGGCACCGCCACTCAGGCAACATATCGTGTACTAATAAATCTGCCCACCATGGGGCACAGTCCTCTCTCTCTGGTAATTACTTTCCTCCTTTCTCTGTTTCTGCAACCACGTTTTTAGTTGGAAAGCGACACCCAGCAAGCCCCTTTCGGGGCTGGGTATTGCCATTTGGTTTTGCCTGAGGTTTCCTTCCCTGCTCTCTGGGGCTGCTTATATCTGAGCTGGCATTCAGGGGAAGCACAGGCTGACTTTCCTCCATTTAAGGAAGAAGGGCTGGCACTCCCCAGAAGGACCTCTGAGAGATCTGTCTTGTTGGTGTCAGAGCCCCAGTGGCCCTGTGGTGGTTAGGGGAGCATTCTCCACTTAGGTGACTTACCTCCTGACTCCACTGTAGGGAATTTCTGTAGAGGTTTGTATCAGTCCAGCGGCTGACATCTACCAGTTGGGGGAGGGGTTGTCACACTCCAAGTGAACCCCTAGAGAGGTCTGCCTTATTGCTATCAGAGCCCACCCTGTAGTATGTTGGCTGTTGGTGTAGCCTCTGTTCAGATGCCTGCTTCCTAGCACACAGCAGCCTCAGTCAGCAGTCCTCAGAACCAGCTGGAAGGGGGAACAGACAGACCTAAAATGATCCCCAAGGATCTCTGTCCTGTTGGTTTCAGAGTCCTGATCTATGGGGTGCACAGGGAGGTAGGTAGAGTGCTGACTATGGGAGTAGACTTCACTGCGAGGGCCTTCTGTAGCAGTTTGCAACAGCCTGGCAACCAACAGGTGCCAGGTGGGGAAGGGGGTGTCATGCTCTGGTCAGACCCCCATGGAGGTCTGCCTTGTTGCTATCAGAGTCCCCCTGGTAAATTGTAGGCTGGGAGTGCAACCTCCACTCAGAGCTCCTGCTTCCTAGCACACAGCAGCCTCAGTCATCAGTCTTCAGCTCCAACCAGAAATGGGGACAGACTAACCCTAATTGACCCCTAGAGATGTTTGTCTGGTTGGTTTCAGAGGCCAGAGTTAAGGGGTGCACAGAGAGGCAGGTAGAGTGCTGACTACAGCAGACTCCACTGCACGGGACTTCTGTAGCAATTCACAGCAAGCTTTCAACTGACAGTGTCTGGGTAAAGGAGGTGCTGGCACACTCCTCTTGGATCCCTAGGGAGGTCTGCCTTGTCTGTCATAGCCTCCCCTGTAGTATGTTGGCTGTGGGTGTAGCCTCAACTAAAGATGCCTACTTCCTAGTACGCAGCAGCCTCAGTCAGCACTCGTCAGCACTGACCAGAATGGGGGAGCAAACAGACCTGAATGGACTCCCTAGGAGGTCTCTCCTGTTGGTTTCAGAGGCCTGAGCTATGGGGTGCTCAGGGAGGCAGGTAGAGTATTGACTATGAGAGCAGACTCCACTGCGCAGGCCTTCTGTAGCGATTCATAGTAGGCTTGCAGCTGACAGTGTCCAGGTTGGGGAGGTGCTTGCATACTCCAGACGAACCTCCGGGGAGGTCTACCTTGTTGATTTTAGAGCAAGCGTGGGCTCTTGTCTCTTTGTACAGACAGGGGCTGTGGTGGTTAGGGAAGCAGTCTCCTTTTCTGGGGCCACCTCCCCAGTTCAGTGCAGCTGGCAGGCTGTGTGGCTGGGGGAAGGGAAAGGGATGGTGGGAGAAGTGATTTTTCCTACCATATGTGACTCGTTGATTCATTGATTCTTGCCTGTCTGCAATTCCCTGCTACTTTCCTCTGCTCCCCAGTTCAGAGTCCCTCAAAGCTTAGCACCGTTTCCTTGTTGTATTTGTGGGAGAGAGTCAGAACAATGGTCTGTTTGTGCTGCCATCTTCCCAGAATTTCCTATTTAAAAAAAAAAAAAAATTGTAAAAAGTTTCAACTTTGACTATCTTGTAATAGATAAATAATTGCTTCTAGAAAAATTATAACATCTATTTGAAGATTTTAGATTAAAATCAGAAACATGAGAAATTCTAAAAAAATGCACAATTTAAAATGAGTTGGGTAAGAAACCACAAAAACTGTTAAGGGCCTCACATTGATGTCTGAATGTGCTTACTCTCTGGGGAGGATTGGAGAGGTTCAGGTCAGATGCCCCAGGTGATTTGATTACATATCCCAGGGTATCCCAGATATCTGGGCACCTCAGAGGTCTAACATGGCTGTAGGCCTTAAATGCTGATGGAGCTGGTGGACCCACCTACACACCTTGTGGTCATTACAAAATTAGAAAGAATTCCAACTAGTCTCACCCTGTTCATGACCAAAGTTCTGGATCCTCTCATTCTGTGCCTATCGGACTAAATCTAATTGCAGTGGTTATCTTAGAGTGGCACAACTTGGATGGGTGGGGTTTCTTAGGCCTTGAGCAGGAGATTCTTAGCTGAGGCAGAAGAAGGCATCATCTGTGTGGTGGGATCATGGGTAATTTTTTTCTTCTTTACACCATTCTTTGTTGGCTGATTTTTTTTTTTTACAATGAACATGTGGTACTTTTATAATCATAATAACTCTATTTAAATTTTAGAAGAACAAACAAACAAAATAAGCAAAGCCAAATATGGATAATATTTTAAACCTTTAGTCGTAGAGGGGAGCCCAAAGAGTCACCAAAATTGAAAGGGGCCAAATGTGGGTATTGACTTTGGAATATGGAGGCCAGAAGTTCAGATCCTGAGTGATGAGAGCAAGCATAAATGATTAGAACAAATAGTGATGCTGGTGGTGAGCAGTTCTGAACATTTGCTTAGAGAAGAAAGAACTCACTCCCCTCAGGGTGAGCAAGGCCAAACCTTGCCAAGGACCCTGGGTGAAAGCCCTGACAAATTCTGTGGTGGACCTGAGGTGGAAGGCAAATTCCCCCGACCTCATTTCTGGTCCATAGCCCATGAGTTGTAGGTAGGAGGCTAGTATTCACTTTCCTCCTCTGGGGTTGTTGGGTTGGGTCATGGCTGTGGAGTGGCAGACAGTCTTGATGGGCCATATGCAGCCCTTCCCCTTTTCTGGAGTACTAGGTCATTCTCAACAGGTGATACTTCAGAGTTATAGGTTTATAAGCAGCATTCTTCCATTCTCCATATTCTGGCATGTAGGAATTTTATATCCATGATATAGAACAGCTGGGAATCCTCCATAATACTCTTAGAGGGTGCTCTCTGGTTGGTGGAGAGGAATCAGTTTGGACCAGGAGGAACTGAGAATATTCATCTGCTCAGTTCCCCCTGTTTCCACAGCCCAGTTGAGTCTGGGTAGCTCTGAACAGCCACAGTTGTAGGAGAAAACCTGAAAGGTTGCTGGAGTCCCCTTCACTTTTGGGAATTTGGTGTAAGGGTTGGGGAGAAGCCAAGGCAAGTGGGCACACACAGTAGTACTAACAACTTTGCCTTGGCTTTCGTCAGTTATGTCTTGAGTAAAGTTACTTGGTCACATCATTGCACTTTTTTTCCTCACAGTGCTTTGGTCCCAGAAGTAAGAAAAATTGGACTTTTTCCATATTCCCCAGGTGCCTGATGGAAAGCACTGGGAACTCCCTGATTTTCCCCTTCCTGTGAGTGTGTGTGTGTGTGTGTGAGAGAGAGAGAGAGAGAGAAAGATGGGAGGGGGGGAGAATGAGATAGAGATGAGAGATATTGGAATGAGATAGAGAGAGAGACAGAGAAAGAGAGAGAGAGACAGAGAAAACAAAAGTCAAAGGAGCCTAGATCAGAAAGCCAGTGTTCAAAATTTATGAATGGGGCACTATAATTTAGGGGATTAGAGACAGTGATCAAAACTAGAGTACAGATTGAGGAATCTAAAGTCAAGGAGACAACAGAAGAAATTGGTGGAAAACAATTTAGATGACCAGGAATCTAAAGGACAGCTACTACCAACTAATATTTTACAATATATCTTTGTGTTAGTCATGTTTTGCTCAGCATATACACCTTTTTTACTTAGTTGGAACTTTATAGCCGTGTTGTATTAGCCAGTTGCTTGTTTGTTTCCCTAACTCTACTATAATTTGACAAGAAATGGAGCTTCATCAGATAAAAGAGTTTACAATGATGGTAGATTCATTATTTTACCCTTCTCATCATTGAAAAGTGCCTCTGTCTATATCCATTGGAAAAGATGTTAGGGCCTAAATATATTTTTCAGTTTAGTTGAGAAATGTCATGTCTTTGTGTAACTGGCCTTATTTTGAAACACATATTTTTCAGGCCAACTTTGTTTCTCTGACCCAGTTTTTCCCTCTCTTCTGTCACTTGGCTTATTTAAAATATGAAACTAGGAGCCAGGCACTTGAGGCCTCATGATGACTGTGTCACTGGTTTGGTATGTGATCTTGGACAAGATACTTAACAGATGAGGCATAGGAAGGTTAAATGGGGTTCGAAGGACTGTAAATACTGACCTGTCTCATTAAGATATTGTTTAGGTTAGTACATTTTCCTTTTACCCAAAAGCAAGCCAAAACAACAACAGCAAAATAAGCCCCCTTTCTTTTTAGTCCCTGATCCTTTTTTACTTCCTATACCCCTCCATCTCCATATCTGCTGATCAAGTCCAGAGTAGAGAAGTTCCCTTGGTCTGGGTCTTGAACAGTCTAGCAGCATGTCTTGGAGATACTTTTGGGTGCTTGGTCTGTGCAAATGGGGAGTTCTATTTGGAGAAACAAAGAAATCCGTTTTGAATAATCTATATTGGGTATGTTGAGGGATCTAGGTCTAATCTCAGTTTTTTTCTGTGGCTCACGGTGTGTACTCAGGCCCCTTTTGAGGAGTAATGGAAGGGAAGGCTGGGGTCACTAACCTGCTTGGGAGAAACATGAGACTAGATATACTAAAGAGCTCAGAAAAGGACTTGGTGCTTGAAGCCACTGGAGAAACTCTATGACCATAAATATCAATTTATTCTTGATTCTATCAATAAAATGAATATTAAATTATTTGTCTCCTATGTAGCTCATATGACTATCATGTATATTAGATTAAAAATGATAAGAATACATAATGCATTTGAAGTCCTTGGAAATATAATTTCAAGGCACAATCGTAAGAAAACAGTGTTATTGTATTATGATATCTGTTTGGGGGTCTGGTGATGTAGACTGTGATTCCTGCTAATGCAGTTTATAATAGCGAGGGCTCCAAATGGCTCTTTTCTACTTCTGATTTATACGTGTAGCTTTAACAAAATCTCTTGCTAGTGGGACTTTATTAGTATCTTCTGAGTTGCTTCAAATGGGGAAACTGTTTAGAGCTCTTCTTTAAAATATAGAAATATACTCTGGAGTATATCTGTTATGATTAGGTTCAGTTGCAAACAAGAGAAAAACCCAACATAAAGGTTTTATAAGATAGGTAGTCCAGGGCTATTATGGCAGCTCCATAAAATCTTCAGAGACTCAGACTTCTGCCATACTTAGGATATGGGTCTTTATGGTCCAAGATGGATGCTAGAATTCCAGCCATTACTTCTGTGTTCCAGACATTGCACTTACGGAAGAAGAGAAGAAATATGTGATCTCAAACTTTTAAAGGAGATTTCCTGGAAGTATTACATAACATCCACTTTATCTCATTAACCAGAACTTAGTCACATGGCCACATGCAAGGAAAGCTGATAAATTGTCTTTTAGCTAAGTGACAATGTGCCCAGCTAAAAATCCAGTTTTTCTTACTAAAAAGAAGGAGAAGGAGAAGAGGAGGAGGAGAAGGAGGAAGAAGAAGAAGAAAAAGGGAAAAATGGATACTGGGAAGTAACTGGCAGTGTCCACCATGGATGGTGAAATCTATATGATTGAGAGGGAGAGCAAAAGAAAAAAGGTGTTAAGGATGACAAGTTTTCCAGCCTGGGTGGTTGGGAGAATGGTGGTGCCCACTGAGGAAATAGTTTTGAGGGTGAAGATGATGAATTTGATTTTGGCATATGAATATAAAATATTGGTAGGTCATTCAGGCAGAGATGTAGAAGAGTTAGAGTGACAGAGAGATGGTAGAGCTAAATTAAACCATGCAAGTTGCTCTGCTTCTGCTCTTTTACTGCCGAGTGTTGTCATTAAAATCCAGAAGAAATAGAGTGTCACAGAGCTCACTTTGGGAGATGCTTTCCTAGATTAGAAGGCCAATAGCTTTCTACACAAACAGAGGTAGAACAACTAAATAAACCTATAACAAAAGAAGAGATTGAAAAGGTAATTAAAAAAACTCCCAACAAAAAAAAAAAAGCCCTGGCCCTGATGGCTTTACTGTAGAATTCTACCAAACCTTCAGAGAAGAGTTAATACCACTGCTATTAAAGGTATTTCAGAGCATAGAAAAAGATGGAATACTCTCTAACTGGTCTCCCAACTTCCAGTCCCTTGCCTTTCAAAACTATTTATACATTTTTCCCAAGGTAGCTTCTGGAAACCATCTTGACCCATACCTACTGACTAGAGTTCAACATTCATATGCTGACACTCAAGGCTCTCCACAATCTGGACTGAACCCACTTTTCCAACTTTTTTCCATGCACCCCATGCTTTAATCAGACTGATGAACTCTGTATGTCCTATTTATGCTCCATGTTTTTCTTTTTTTAGGCCTCTGCACAAACTCAGGATCGTCACTAGCTCGTATGGCATTTTGGTGCCAAATAGAGAAAGGTGCCTCTTCCTCAAGAGACTTTACTTCCATCTGTCAGAAAACTGTTGTAATATACTGATTGTTAGAATATGACACTTTCCTGCCATCTGCTGGGAAATTTTTGTAATAAATATATATGTCACCCACTTTTGGAGTAAAAAAATTATTAAAATATGAAAATTTTCAAATAATCAAGAGATTAACAATGTGAACAGTGTCCTCTTAGATGTGGCACCCTTTTGCAGCACACAAACTGAAGAACAGTAGGTGGGGCCCTGCTCATGCTTTTCCTTCACCTGAAACTCTCACCCCCCACCATCTTCATATGTCCACATATACCATTTACTGTTGAGTCAGTTATAACTCATGGTGACCCCATGTGTGTCAGAGTAGAACTGTGCTCCATAGGGTTTTCAATGGCTATTTTTTTCAGAAATGAATCACCAAGGCCTTTCTTCCTAGATGCCTCTGGGTGGATTCAAACCTCCAACCTTTCAGTTAGCAGCTGAGCATGTTAACCATTTGTACCACCCAGGGACTCATATGGCCAAGGCTACTCAAATGCCATTTTCACAAAGCTTTCCTTGATTCTACAAGGTAAAAATACTCTCTTCTTATCCTGAAAACCCAATATATTTTATCTGGACCTCTCTCAGGGTATTTATCACTTTCTAATAATATTCTGGAGCCCTGGTGGAGCAGTGGTTAAGAGCTCGGCTGCTAACCAAAAAGTCGGCAGTTCGAATCCACCAGCCGCTCCTTGGAAACTCTGAGGCAGTTCTGCTCTGTCCTATAGGGTCACGATGAGTCAGAATTGACTCGACGGCAATGGTTTTTTTTTTCTGTTTGTTTAATTGTATTCTACTTACTTATGTGCATGTCTTATCACTCTACTAGGCTGAATGTTCGTTGAGCGCGGGATGCATTTATCATTTACCTTTGTAACCTCATAACACCTAGCAGAATACCTTATACCTAGGATTACCATATGTCTCAGCTTGCCCAAACATTCTGGGTTTATGCCTGTTGTTCTGGCGTAAAGTATTAATAGTGCCCTCTTTCATGCTCAAAATGTCCAGGTTGGGATGATAAATTCTATACAGAGGTGGATTATCCAATAGGCAAGGTAAACACGGTGCTTACCTTGCTTACCATATCATCTGTAGTGAACAAGTAAGTAAGCACAAGTAAGCCTGTGCTTAGCTTGCTTACTGGGTCATCCACCCCTGTCAGGGATTGTAAATTTGAAACGAGGCTTTGATTCTGTAGAAAGGTACTGTGGGGTTGGGAGAGAGACAGATGCCAGCCCTACCTAGAAGCAGAATCTTTGATGTGGTGAAAAAATGTGAAATCGTTCACTACAGATGATCTGGTAAGCAAGGTAAGCACCGTACTTACCTTGCCTATTGGATAATCTGCCCCTGATTGTATACTCACTCTATATATATGGCATGCCCTCAGTAAATGATTGATGGATGAATACATGAATGAATGATAGAGATTAGGTAGCCATCCACATGGAGATGATAATTAAGTCTGTGGAATTGGTAAGTTCATAAAAAGAGAAAGTATAGAAAAGATGAGAACTTATGGGGAATGCTTACATTTAAGGGATAGATAGACTACTTTAGAAATCCAGATGCAAGGAGCCCTGATGGGGCAACAGTTAAGCACTCAGCCGCTAATTGAAAGATTGGTGGTTTGAACCCACCCAGTGGCTCCGAGAGAGAAAGACCTGGCGATCTGCTTTCTTAAAGATTACAGCTTAGAAAACCCTATGGGGCATTTCTACTCTGTCACATGGGGTCACTATGAGACGGACTCAACTTGACGACGCCTAATAACAGCAGCAGCAACAACAGAGGAAGAAGAGCCAACAAAGGAGACAAACCAAAAGCAGTCAAAAGAGGTAGGAGAAATATCAGGGCAATTTCATGGAAACCAGGGAGAGAATTTTAAGGGGAATGAGTTGTTCAACACTGTTAAATGCTGCAGCAAGGTTAGGCAGGGTGAAATCTAAGATGAAGCCATCAAATCTGCTGAATTATTAGGTCACTGCTGGTTTTCAAGACAGCAGTTTCAATAGAGTGCAGTAGAATGGTGGGGTGGAAGCTAGATTACAAGGAGTTAAGGAATGAATGCATGCTGAGGAAGGAGTCAGTGAGTATCAACTATGTTTCTGAGAAGTTTGGCTTGTGAAAGGAAGATGGGAAATGGGATGGTAACTTGGGACAAAGTCGGGAGCCCTGAATATGTTTCTAGACCGTGGGGAAGAAGCCACTGAAAACAGCTGATGGAACAATTTCTCTCAGGAGTGAAGAGGGGATGGGACGTGTCCAAGTAGAAGACATAACCTTGGAAAGGAAAAAGACAGCCACCTCTTTCTTTGAGACAGAAGGGTTATGGTGGTAGAGTACAGGCAAAAGCACCGCACTACGCAATTTGGAGGGGGAAGGGGAAGGAGGGAGCCTACACGGCCACAGTCTTTGCAGTGAAGGGTGGTGAGGTCATCTGTGAGAGGAGGGACAGCTGGGATAGAACTGGGAGCAGTGGAAACAGTTTGGATTTAGGACAACTGTTCTAATAAATTCATGAGGGAGTCAACAAGAGGCCTGCCAAGCTGCAGTGCAAGCCCAGCTGGAGTTTAATTTCCCATACTGAATGAGATATTTATTTCCACAGAATCCATAGAAAATGTATTTCTCAAGCTTATTATCAAAATATGTTTTTTTTTCTTTTTCCACCAAGAAGAAAATGAACGATAACACACTGGCAATTTACAATGTGGCGGAGAGTTAGGAGCGTTTCATCTCTCCCCAAAGACTGTTGCTCAGTCACCCGGATGCCTTATAGCACCCTTAGTGAAAACGAACTCTTCATAAGGGCTACTTGTGGGAGGTTAAGAACATAGACCTAAAGCCAAGGATCTTCTATTTTCAGAGCTACTCAGGGAGAAACCTTGAGTTGCTATGCCCAGTTCAGAGGAAAGGCAAACACTGACATTTCCGTGAGTCAGAACATAAAGTTGCAAATAGCCTCTGTGATAAAACCTGATTTAACCAGGCAAAACCTTTAAGCTTACAAGCGGCCTGTTAAATCCACCAAAGACCAAATGTCAGGCCTTGCCCTTTAAAGCCCAAGTAAATGACCACAGCTCTTGGTGGCTTAAAATGAGAAAGGTTAAACGTCTCACATGCACACAGGTAATCTTTCCAAATGCCGCTTAATCATACATTCATAATTATTACAGTGTTCTTTAAAGAGGATAACATTTGGAGACAACTGTTTGGCCAAACCGTTAGGCATTATTTTCTTGAAAACAGAGTTTGCTTCCTTTGTTTCAGTGGGGAATCAGGGTGGCATTGGTCCAACCGTACAGCTGCCCAAGTGCATAAACAAGTGACTCCAATTCTTGTTTATCCACCTCTCCGAGCAGAGTGCAGAATCTACACATATGCACTTGATTAAGGATATTTTCAAGTTTTTGTGTTGCCAGACCATTCCAATGGCACATATCTGAGAGGTGAGCAGTAAAACAAGAATATAGGTTGTAAGACATGCATGTGTAAGGCACCATAAGCAGTTTCACTTAGCTGCCTGTAAAGAACTCCCAGTTTCCTCTTTTGTTTACTCAGTGAAAGTACCCCTTGATTACATTATATGAGTATTTGTTTCCTTTGGAAATAATTAACTCATTGTTTATGCACCATTTTTTTAAAACCTCATCAACTGTATCAGGGGCATTATAAACCAACCAAACCCACTGCTGTCAAGTTTATTCCAACTCATAGCGACCCTATAGGACAGAGTAGAGCTGCCACATAGGGTTTCCGAGGTTGTAATCTTTACAGAAGCAGACTGCCACATCTTTCTTACGCAGAGCGGCTGGTGGGTTCGAACCACAACCTTTCGGTTAGCAGGGTTAACCACTGTGACACCAGGGCTCCTAGGGGCATTATAGAAGGAGAGAAAAAGCACACCGTTTGGGAACAGCTTTTCTCTATCTCAAGGAGGAATACGGTTAGCTCACTTCAGTCTGAAATAATTCCCTTTACTAACTCTGCCTTGTAATTCTAATGAGCAATTGGATTGGGATGAGTGGGGATATAGTCAAAGGAAACACCCTTCTCTCCTAGAGAGAGAACTCAGAAAACCTATTTGCTTCAACAATAATAATTATTATTATCACCAAGCATTTATTAAGTGCCATTACTGTACCAAGGATGATACTAAATATTTTTAACAGGTTGTCTCATTTGATCTTCCCAACAGCCCTGAGGTGTAATTAGGAATTTTTTATGAGAAACTTGAGGATCGGAAAAGTTAAATGATTTCTCCTAACATCACAGATCTCATAAATTGACCATTAACAGCACACAACCAGAAAATGAGCAGAAGTTCTGGGATTTGAATCCAGGTTTTCTGATAACTGCCGTTCACCTAAATTGGTAAATTGGATGGACACATTGCAAAGTGTTAGTGTTCCAAATTTTGAAGTACCTCTAAAGGTGTATCTTTCAACCTCATGAAAGGGTGTTGAGCAAGTATATAACTTCTCTCTACAATAAATACTCATTTTTTCTGCCCATGGCTAGCTCTCTTCATTTTGCACATTTGTTAATTCACTGACGAATTTGCTTTTCCTAAACTATTACTTGTTCATCTCTGAGTTCACATAGCACTATAAACGGACAAGTTTACAGTCTAAAAATATTGAGGCAATTTAAACAAATGTCTGCAAAATTCCAGAAAAGCTCTGATTTAACCAGCTAGTAATTATAGACTTAGCTATGCTCTGGGCCCAATCACAGCCACTGAAACCTCACTTCCTCCAGCCTATGCCTGATCAAAGATAATTAGGGGAGAGTGCAGGTGGCAAGCCTGTCCCCTGGTAGAAGAATTATAGCTAGTTTCCACCATAGAGTACTCAGAGAGATGACAGGCTGGTCTGCTCAAGGCCAAACTTGTAAGGGCCTCAATTCTCTTTTCTAACCACTAGCTTCTGCATGCCTCTACCTTACTTTTTTATTTTTGTTCTGTGATTATCCGTAAATGGAGGGTAGTACTCCTCAGTAGCTTAAGGTAAGCTAGTAAGTAGGCAAGGCTGGAGAGGTACATGATGCATTTACCCATCAGCTTGCTCTGTTTTCCTGGTTGCCTCCAGTCCACTCTGGGTTATGTCCGGACTGCTGGCCATGTTATCGATACAGAGGATGTATTGACATGGTTGTTCATTGTGTGCTCCTGCTGAATGGTATTTGCCCACAGAGGTTATTAAGCTTCTTAGATCTCTACATCCATTTTGTAGCTCCAAATCCTAATAGGTTTCCACTAGAATGTGAACCAAAATATGCAGTCAGTCTTTCAAATTAATCTTTGTTGTTAGGTGCTGTTGAGTCAATTCCAACTCAGAGAAACCCCACGTGACAGGGTAGAACTGCCCCATAGGGTTTTTTTTTGTTTTTGTTGTTGTTATAATCCTTATGGGAGCAGATTGCCAGGCCTTTCTCCTGTGGAGCCATTGGGTGGGTTCCAGCAACTAACCAAATAGTTAAGCAGCTGAACACTTTACCATTTCCACCACTGGGGCTCCTTTCAAGTCAGGTTAATCTAAGAAGGAAAAAAAATTGTTGCTGAAGGCATGAATTTTAATACCCATTCCATGTGCTCTCTAGGCTTACATGTGGTCGGCATGCATAGACCTTGAAAGGAATTAAGACCAAGAATAACAAACCAGTATGGCTTCTAGAGTCATATTATTACCTACAATTTGTAGAAAATTAACAAATGTGGCGCCAAGTCATATAAACAAAGGGCAGCCTGGAAAAGACTCTCCATGGAAACGAATATTCATAGTTCTGAAGCATACATCTGGTCCTCAAACTATTGAAACCCAGAGCACAGGTACTCTAAATCTCTGCCATCTGATTTCCCATTCACCCACTAATGGTTGTTTTATTTTCCTCTATTGTAATGTATTAGATGGAAAGAATAATCGTATTTCAACCCTATCACTCTACCGATTTTATGCTAATTTATACTGGCATAAAACCAAAGACTAAAAGGGCCACTTCAAATCTAATCATCACAGTTACTTTGAAACTGAGAAGTGTCTGAATTTACATCTTCACAAATACTGAGACAAGACAAATATTAGAGCGATGTGTATGCATGTTAATTACAATTCAGGGTTCACAGTCCAAGGAAACATTAGGAGTCCAATTCCAGTGTGTGCTCCTGCACACATAATAGAATATACAAACATATGCACTTGAAAATCTATATGAGAGGAAAATACATTTTTCCTTTCATCCATTTATGTGCTAGAGTGAAGAAGAATTGCCACTTGATATAGGTACGTCAAATACATTTATTTTTCAAAAAGCAATGTTCACCTAGAAAATTTCATTGAGTTCTAGTTGCTTCTATTTCTAGACAAAACCAATACTTAATTGTTGAAAAGATTGGTTTCATAAAAAGTAAACATTTGGTTTAAATAATATAAGAGGCCCATTCATTTGTAACATAATGGGGGACGGGGATTGTGGGGGGCTTCTAGAAGCTGGAAAGGGCAAGGAAATGGATTCTCCCCTAGATCCTCCAGAATGGAAAGCAGCCCTGCCAACACCTTGACTAGCCCAGTGAGACCCATGTCAGACTTCTGACTTCCAGAGCTGTAAGATAATACATTTGTGTTGTTTTAAGCCACTAAGTTTGCGGTGATTTGTTATAGCAACCATAGAAAACCTACACAGAGCCCGTGCTTTTGATCACTAGATCTTGATGTCTTGGATGCCTACAAAAGGAGAGCCACTGGAAGTACTGGACGATCCTAAGGGAAAACAGACAAACATGGCTGTTTGTTGAGTACAAGCCTGACTAGTATATTTGTGTAACTCAGATCCATCAGTAAGGAGATATTTAGTTTTGCTTTCTACCTTGAAACATGATCAGAAGATCTTAGACTATATTTAAAAAGCATATGAGAGAGAGAGGAAGGGAATGGGAGGGGAGGGGAGGGGACGGCAAGGGAAGGGAGGGGAGGGGAAGGGAGAGAGAAAGAAGAGAATGAATTCACTTTACCTAAAACTGATCTTGTGAAAATATTATAGTTACTGCAGTATGTATCCACTAGATGTCAGGAGAGGCAGTGTCAAGGCTCCTACAGATCATTTCATCCTTCTACCCAGGTAGTATTCCTGATGAAACAGAAAAGCAAACAACTGTGAGTTGGAATTGACTTGATGGCAATGGGCAATACAATAATCTACATGTAAAATTCAGAAAGGATACAATAAATATGCCAAATGATTTTTTTGAATATATACATCAGTGTATACTCTTAGCCAGTTCTCATTGGACCAAATGAAATATTGCCAGCTCTTTTAAACACCCTACGGTGGCCCTCAGGTGGGACTACCTCAGAGACATTCTGGGCATTTTCCAGTGGCCTGTGGCTTAGCCTGTACTTTTTGTCCTTTTAAACAATATCTCACCTAGAAGGCTTCTCAGCAGCCTAGCATGAGGGAATTTGCTTTCTTGGCTTTCTATAAGTCAAATCATTTTGGCGGATCTTCTTAATACCTGTTTCTGGCTGCTTTCTTAGCATCACACGAGAGAAGCCATTGTGTGTTCAGTAATATTTAATTTGCTTGTTTAGAAGGTTTAAGCAGTTTACCCTAGCTCCTTCCTGCTGTCTGTGCTCAACCTGCCCAGCTCAGTTCTGATTTAAGTTCCATTTCCTTTTGGTTTGCTTCTGGAGCAAACAGGATTGGTCTGGTAGGGGAGCAGAGATGAGTTAGACTGTAATGAGGATCATAAATAACAAAAGTTAAAGGCAGTGATGTTGTCAGCTGACTGGTCAGCAAGGCATTGGGGTCAAGTTGTGCACGTGTGCATGCATATGCATGCTCTGAGTTTATTTCCAGGAAAAAGAAAGAAATCACAGAGTCCTCCATGGCATGCCCTGACCACAAATCTCCAAAGATTGCCCATTGATTGTAAACACAGCCTAGATCAAAAAATTGAACCGGAGCTTCTACTAAGGTTATATCTATGCCAAATTCAATGGGAAACTGACTTCTTAGTATTATCTCTTTAATTCCTCTTATTACACTTCAGTGCCATTAGTATCATGCAATATTTTCCAATAATGTAATTATATTCTTTCTTATGGTACAGTATATCTTTCTATGTTCTTTTTTATTCATAAGCCGGGCTGAATATTTCTTATCGTATCTGTAGGGCTTTCTGGATTTTCTTCCTTACTAACTTACAGATGCTTTCAGATCATCTTTGCTTAGCTTTTTAAAGTCATCTATGATAATTTAACATTCTCTTCCTATATTCTAAGGTATCAATGACACTCCCATCCATCTGCAAGCTTAAGCTTTCACACACTGAGCCAAAGCTTGTTGGGATATGAACATTTTGACCTATTATCTTCCCCTATATCTGCATGTTAAGTGATCTTTTAATTTTTCTTTATTTTAAAACAATTAATTTTTTAATAAGTAAAAACAAAGAAATAGATAAATTTAAAAAAAAACTCAAAAAGTGAAAGTTTTCTTCCTATCCTATCCTCCAGCCATGCAATTACCCTCCCCATAGGCAATGACTACTACCAATTTCTTGTTTATTCTCCAGAGATATTCTAAATATTAGAACAATAAAAGCAGTGGCATACTATATATAGTCTTTTACTTAATTTCTTTCATTTAATATTATTTTGGAGGACATTGATGTCAGTATATGTAGAAATGCCTGATTTATTCTCTGGATGAACCATAATTTGTTGATGAACATCTAGATGGTTTCCAATCTTTTGCTACTATATTGTTATAATGCATATCCTTGTACAAAGTCTTTTGTATTGAATTGGACAATCATATGGCCTACTATGCTAGGAACGAAAAATTGAAGAGGAATGGCATCACATTCATCATCAAAAAGAACATTTCAAGATGTATGCTGAAGTACAATGCTGTCAGGGATAGGATCATATCCATACGCCTACAAGAAAGATCAGTGAATTTGACTGTTATTCAAATTTACGCACCAACCACTAAGGCCAAAGACAAAGAAACTGGAGATTCTTACCAACTTCTGCAGTCTGAAATTGATCAAACATGCAACCAAGATGCACTGATAATTACTGGTAATTGGAATGCAAAAGGTGGAAACGAAGAAGAAGGATCGGTAGTTGGAAAATACGACCTTGGTGATAGAAATGACTCTGGAGATCACATGATAAAATTTTGCAAGGCCAACGACTTCTTCATTGCAAATATTTTTTTTCAACAATGTAAATGGCGACTGTAAACGTGGACCTCACCAGATGGAATACAAAGGAATCCAATCAACTACATCTGTGGAAAGAGACAAAGGAGAAGCTCAGTATTATCAGTCAGGATATGGCCAGGCACCAACTGTGGAACAGATCATCAATTGCTCATAGGCAAGTTCAAGTTGAAGCTGAAGAAAATTGGAGCAAGTCCACGAGAGCCAAAATACGACCTTGAGTATATCTCACCTGAATTTAGAGACCGTCTCAAGAATAGATTTGACTCATTGAACACTAATGACCAAAGAACAGATGAGTTGTGGAATGACATCAAGGACATCATACATGAAGAAAGCAAGAGGTCAATAAAAAGACAGGAAAGAATGAAAAGACCAAAGTGGATGTCGGAAGAGACTCTGAAACTTGCTCTTGAACGTAGAGCAGCTAAAGTGAATGGAAGAAATGATGAAGTAAAAGAGCTAAACAGAAGATTTCAAAGGGCTGCTCAAGAAGACAAAGTAAAGTATTAAAATGACACCGCAAAGACCTGGAGTTAGAAAACCAAAAGGGAAGAACAGAATTGGCATTTCTCATGCTGAAAGAACTGAAAAAAAATTAAGCCTCAAGTTGAAATATTGAAGAATTCTATGGGGAAAATATTGAACAATGCAGAAAGCATCAAAAGAAGATGAATGGGATACACAGAGTCGCTGTACCAAAAAGAATTGGTCGAGATTCAACCATTTCAGGAGGTTGCATATGATCAAGAACCAATGGTACTGAAGGAAGAAGTTCAAGTTGCACTGAAGGCATTGATGAAAAACAAGGCTTCAGGAATTGACAGAATACCAATTGAGATGTTTCAACAAACACATGCAGAGCTGGAGGTGCTTATTGGTCTATGCCAAGACATTTGGAAGACAGCTTCTTGGCCAACTAACTGGAAGAGATTCATATTTGTGCCCATTCCAAAGAAAGGTGATCCAACAGAATGTCGAAATTATTGAACAATATCATTAATATCACACACAAGTAAAATTTTGCTGAAGATCATTCAAAAGTGATTGCAGCAATACATCAATAGGGAACTGCCGGAAATTCAAGCCAAAGTCAGAAGAGGACATGGAATGAAGGATGCAATTGCTTATGTCACATATATCTTGGCTGAAAGCAGAGAATACCAGAAAGATATTTACCTGTGTTTTATTGACTATGCAAAGGCATTCAACTGTGTGGATCATAACAAACTATAGATAACATTGTGAAGAATGGGAATTCCAGAACACTTAATTGTGCTCATGAGGAACCTGTACATAGACCAAGAGGCAGTTATTTGAACAGATCAAGGGGATACTGAGTGGTTTAAAGTCAGGAAAGGTGTGCATCAGGGTTGTATCCTTTCAGCATACTTATTCAATGTGTGTGCTGAGCAAATAATCTGAGAAGCTGGATTATGTGAAAAAGAAGGTGACATCAACAACCTGCGATATGCAGATGACACAATCTTGCTTGCTGAAAGCAAAGAGCACTTGAAGCACTTACTGATGAAGATGAAAGACTACAACCTTTGGTATGGATTGCACCTCAACACAAAGAAAGCAAAAATCCTCACATCTTGACCAATAAGCAACATCATGATAAACAGAGAAAATATTGAAGTTGTCAAGGATTTCATTTTACTTGGATCCACAATTAATGCCCATGAAAGCAGCAGTCAAGAAATCAAATGACATATTGCATTGAGCAAATCTGCTGCAAAAGACCTCTTTAAAGTGTTCAAAAGAAAAGATGTCAATTTGAAGGCTAAGGTGCACCTGACCCAAGCCATGGTCTTTTCAATCGTTTAATATGCATACAAAAGCTGGGCAATGAATAAAGAAGACCTAAGAAGAATTGACACATTTTAGTTATGGTGTTGGCCAAGAGTATTGAATATACCATGGACTGCCAGAAGAACAAAAAAATCTGTCTTGGAAGAAGTGCAGCCAGAATGCTCCTTAGAAGCAAGGATGAAGAGACTTCATCTCACATTATCAGACGGGACCAGTCCCTGGAGAAGGACATCATGCTTGGTAAAGTGGAGGGTCATCGAGAAAATGAAGACCCTCAATGAGATAGATTGACACAGTGGCTGCACCAATGCACTCAAGCATAACAAAGATCAGGAAGATGGCCCAGGACTGGGCAGTGCTTAGTTCTGTTTTACATAGGGTCACTATGAGTCGGAACCAAATGGATGGCACCTAACAACAACAATCCTTTGCCTAATTTTTAATTGGATTGTTGGCCTTATTGTTATTGATTTGTTGGAGCTCTTTATATATTAAGCAATTAGCCCTTTGTCTGTGGTGGGTTGCTGGTTTTTCCAGTTTTTCTTTTGATTTCCCGGTAGTAATTTTTTTTTTGTGATGCAGCATTTAAAAAAAAAATTATGTAGGCAAATTCATCAATCTTTCCTTTATAGCTTCTGAGTTATATGTCATCTTAGATACATCTTTCCCACTGTAGAATTATTTAAAAATTTATCCATATTTTCTTCTAGTATTTTTATGGCTCCACTATTTCAGATTTAAATCTTTAATCCATTTGGTCTAAGGAATGAAGTAGTGATTTAATTTTCTAAATATACATTTTAGTCATATTTTCCCCTAATTATGTAGATAATCCAAACCCATTGCCGTCAAGTCTATTCTGACTCATAGTGACCCTACAGGACAGAGTAGAACTGCCCCATAGGGTTTCCAAGGAGTAGCTGGTGGATATAAACTGCCGATCTATTGGTTAGCAGCCTGAGCTCTTAACCACTACGCCACCAGGTTTCAATACCCGCTCATCGTAAAAATTTCAGAGATAGAGAAAAGCAAAAAGAAAGAAAAATCACCTGTAATTCACCTAGAGATAAATACTGGTGACATTTTTTGTTCCTTTCTTTCTATGTATATATAGAAGTATAACTTTTTTTTCCTACAAAATCAGGATTATATACACAGTTTGGTATCTTGATTTTTTTCCCAACTTAATATGATATCATGATAAAATTTCCCATGTCAAATGTGCTTACTTTTGAAATATGGATACTTTTATTGTCTGTTTGGTTCTGTCCCATCTGCATTCATTTTGAGACTTAGTTTGAAATCTCTGGAGTGATGGAAAGTGTGTCTGTGCAAATGGCTATGACTAGTCTTTGAGCAGTCTTATTTATTCATGCTTAGTAAATTGATGCTTAGTAAATACTTGCTGATAATAGTGTAATGCATGCTGTCCCTTCCATCATTCAAATCCTTGATTAAAAATTTAGTGCCGATATACCTAATATGGAACCAAATTCTATCCTTTATATAATATTTCAAGAGTAAATCACAATGCCGTATGTCAGGTAAGTATTCAATAAAATTTTTTCCTTTGATTTTTTTATTATGGTAAATACATATGTAGCAAATTGTTTGCCTTTTCAACAGTTCAGTGATATTATGTTTATCATGTTGTTCAACCATTACCATTATCTGTTTCCAAATCAGTAAAATGTTGATGAAACACATTTAGACACTGAACCACAACAATTATTATTTTCTATGAACAATTTGCTGTTAAGTATTACTATTACCACTTAATGAGGTAATAATTTAATAACTAATCAGAAATGTAATGGGAATATGGTGGGGAGAGATTTGATTTCTGATGGGGACGGTAAATGAAAGTCTTCATGGAACAAGTGGCATTTGAAATAGGGCTGGATGGATTTTAACAGGTAGAGCTAGAGGTGGGGATGGCAACACATTTCTGGCAGAAAAGATAAATGTGCTAAAATCCACAGGCAGGGATGTACCAGGTATGTTCAGCAGATTGTCAGAAGTCCAGTTTGGTGCGTGCACTGGTTGCATGAGTGGGAATAGGAAGAGATTAGGTTTAAAAATTAGCTTTGCAAGCGTAATGTTTACCCCAGGCTTTGAAGGACAGGCTAAGAAGCTGCTATTTCTCTAGGCATTAGAGTGATTAAAAGTTTTTGACTTTTTACTATGGAAAACTTTTTTTTTCAAGTTTGTCTTTTGATTTCCTGATACACAAGTAAACAGAACAATGTGACTGCTCCTCACATAGCCACCACTCTGCTGCAACAATTGTCATCTTATGGCCACTTGTATTTTATCTACACTCCCCCACCTCCTCTCATATTATTTTGAAGCTAATCCTAGATATCCTATTATTTCATACATATATATTTCGGTATGTTTCTCTAAAATATAAGGATTCTTTACAAAACTGTAACCACAATACCATGATCTCACCTAAAAGAACTGACAATATTTCCTTAATATGACTAAAGTGTTTTGAAGAAGATGTGACATGACTAGTGCAAAGCCTCAAGAATACGGTTGCTCCTCCAAGTATAAAGTATCATACTATTTAACTGAATGAACCTGATGTTGCCTGGAAAGCTACCTAAATACAGAACACAGAAATAAATCACCTTTTATGAATAGTGAATGCTAGAAGTCATTTCACTGACACAAAGTCCTTTAGAGATTTTTTTTTTAAATCAGGCAACTAAGTCAGAAGCAGAGCTTGGAGATTATGTTTCCCAAAAGGGAAAAAAATGTCATAGTCGATTTTCATAAAAATAAAACTGACAAAATAATGTCGTCAACTGCTTAAAGTCTTTCATAGTAATAACAGGGGTCCATTTCCTTCAGTCTTTGGCACCTTTGGCTGGAACTACCCAAGAAAGAGAGAGAATTTTTTTTAAAGGCTAAGGTTAAAGAGAGAGAATTAAAGGAAATGAAAATAAACATCTCAGTATCCCAACAAATTGTGTTCTTCTAAAGAAACAGCATTATATTAGAATAGATTATTATCTGGGGGTTGTTTGAAAAAGTGCTGCCATCGCGGTGAAAATGCAATTACATTTTGTTGGATGTTGATGAAGAGAAGGTCATTGAAACCCAGAGGTCTCCTTATTCCCTGGGTGCCTTCATCCCTTTGACATTGGCCACCTGGAGCCCTGTTTGTTCAGTTGCCCATCTGATAGAATATCCAATCTCCTCATTTCCTCTGCTGTGGAAAATTATTTCATTCAGCAAGTGACTGAACCCTTCTTAGGAATGGAAATCGCTGATGTATTTGAGGCAAGGTATTTGGCACAAAGCAAAGAAGAGCTGTAGATTCCTTTTTCTAGCAGACCTTGCCCAAAGCTTGCTGAATTAAAAAAAAAAAGATAATAAAAAAATCACATTGCATTTGGTAGAGCAGAGGTTGTTTTAGAAGGTAAGTGGTTTCTTTATTTTAACTTTATTTTCTGAAGTCTTACTCTTCTCTCAAAAGATGGGGGAGAGAAAAAGCAGCTATCAGAGCCACTGTTTCTACGGTTAAATTTTAATTGTAATTTAGCCTCTCTGTGAGGTCTCAAAGCCATTCAACTCTAGGAGGACAATTGCATGTTGTAGTGAGATGCTGATACTCGTGCTGAAGGCCTTTCAATTTCAGACGGATGGAAAATGAGATATCTACACTTTTAAAATTTGCACTTTCTTTGAAATATAGTAGTCCAAGTGAGAAATAGAGGATTTGAGTGTAGGAGGTAGAACTTGGCATATATTTCATCTTTCCTCCTTTTCTTGTTCTAACAGGCCTTGCTTTTGCTCTTTGGGTTATGACTTGTTGTCTATGGTTCTGTTGCCAACTACATTAAGTTTACGCAAACCTAGTTCACCTAGAGTATGTCTCTCTTGTCCTTCTGCACAGAATGGAGATAGAGAAAACATTTACACAGATTAGACTAGATAGATGTAAACTGTTGTAACATCTACTTTATCTGTAGTTTAGCCTTCTGGCAATCTTAATTGGCTTCTCTGGAAGATGGCCAGAACCTTGAAGAAAACAAAGAAAGCCTTTGAGAGGCCAGAATAACTATCACAAAGACTGTGGACTTTACCCTGCAGGAGAAGCATCAGGAGAGGCAGTCAGATCCTAACTTTACTCAGTAACCTTATTTTGTACACAGTTCTAATGGATTTTATTATCTGGCTTGCTGACCCACAGCAAATTAGATGAGAAGCTATTAGCAGCAGGTCCACTGAGAGCCAAGAGAAATAACAGCCAAAAGTGTGAATGCAAGGGAGGAGTAGAATCTTAAAAGGCATATGCAAAAAAACTACAAAGACCCAGCAGTGTAAGGCCATTCAGTGAAGGGGCAAACAGTCATGTGGGCCCCAATAGCCTTTAAAGTAGGAGCTGTCTTGCCTCTCTATTTGTATTCCTAACGTTTAACCCATAAAGTAGTATGGATACTTTTTTTTTTTTGGAGGCAGACATGAAAGTAAGATTCCAGTATAATCCAGTAATGATCATAATGCTAAACCCAAGGCATAAAAAATAGATTGTATTCACTCCACCCTGATGAAGAAGGCAGAAAAAAATTTCATCCGGGAAAATTAGATTAAAAACAGTTGAGTAAATGCCTAGGAATGGGGTTACTGGTTTTTATGGTAGGTGTATGTTTAATTTTAGAAGAAACTACCAAACTGTTTTACAATGTGGCTGTACCATTTTCTATTCTCACCATCAGTGTTCGAGAATTCCTGTTGTTCTGTATCCTTGTCAGCACTTGGTATTGTCAGTTTATTTTTTATTTTAGATCATCTAGGAGCCCTAGTGGTGCAGTGGTTAAGAGCTCAGCTGCTAACCAAAAGGTCAGCAGTTTGAATCCACCAGCTGCACCCTGGAAACCCTATGGGGCAGTTCTACTCTGTCCTATAGGGTTGCTATGAGTTGGAATCGCCTCGGTTTAATAGGTACACAGTGATATCTCATTGTGGTTTTGATTTGTGTTTCCCAAGCAACTAATGATATTGAGCATCTTTGTATGTGCTTATTTGCCATCTGTATATCTTCTTTCAGTAAAACCTGTGTTCAAATAATTTGCCCATTTTAAAAATTGAGATTGTTTGTTTTTCTTATCATTGAATTTTCTGAGTTCTTTATATATTCTGGGTACAAATCTATTACCAGTATATACCCAAGTGAAATGAAGACTTATGTTCACACAAAACCCTGTACACAAATGTTTGTAGTGGCTTTATTCATAATTGCTGAAAACTGGAAACAACCTAAATATTTTGCAACTGGTGAATGGTTAAAAAAAACATGGTGCAAAAGGATAGTGGTAATAGTTAACAACATGATGAATGTAATCAGTGTCACTGAATTATACATGTAAAATTGTGTAATTTGCAAATTCTCTGTTATATATGTTTTTACCACAATAAACACATACACACACACTATAGTGTATCCACAAAGTGGAATACTACTCAGCAATAAAAATGAATGGATACGTGATTCACACAATATGGATAAAACTCAAATGCTTTAAGTTAGGTGTAAGAAGGCAGACTCAAATTGCTATATACAGTATGATTCCATTTATGTGACATTCTGAAATAGGTAAAACTATAGGGACAGAAAGCAGACCACAGTGGTTGCCAGGAGCTATGAAGCGGGGGTAGAAGTTCACTACAAAAGGGCAGCATGATGGAAATTTGTGGGGTGATATGTCTTGATTGTAGTGGGGGGTTTGTCAGCGCTCATAAAACTGACACTAGAAAAAGCGAGTTTAATTGTGTGTTAATTCTACCTCAATTTTTTATAAAAGGAAAAGAAGAACAGTTGGAGGTATTGAAAGGAAGTAAGCTTTAAAATTGTGGAAAATGCACTGTTGTGGCTACATTTCAGGGGCTTTCAATAAGCTAGTGCATTAGAGTATTCATTAGAATTCTAAAAGAAATTTAATCCTGTTTTTAGGGGGACACGGATACAAAATTTCCATCACCTGAATTTTAACTTGCAGTGAATTGTGAATGCAGCAGCGTCAGGCCTTTGCTTGGTTGCTTGGCAGTGAGTTATTCACATGATGGACAGATAGAGTCACAGTTAAAGGAGTGGGGAGAGAAAACAAATTGTGAGTGAATGACCACCGGCTTTTCCGGTTTCTCCTTATTTTACACCCCCCCCCAAATATACAGTCTGTCTCTTCCTCCTTCTCATCAGTCTATCAGCCCCTCCTTCATATTGGGGCCAAATCCCTGTATGATCCAGGCACACAACCAGTACCTCAGCCTCTCAGCTTTATTTCCTATGAATGTTCCTACCTTTGTGAATTTGCTCACATTGGCCCTTTTGCCTATCTACCCTACCGCCTTCACTCCCCCAATCTCTGACAGGCAAAATTGAGCCTATTATTAAGGTCCAACTCAATAGCTGCCGCATCCAAGAAGCCTTCTTTGATCACTGTATCCAGAAGTGAATTTTCCTTCCTTGTACCAGCTGCTCCGTGGGAGAAAGATGTGACAGTCTGCTTCCATAAAGACTTACAGTCTTGGAAACCTTATGGGGCAGTTCTACTCTGTCTTATGGGGTCGCTGTGAGTCAGAATCGACTCGACGGTAGCGGGTTTGGTTTTTGGTTTTTGGTTTTTGGTTTGTACTTGTTAAAAAATTCATATCGCACTGACTCAAAGGCAACGAGTAGAACAAAAGAACATATAACATGTACATTATAGATGCTGAATAAATGTTGGATGATGGGTCTGGACCATTAGCTTTGTTTGAGGCTGTATAGTATAGAGGTTAAAAGCATGGAGATGCCAGATTGCCTAGGTTTGAATACCAGCTCTGCTGTGTACTAGTTGTGTGATATTGTACAAATTATTTAACCTCTAAGCCTCAGTTTCCTCATCTTTAAAAAGGAGATAATAGTAGTACCTATCTGGAGTTGTTGTGGGGAGTAAATAAATCAATCTATATAAAGGGCCTGGCACATAGTGAGCCCCATATAAGTGCTAGCTATCATCATTTTGGAAGCATACTTAATAGTTCCAATTAATTCTAATTAGTTGACTTAATAGATTAATTCAAAGAATATGTTGGTTTCAAGGGCATATTAGCATTAGGAGAAGCAGAAACATAAGAGCATTCCCATTCCTATCCAAGAGTGTTGGAAATATTCGCAACGTTGGTTTCATTGTAGATTCTAACCTAACTCAGTGAAAATACATCATTCCAAACTTCCTAATAGGACTTCTTTCTTCTTTCTCTGAAGAAATCCCTATAGCTGGCCTGTTCCACTGGCAGTCAGTTGGTATTCTAGGCAGCTGCCTGACACTGCACTTTGGTGCCCCATGGTGTAATTAACAGACACACACACAGCTGCCTTGTCATACAATTGGCCAGACTTGGCAGTGTATGCTGCAGGGGCGGGGTGGTGCCAGGGAGCACCCCGGATACGTTCATCACCTTGGTCACTGAGCTTTCCCAACAGTTCTGTATTAACACTGCAGCTGCGCCCTGAGCACTTCTCAATTTAATTTCCTTAGTGAAAACTATCCAAATTTCTGGATTCATAATGAGTTTCCATTCTCTAGCTTATACAACAACAATACCACTAGCTTGAACTCCTCCCTGATACTATCAGAGTCAGCTGAGAGTGGCCTATTCGTTTTTGTTTTTTAAAATTCTCTTCTAAACCACAAAGACTTTTTCGTCTTTGTTACCACTGGCCACATAAATCTTGTTCAGGGAAGGAAGTGTAAGAGGAAGTGTGATGTCAGGGAAAAAACACGGGACTGGGAATCAGGAGACCTCTCTTTTTGTTCTGGTTTATTAGTTGGGTGACCTTGAGAAAGTCATTTGCTCTCTCTGGACCTTTGGTCTTGTGTACAGTTGAGGTGGTTAGATTAGACGGCCTTTCTGGGATATTTGTGGCTTTGGGGATCTAATACTCATAAGCCATTTCAGGGACTCTGGATCTTTGATCCTGGATGTAAGAATCTCAGAACTACCCCCACCCCGAAACTTTACTAATTGCTAAATAGCCAAACTTTTTGCAGAATAGACTCCCCATCCTTGAAGCTGCCAGCCCACCCTGCTTTTCAGCCTTTCTTGAGTGTGCTGTGTAATCCTAACATGGGGTTGCATTTAGAATGCTACAGTGGCTTTTGTTGAAAAGCTCAAGAAAGGCAAGAAAGAGTCTGAGCATCAAGTCAAAGCCCAGCTTCACCACTCCATATAGGGTGTCCTCCCACCCTAGACTTGGTCATCTAGGTTATGTTTTTCACAATTTATCTGTGCCAGTCATCAAGCTCCTAGTTTGAGAAACATCCTGTTGGTTTTAGCTAGGAATTTCCTCCTGGATGGAATGTTATGAACCAGAGTGTGCCTCATTTTCCTTATGGGGAAATGTTGTCTCATACCGACGGACCTCCCTTTGAGGGGAGACACTAGCCCCTGGCAGTCTCACTGTCTGCCTTCTGCACATGTTCATCCATTTGAAATCAGGTTGAGAACACCAGGGACAGCTCAGATGAGGCTGGGAATGCCTAAAAGGGAAACCAGTAGCCCCAGAGCGTATGTGGTCAGAATATTGCAACTCAATGGACCCCAGTACTGCTGTTTTTGCCTTGGGGAGTGAGTGAGTGAGTGATGTTTGTGGATAAGAGCCAATTGTGCGCGTCTCTTCCCGAGTCTGCATTCAGAGATATCCAGTTGTTGCTGTTGTTGTTAGGTGCCCTCGAGTTGGTTCTGACTCATAGCGACTCTATGTACTATAGAAAGAAACACTGCCCTGTCCTGCGCCATCCTCAGAATAGTTGATATGCTTGAGCCCATCATTTCAGACACTGTATCAATCAGTCTCGTTGAGGGTCTTCCTCTTTTTCACTGACCCTCTACTTTATCAAGTATGGTGTCCTTCTCCAGGGACTGGTCCCTCCTGATTACAAGTCCAAAGTATGTGAGACGCAGTCTCGCCTTCCTTGCTTCTAATGAGCATTCTGGTTGTACTTCTTCCAAGACAGATTTGTTTGTTCTTTTGGCAGTCCATGGTATATTCAACATTCTTCGCCAACACCACAATTCAAAGGCGTCAATTCTTCTTCAGTCTTCCTTATTCATTGTCCAGCTTTTGTATGTATATGTTGCAATTGAAAATACCATGGCTTGGGTCAGGTGCACCTTAGTCTTCAAGGTGACATCTTTGCTTTTCAACACTTTAAAGAGGTCTTTTGCAGCAGATTTGCCCAATGCAACACATCTTTTGATTTCTTGACTGCTGCTTCCGTGGGCGTTGATTGTGGATCCAAGTAAAATGATATCCTTGACAACTTCAATCTTTTCTCCGTTTCTCGTGATGTTGCTTATTGGTCCAGTTGTGAGGATTTTTGTTTTCTTTATTAGTCCATACTGAAGGCTGTGGTCTTTGATCTTCATCAGTAAGTGTTTCAAGTCCTCTTCACTTTCAGCAAGCAAGATTGTGTCGTCTGCATAATGCAGGTTGTTAATGAGTCTTCCTCCAATCCTGATGCCCCGTTCTTCTTCATATAGTCCTGCTTCTCGGATTATTTGCTCAGCATACAGACTGAATAGGTATGGTAAAGTGACGAAACCCTGACGCACACCTTTCCTGACTTTAAACCACACAGTAACCCCTTGTTCTGTTCAAACAACTGCCTCTTGATCTATGTACAGGTCCCTCATGAGCACAGTTAAGTGTTCTGGAATTCCCATTCTTCGCTATGTTATCCATAATTTGTTGTGATTCACACAATCGACTATGCCTTTGCATAGTCAATAAAACACAGGTAAACATCTTTCTGGTATTCTCTGCTTTCAGCCGGGATCCATCTGACATCAGCAATGATAGCGCTGACTCCACGTCCTCTTCTGAATCTGGCCTGAGTTTCTGCCAGTTCCCTGTCGATGTACTGCTGCAGCTGCTTTTGAATGATCTTCAGCAAAATTTTACTTGCGTGTGATATTAATGATTTTGTTCAATAATTTCCACATTTGGTTGGATCACCTTTCTTGGGAATAGGCATAAATATGGATTTCTTCCAGTCGGTTGGCCAGGTAGCTCTCTTCCAAATTTCTTGGCATAAATGAGTGAGCACTTACAGCGCTGCATCAGTTCATTGAACCATCTCAACTGGTATGCCTTCAATTCCTGCAGCCTTGTTTCTCGCCAATGCCTTCAGTGCAGCTTGGACTTCTTTCTTTAGTACCGTCGTTTCCTGATCATATGCTACCTCTTGAAATGGTTGAACGTCGACCTTTTCTTTTTGGTACAGTAACTTTGTGTATTCCTTCCATCTTCTTTTGATGCTTCCTGTGTCGTTCAATATTTTTCCCATAGAATTCTTCACTATTGCAACTTGAGGCTTGAATTTTTTTCCAGTTATTTCAGCTTGAGAAATGCTGAGCATGTTCTTCCCTTTTGGTTTTCTATCTCCAGCTCTTTGCATAAGTCATTATAATACTTTACTTTGTCTTCTCGAGCCACCCTTTGAAATCTTCCATTCAGTTCTTTTACTTCATCATTTCTTCCTTTTGATTTAGCTACTTGACATTCAACAGCAAGTTTCAGAGTCTCTTCTGGCATCCATTTTGGTCTTTTCTTTCTTTTTAATGATCTCTTGCTTTCTTCATGTTTGATGTCCTTGATGTCGTTCCACAACTCGTCTGATCTTCAGTCATTAGTGTTCAGTGAGTCCAATCTCTTCTTGAGATGGTCTCTAAATTCAGGTGGGATATACACAAGGTTGTACTTTGGCTCTCGTGGACTTGTTTTAATTTTCTTCAGTTTCAATTTGAACTTGCATATGAGCAATTGATGGTCTGTTCCACAGTCGGCCCCTAGCCTTGTTCTGACTGATGATACTGAGTTTTTCCATTGTCTCTTTCCACAGATGTAGTCTATTTGATTCCTGTGTATTTCATCTGGCGAGGTCCATGTGTATAGTCACTATTTATGTTGTGGAAAAAAGGTATTTGCAGTGAAGACGTCGCTGTTTTTGCAAAATTCTATTATGTGATCTCCAGCATCGTTTCTACCACCAAGGCCATATTTTCCAACTACCGATCCTTCTTCTTTGTTTACAACTTTTGCATTCCAATCACCAGTAATTATCAATGCATCCCGATTGCATGTTCAATCAGTTTCAGACTGCAGAAGCTGGTAAAAGTCTTCAATTTCTTCATCTGTGGACTTAGTGGTTGGTGTGTAAATTTGAATAATAGTCGTATTAACTGATCTTCCTTGTAGGCGTATGGATAGTATCCTGTCACTGACAGTGTTGTACTTCAGGATAGATCTTGAAATGTTCTTTTTGATGATGAATGCAACGCCATTCCTCTTCAAGTTGTCATTCCTGGCATAGGAGACTATATGATTATCTAATTCAAAATAGCCTATACCAGTCCATTTCAGCTCACTAATGCCTAGGATATCGATGTTTATGCGTTTCATTTCACTTTTGACAATTTCCAATTTTCCTAGATTTGTACTTTGTACATTCCACATTCTGATTATTAATGGATGTTTGAAGCTGTTTCTTCTCATTTTGAGTCATGCCACGTCAGGAAGTGAAGGTCCAGAAAGGTTGACTCCATTCACATCATTAAGGTTGACTCTACTTTGAGGAGGCAGCTCTTCCCCAGTTGTCTTTTGAGTGCATTCCAACCTGGGGATGGGGTGGGGCCATCTTCCGGCACTGTATCAGACAATGTTCCGCTGCTACTGATAAGGTTTTCACTGGCTAATTCTTTTCAGAAATAGGCTGCTGGGTCCTTCTTCCTAGTCTGTCTTAGTCTGGAAGCTCAGCTGAAACCTGTCTGCCATGGGTGACCCTGCTGGTATCTGAATACTGGTGGCATAGCTTCCACCATCATAGCAACACACAAGCTACCACAGTACGACAAACTGACAGACACGTGGGGGATATCCAGTTGGTAGCTTGAAATTGGCAATAGTGGGAATTTGGCAAACTCTACAAATCAAGGATTTTATTTTTTTTCAAACTTTTTTTTGTTTCTTTTGTCCCGGTTGGATAATTTCTATTGATCTATCTATCGTCTCTAATCTATTGATGTCATTGAGTGGGTTTATTTTTTTTTAATTTTGGTTATTGTATTTTTCAATTCTAAAATTTTCCATTTGGTTCTTCCTTATATCTTCTACTTCTTTTTTGAGACTTTCTATTTTTCCATTTGTTTCAAGAGTGTTCACGATTGCTTGCAGGAGCATTTTTATAATAGCTGCTTTAAAATTATTATCAGATAATTAGAACATGTGTGCCATCTTGACATTGGTATCTGTTGATTTTCTGTTGTCATGTGAGTTAGGATATTCCTAGTTCTTCATATGCTGAGTATTTTTTGCACTGCATCCTGGCTATTTTGAATATTATGTCACAAAACTCTGGGTCTTATTTAACTCCTATGAAATATGTTGACATTTTAGCAGGCAACCAACCTGGTTAGGTTCAGGCTGCAAGCTCCAACCACCTTCTTTGGGCTGTAGTTCCAACTTCGGTTCAGTTTTCAAAACCTTTGCATTGCTACTCAGATCTGTCCCACATGTGTGCCACCCAGTGGTCAGACTGGAACCTGGGCAGTGATTTATCTTGTACTTTAGTTCTCGAAGTCTTCGACATGGTGATTAGGATAAGATCCACACATGCACAACTCAGAGGTTAGCCTAGTAGTTTATGACCAACTTTATGGAGTCACTTTCCTACGCTCCTCCCTCTCTGAAATCTCCCTGGTACTTTATGTCAGGAGCTTTAGTTCCTCCACTCTGCTATGCATTTCTGTGATTATGCCTACTTCCAGGATCAAGCAGGGGGAGGTCAGAGAGTCCCCCCGACAACCCCCCGCCAAAAAAAGGAGCAATGGGTGTTTGTTCCACATTCTTGGAATCACAGCTCCATCTTTCAAAGGGGGAGGTTTTGGTCCATTCAGGCCACTACTTCCACAAGATTACTTGGCGGTTGGGGCATGAGAGAATAGCAAGGAAAAAAACCTCTTTGACCATTAGGAGTTTATTCTCCTGGTCCTTGAACCAGAACTAGAGGATTTCTCTTGGAGATTGCTCTGTTGACACTAATGCCCAGTTTCAGGTTTCAGTCTGTGTTGTGTTCAGGCTGGGGGGAAACCACAGGGTGGGAAATGGTAAACTCACCATTGATTTGATGATACATTGAATTCTGGTTTTCTTCCCTAATCTGCCTGCTACTATTTACTTTTTAGTGTCCTCAAATAGCTGCTTCATGGATTCTGTCCAGGTTTTGTAGTTGCTTTCAGTGGGAGAGGCAGGATGGAGTGTACTTACTCCATCTTATGTGGAACTGAGAGCCCTTTATTTTTTTTCCTGGAGATCCAGATGGTAAACATTCATCAGTACACCACTGGCTGATTGTACCAAGTGTGGCTATAAGTCAGGAGACTGCTTATGCAATCTTTCACGTTAGTTTTAGACAGGCCTACCATTTTCTATCTATCTGTATGACTTGGAACAATTAGTTTCTCTATCTCTCTGGGCCTCAGTATACTCCTTTGTAAGTTGGGGATAATAATAGTACATACCTCATTGGGTTGTTGTAAGGGTTAGATGAAATAATACAGTACTCAGAACAGTGCCTGGCACAGCAAGTGCTCAGTAAATGGAATCTATATTATTAAAAAACACAGAAAAAATTCTCTGTGTCTCAGTCTACTTCAGAAGCAGAGAGATGTGTATTTAGCCAGGAATAAAAGTCCATAGATGAGGAGGCCTAATGGCAGAGTGGTTTAGAACTTCAGCTTTGGAGCCAGCTGGTAAATCTACGCCTCAGCTACTTACTAGCTATGTGGCGTTGGGCACGTCATTTCACCTTTCTGTGACAACAGTAAAAGGGGTACAATGATAGTGCATACTTCACAGGATTAGTGAGAGGATTAAAAAAGATAATACATGCAAAATGTTCAGTAAATGTTGGTTATTGTTTATGTCATGTCAACTCAGTTTAGTGTGTACTGTGATCTAGATTCTGCAGGACTATTTAATGGATATTGTCTAGATATAGCATCTATGTTGTCATTGGGTGACGTCGAATCGATTCCGACTTCTAGCAACCCCATGTGACAGAGTAGAACTGTCCCACAGGGCTTCCTAGGCAGTAATCTTTACAGAAGCAACCTGCCACATCTTTTGCCCATGGAGTGGCTGGTGGGTTCGAACCACTGACCTTTGAGTTAGCAGCCCGAGTGCTTAACCACTGCACAACCAGGGCCTGTAGATGATCGTATATATAATCTTGAAGTTATTTGGAACTCGCTGACAGCACCTGAGACACTTCTATCCTTGAGACACTGCCCAGCTGCCGGGTCTCTGCAGCACGATGGACCCAGAGCCACTGTCTTGATCTACTGTAAGGAGGAGTGTGGTTAAAACACTTGACCATGCTTACTGGACTACAGTGAAGAGAAATTAATGAGGACACAGTTAATCTCTCCAGATTGACTAAGGGCTCTGTCCCTTCCTGCGTATAGCTATAGTCTTCAGTTCCCTTTAGGTTAATAACTTGTGACTTTTCGGCCTGCCCCTTCCTTGAGCGGGGCTGACAGCTCATCCAGGTTCTGCATGGGAGCAGCATGTGCTTTGTTTCTGCTGCACATGGCTGCTGGAGTTAGAATTAAGAGAAGTGGTTTTGCTGATACATTGTTTTGTGGTTTGTCTAACACCTTCTTTCCAGAGTATCACATTGCCTCTAGTATTCCTCTTTGGGTGTCTTGTATTTTTCATTTTTTCTTCTACAGTCATTTTGATCTTAAAATTTCTCTATGCTCTAAGGATGTTCAGATTTAATTGTAGAGCTTTGACAAAGGGTGTCTCTAATATTTGATATTCACACCATCCACAGCAAAGCTTTTAATGTGATATGTTACTGTTCTATGTGTCCCCAGCATGGTGTAGTGGATAAAGCCCTGCACTGGCAGTCAGAAAAACTGAGGTCAAGCCCTGGATCTGCACCTGACTTCCTTGGAGTCATTCGGCAAGTCATGTCACTTTTCTGGGCCTCAATTTATGTGATTTGAATACATTGTGGGTAGGAGCCACAGTAGCAGAGCAGAGCGAAGGCCATGAGTGACGCAGATGGACGCCAACAACTGCAGAGGGAAACCTTGGTGGCTGGCAAGAGCACACAATGTCCCCTGGGCCCCTGCTAGGGAAACCAAGGGATTTAAGGAGCTGGATTCTAGCCAACCCCACTTGTTCTTTCTCCCTCAGGCAGTTGGAAGCTCTGGAAACACGAGTTCTCTGTGAAACAATGAGACTTGGACCAGATGATTTCTGAGGTCTCTTACTCCACAATTTTGGGATTACCATGGGAGCGTCTGGGTCAAAGCAGGTGCAGGGAAATTACTGAAGCTGCTGCTGTTATGCTTGGGGCCCCAGGCAGGAGGGGAAAAAAAATCTTGTCATTTAATCTAGCAAGTTTTGTTTCCTCATTTCTGAAATGGGGGTAATAATTCCTACTCTGCTTAGTGCTCAGGGTGGCTGTGAGGAACAAATGTGATAATGGCTGTGAATGTGGCCCTGGTAGCACTCCCAAGCAGAAGTAAGCCTTGTTAAGGCCCCATTTGGGAAAAGCTGTTCCTTACCTCATCTTCCTACTCTGGGCGCCAGAATCTTAATTGCAATTGCCAGGCAGGATTCACTCCTGCTAACAGTACTTGAAGGCAGCAAAAAGGCTTAGCTGAAAATGACTCAATGTACGTGAGCATTATATAGAATTTAGTGCAATTTAAACTGAGGCATAATTAGCTATAACAAACTACAGGCCCTATACGTAGGGTTGTAATTTTAATTTCCAGTTTCCTTTTCACTAAGGAATCAGGGAAAACCCTTAGCTCAGTGTGGTTTAGAAATCATTACTATTCTGGTACGTTCTGGGTTTCTATCCTTTCCTCCTTGTCTAAGTCCGACAGATCTTCTTCTGTGCATCCCATGCTGTTTTTATCTCACGCCAAATTGCACTGGAATGAATGCTTTTTTGTACTAGGACCCTCATTAATCGATGCAGCAAATTCAGTCATTCGGCAAACATTTATTAAGGGCTTTTATGTGCCACGCACTGAGCTGGAGTGTGGGGATACGGAGATTTACAAAAAAAAAAATGTTCCTATCCTATAAGAACTTACAGTTTAGCAGGGGAGTCAGACAAATAAACAATTACAGTAGTGAGATCGGTGTTCTGATAATTTCACAAAGGGATCTGGGGGAGCACCCAACATAGTTGGGGGTGTTGGTGGGGTTGGTTCAAGGAAGGCTGCCATCTGAACTGGATGTTGGAGTAGTTGGGGTTTCCATGGAGAAAGGGGTTAGGAGAAGGATTTTCCGAGCAGAGGAAGCAGTATGTGCCAAGGCATTAGTGCATCAAAGAGCATGGCATCTATTGTTGTTGTTTTGCCATCAGGTCGATTCTGACTCATGGCGACCCCATGTGTTGCAGAGTAGAACCGCTCCATAGGGTTTTCTTGGCTATTATCTTTATGCAAGAAGTTTGCCAGGGCTTTTTTCCATGGAGTCACTGGATGGATTCAAACTGCCAACCTTTGGGTTAGCAGCTGATCACAAACCACTTGCACCGACCAGGCTCCTTGATGGCATCTATAGGGCGCTGCAATAGGTTGGTGGACTGGAGAGTAGGGACTGAAAGGTGGAGTGATAGGAGATGAGTCTGGAAGGATAAACAAAGGCTGAATCATGAAGGGCCTTCAATGTCATGCTCAAAGGGAGTGGGAAACTAGTGAAGGGTTTTAAGTAGGGAATCAACATGATCAAGTTTGTGTTTTTAGGAGTGCAGTATAAAAGAGGATTCAAGATGGTCAAGCAGGATGCAGGGAGACCAGTTAGGAAACCATGGCAGAAATCTAGGAGATGGCAAGGAGGTTGGATATCAGGCAGTAGCAGTGGGGTTGGAGACTCAAACTTCATCCTGCTGAGGCAGTAGTGACTGGGCATCTAAGGGCAGTACTGGCTAAGTACTGCAGAGATCAAGGCATATAAGGACTGAGAAAAGGTCCCTGGGTTGTCTCAAAGGAAGTTACTGGTGCCAGGGCTAAGGATATGGGTAGCAGGGAGTGGTGATGGCAGTGCCTTATATGCAGAATCCAGGAGAGCTACAGCAAGGTGCAGTATTGAGGTCAAGTCCATGATAGTTATTTTTTTTGTGTGTCCTTTTGCCATGTATTAAAAGTCACAAACTGGTGTTTGTGTTTTATCTGGCCTATACAACATTCCAAATATTTTGAGTCAACAATTAAAAACCAAGAGAATTTACATTGTATAAATCCAAATTTCTGGCTTCTCTTGAAAAATTCAGAAGCTCTGGCAACACTGGGTCTACGTTTATTCATGGTCACAGTCAGGTGGAGCTGAGTAGCCTATTTAGATGCAGTGCTTTACTCTACAATCTGCCACCAGCCCACCCTTCACACAATGTATGCATACGGGCTCACCCTCAGCCAGTTTCACACTTACTTTGCCTGCCAGGCCCCTGTGACCTTTGAGTTTGTGATCCCAGGTTATCTCAGGCCTTGCTTTAAAGGGGACTTAAGGCAGCTGAATTGTTCATACAGGACGGTCTTTATCATTTTAGTGAAGAGACTAGGTCATCAACTGAGAATAAAGGAAATGAAGGAAGGATGGTAGTCAGGAAGTGACTTGATTTTTAAAATGTTGTCTTGATGACAAACATAACAGGCATTGTGAGCGGCCGTCTAAGATACTCCACTGGTCTCATCCCTTCGGGAGCAAGGGAGAATGAAGAGAACAGGATACAAGGAAAAGATTAGTCCAAAGGACTAATTGTCCACAGCTACCAAGGCCTCCACCGGACTGAGTCCAGTACAGCTAGACGGTGCCCGGCTACCACCACTGACTGCTCTGACCAGGATCACAACAGAGGGTTCTGGACAGAGCTGGAGAAGGATGTAGAGCATAATTCTAACTCACAAAAAAAAAAAAAAAAAAAAAAGACCAGATTTACTGGCCTAAAGGAGACTGGAGAAACCTCGAGAGTATGGCCCCCAGACACCCTTTTAGCTCAGTGGTGAAGTTACCTCCGAGGTTCACTGTTCAGCCTGAGAGTGGACAGCCCCGTAAAACCAAATGAGACTAACGAGGTACAGGAGTCCAGTGACAAGGGCCAGAAGGCAGAAGGGGACAAGGAAGCTGGTGATAGGGAACCCAAGGTTGAGTAAGGATATTGCTGATGTGTTGTGAGATTGTTAACCATTGTCATAGGGCAACATTTGTAGTAACTGTTAAATGAGAAACTATTTTGTTCTGTAAGCCTTCATCTTAAGTGAGAATAACAGCACAATTGGAAGAGCGTAGTCAATGTCACTGAACTGTGTATGTAGAAATTTTTGAAACGGTGTATCTTTGGCTATGTGTATTTTCACCAAAAAAAAAAAAAGGTTGAGAATTTAGAGGGTTAATATGTTGTGGGGTTGTTAACCAATGTCATAAAACAACATGTGTACTACTGTTTCATGAGAAACTATTTGTTCTGTAAGCGTTCACCTGAAGTACAATAAAAAAAAAAAACATAACAGGCATTAACAAAAAAAGTCTTCAAATGTGGAACCTTCTCAAAGGCTTTTTATAAATCTTTCCTTATTGCTCGGTGTTGTGATTGTCTCTTTACATGGATCTCTTCCCCACTCATCTTGTGAAACTCTTGTGGTTAGGCCTTGTGCCTTTTTCTTGGCCATGGGTTTGAAACATAGAAGGTGCTGATCTGTTGAAAGGAAGAAAAAATGGGGGAGGGAGAAGACTGTTTCTCAGGGTTGTTGGGGGACCAGATGAAATAATGTAGGTCAAAATATACATCTAGCCTAGCACATATTAGACACTCAAATAAAATTTTCTTTCCTGCATATAAAAGTGCATAAAGTAGTCCTTGGTATGAGCAGACACTCAGTAAAAGCTGGTTTTCTTCATTCTATCTTCTCTTTCTCTGATACCCAATACCTCCGTTTCTGCGAACTGCGCCTTTGACCACGATAGCAATGCTTTGACGTGCAGTCTCTCCCACTCAGCACGACACTTGCTAATATATTCAAACTACTGAAAGTATATTACAAGCCTACTACATGTACAGGCACTGCAAGGACCCCAGAAGTAAGACCTGGTTCCTGCCTCTTGCTCTTTACATGGTAGTGGGATTAGACATATATAATCAAGGAGCTATACTAAAAGCAAACTATTTTGTGTGCCTCTGCCATTCAAAGGAGGGAGAAGCCCCATGAGGATGGTGACTTCTTGGAGGAGGTGATACCAAAGATGTCATTGACAAGGCTAAGGTTTTAGCCTGTGGAAGAAGGAAGGCTGCTGAGGCAGTTCTCTGCCTGCAGGAAAAGTTTCATTTGGAATTGTGCCTAGTTGTCAAAGGCTTTTTGAAAGTGTAAATCAAGTCGACACACTGGTTCCTCCTTTGCCAGCAGGTTTAGCTATCCTTTTAGAGAACCCTATAGATGAATGATGCAAAGGCAAACTGAAACCCCAAAGTAATGACACTTAACTAGGTCATGACACCAGACTTATCTGAACTATTGAACTGACATCATTTCTTTGCTTGGAATTGAACACGTTTTCAGCAAATATTCATTGAGCATCTATTATGTGCCAGGAACTGGCACTGTTACAAGATATTGGGCAAATAAAGCTGAATAAGATATGGGCCCCACCCTCAAAGAACTTCTAATCTATCGAGACTGATGTGGAAACTGTCTCATGTGCTAAGTGGTCTAATAGGGATCTGATCAGAATGCTATGAATGGGCAGAGGTGGAAGTGATGCACTGTATCTGTAGAGTGAGTGAGAGAAAGTGTCGCAAAAGAGGTGACATTTTTAGTGGGCCTTGGGGGATAAGTAAGATTTCTCATGGCAGAGAAGGGGTAAGGGAGGGCATTAACTTTAATCAGAGCCAGGAGCTTTACACAACCTTGTGATTCACGTTTTATTATTTCCATTTTGCAGATGAGGAAACTGAGGCCCAGAGAGACCAAGTGACCCATCTAATGTCACACAGCTAGTCAGTGTCAGAGTTAGACTTTGAACTCAGACTTCTCTGCTTCCACTATATCAAACTGCCTTCAAGGGGAAGAAGCAGGGGCTGGTGGGGATGTGCAAAGGCATTCTAGGCAGAAGCAAAAGTTTTGCTGGAGATTGATAGGATTTGGATCAGCAGAACCTCACTTCAGCTATGATAGTGGCTGCCTGATTTTGGAGCACTTTAGGGATGATTATCTCCTTTTAGACCTGCCTTTGAAATTGAAGTTGGTCATTGTCTGATTACATTAGCTATAACGTTTAGTTCAGCAAACATTTATTGACTGAATTGGCTACAGCACAAGGGATTCCGGCTGTTTGACCATCTTCACAATCATTTGTACAGTGATAGATTGGAACTATTTTCAGATGGTTCATTTGAGCTCTTCAGTTAGCCAATGTCACCAGATGGATGATGCCATTTCCTGGTTCTTACAGACAGAGAAACATGGCCTGAAAGTCAAGGCTGAAAGAACTTATTTTTCAAGAAGTATTTTTCGTGAAAGTACAAAATGTTATATATTGAATAGCGACTTTAAATCCTTTCTTGAATAAGAGATGTTTTAAATAGATAGTATACAGACAGAGAAGATAATAGGAAAACATCACTCTCTCCCCATACCTGCATATATTCGTCTATGCATACATGAGTAATTAACGAATTAGAATTTATACAGTGTCTTAATTGATAAAAATGACCCCAAAGCAAAATCTACCATACTAGCTCCCACCACTCTTAACAAAAACTTTCCCTTTTTCTCCTTTGAGCAAGGGAGATATGTTTGGCTAAGGACCAATGAAGTTCTTAGTAGAAAGAAAAATTATATAACCCCCACCCTTTTGCCGATGGGAACAAACTTAGCCAAATATTAGTAGGCAGAAACCTCAGTGCTATAGGTAGCATAGCTGAGGTTCCACAGTGGTGTCATACAACTAAAGAACCTCCCTACATGCTTCTGAGTTAAAGCTTTGGTGTTGTGTGTACGTGTGTGAGCACACATGTGTATTTGTGTGTGTGTGCATGCACATGTCCCCCAAATTGCCAAGCATTCTCAATCCCTTATCTAAAATAATTCTCAACTATATCCCTTCCTTTCTGTTTTACAAGCCGTCATCCTAGCCCAAATAATCGCAATCGCTCACTTGAACTACTGCAATAGCTTTTAACTTGTTCTGTGTCTGTAGTTGTTAGGTACTGTCATGTCAGTTCCAACTCATAGTGACTCCATGTACAACAGAATGAAACACTGCCTGGTCCTGCGCCATCCACACAATCATTGCTATGCTTGAGCCCATTGTTGCAGCCACTGTGTCAATCCATCTCATTGAGGGTCTTCCTCTTTTTCACTGACCGTCTATTTTACCAAGCATGATGTCCTTCTCCAGGAACTGGTCCATCCTGACATCATGTCCAAAGTATGTGAGACGAAGTCTTGTCATCCTTGCTTCTAAGAAGCATTCTGGCTGTACTACTTCCAAGACAGATTATTCATTCTTATATTAGTCCATGCTATATTCAATATTCTTTGCCAACACCATAATTCAAAGGCATCAATTGTTCTTTGGTTTTCCTTATTCACTGTCCAGCTTTTGTATGCATATGAGGTGACTGAAAACACCATGGCTTGGGTCAGGCGCACTTTAGTCCTTAAAGTGACATCTTTGCTTTTTAACACTTTAAATAGGTCTTTTCCAGCAGATTTGCCCAATGCAATGCATCATTTGATTTCTTGACAAACTGCTTCCATGGGCGTTGATTGTGGATCCAAGTAAAATGAAATCCTTGACAACTTCAATTTTTCTCCATTGATCATGATGTTGCTTATTGGTCCAGTTGTGAGGATTTTTGTTTTCTTTATGTTGAGGTGTAATACATACTGAAGACCAGTCTTTGATCTTCTTCAGTAAGTACTTCAAGTTGTCTTCACTTTCAGCAAGCAAGGTTGCATCATCTGCATATCACAAGTTGTTAATGAGTCTTCCTCCAATTCAAATGCTGCATTCTTCTCCATATAGTCCAGCTTTTCAGATTATTTGCTCAGCATACAGATTGAATAAGTATGGTGAAAAGATACAACCCTGATTCACACCTTTCTTGACTTTAAATCATGCAGTATCCCCTTGTTTTGTTTGAATGACTACCTCTTGGTCTATGTACAGATTCCTCATGAGCACAACTGAGTGTTCTGGAGTTCCCATTCTTCACAATGTTTTCCATAATTTGTTAAGATCCACAAAGTCGAATGCCTTTGCATAGTCAATAAAACACAGGTAAACATCTTTCTGGTATTCTCTACTTTCAACCAAGATCCATCTGACATCAGCAATGATATCCCTTGTTCCACATCCTCTTCTGAATCCGGCTTGAATTTCTGGCAGTTCCCTGTCAATGTACTGTTGCAACCGCTTTTGAATGATCTTCAGCAAAATTTTACTTGTGTGTGATACTAATGATATTGTTAGATAATTTCAGCATTCTGTTGGATCACCTTTCTTTGGAATGGGTGCAAATATGGATCTTTTCCAGTCAGTTGGTCAAGAAGCTGTCTTCCAAATTTCTTGGCATAGACGAGTGAGTACTTCCAGTGCTGCATCTATTTTTTGAAACATTTCAATTGGTATTCCTGCAGCCCTGTTTTTCACCAACGCTTTCAGTGCAGCTTAGACCTCTTCCTTCAGTACGATCAGTTCTTGATCATATGCTACATCCTGAAATGGTTGAACATTGATCAATTCTTTTTGGTACAGTGACTCTGTGTATTCCTTCCATCTTCATTTGATGCTTCCTGCGTCATTTAATATTTTCCCCGTAGAATCCTTCAATATTGCAACTCGAGGCTTGAATTTTTTCTTTAGTTCTTTTAGCTTGAGAAATGCCGAGCATGTTCTTCCCTTTTGGTTTTCTAACTCCAGGTCTTTGCACTTTTCATTATAATACTTTACTTTGTCTTCTCGAGCTGCCCTTTGAAATCTGCTGTTCAGTTCTTTTACTTCATCATTTCTTCCTTTTGCTTTGGCTACTCTTTGTATGACACAGTACGACAAACCGACAGATGTGTGGGGATTCTGTGTCTAGCTCTCATCAAATTTATCCATGCATAGCTGCTTAAAAACTAAACATTATTTCCATCATCCCAACTGTGTTTTTTCAATGAAAACTGATTTTTTATTTTTTCTGATTAGATAACCAACATGTTTATTGTAAAAAACAAAAAACAAAAATCAAGTACAGAAAAATAAAAGGAATAAAATAAAAAATCACCAGAAATTTTACTACCCTGAGATAATTACCATTAATATGTTGGTTACCATCCCTTCATCCATCTCTCTTAGGCATTTACACACATACAATTTTACAGTTTTTGGCTGTTTGTTACCTTCCATTGCATAACTAATGTAACAACTGGGTGTTATTGTGAATGTATTTGTTTCCATTATATTCCACACTTCCTTTTGCTTGTATAGTAGAAGAAATCTACTGGTTTTTGTGTATAGACATCATTCATTATCAGAATCTATTCAGTGCCTAAAAACATGTTGGCTAACATGTTTTCTAAAAACAGGAGTCTATAAGCATTTGTTTATGCAATTCTGGGACACAGTTTCTGAGAGTAGGTTGCAAAAAGACTGTGGCTTTCTGCTTGCCTCTCTCCCTCTCTGAACACTTGCTCTGGGGAAGCCAGCTGCCCTTTTGTTGAGTAGCCCTGTGGAGAGGCCCATGTGGCAAGGAGCTGATGTCTCCAGCTAATAATATCCAATGAGGATCTGAGGTCTTGCCAGCAGCCATGTCAGTGAGCTTGGAAGTGGCTCCTCCCCTAATCAGTCCTCTAAGCGACTGCACCTCTGGCTGACACCTTGACTGCAGCCTTTTGAGAGATCCTGAGCCTGAGGTTTCCGGATAAACCACAACCAGATTCCTGCTCCACAGACACTGTGAGAAAATAAATATTTGTTATTTTAAGCCACTCAGTTCTGGGATAATTTGTTATGCATCTGTCTTAGGCTGGGTTCTCTAGAGAAGCAAAACCAATAAAGCATATAAATATATATATATATAGGTTTACATTAAGGAAATGACTCACCCGGTTGCAGAGGCTGGAATGTGGGTCAGGCTGGAGGCTTCTCCTGATTCACATAGCTTCAGGGGCTGGTGAACGCAAGATTGGCAAGTCAGACTGCAGGGCTCTGGCTAACAGGCTGAGAAGACTGACAAATCCCAAGATTGGCAGGCAAGACGGCAAGTTAGCTGCTAGCTCAAGCCCAAGAACTGGAGGTCAGACGAATAGGAGCCAGCTGCAGGATCCAGTGTGAGCAAAAGCCCACAAGCCTTTACAGAAAGTCCACTTATATTGAATGCAGGCCACACCCCCAAAGAAATTCCCTTTCAAATGATTGGCTACTCACAGCCGATCCCATCATGGAGGTGATCACATTATATCAAATCTCATCATGGAGGTGATCACATCATTATACGACTGCCGAACTACATCATAACTGCCAAACCACTGAGAATCATAGCCCAGCCAAACTGACACACAACCTTAATGATCACAGCATCAATTGATAAATAGATAAGCACCGTGAGGACAGACACCTAGACTGATTCACCACTCTCTAGCTCATAGCACAATGCATAGTGCAAAGCAGGCTTTCAACAAACATTTGTTGAATGAATGAATGGCTAACTGGATAGATGTATGGATGAAAAGGCCGAGAATGGTCCTTTTCCCAACTCTGTCACATTTTGTCATCCAGATCCCAAAGGAGGTTAAATTATGCCTAGCATCTCACAAAATCTCTTATGAAAACAGTTGCAATTCACTTCTGACCCACTTCTCTAACTACAAGGCCTAAAATGAGGCCAGAGGACCAGAGAGGAGACTAACACTGTACCACCTCTCCCTCTTCCACCAGAGAGACATTTTCTCCCAGAGTATCTTGGTCTGCAGAGAATTCCCATCTCCATTTAAGAAGCAGGATTTTGTTTAACATCTGCACAAAATGGTTCATTTATTTTTTCTTTCTCAGAATAAAGGAAGGATCTGCTTAAAAGAACATTGGCAACTTCACCATTCACTAGAAAGAAACTGCTTGCAGCTTGGAAATGACATTTTGTTGTTATTTTTTTCCCAAGCTTCTACCCATTGAGATTTAAAAAAAATATCTTAAGGGTTTGGATTTCCACTTGAGCCCCGTTGGCACGGTGCAGCCCATTGACCTCCAGGCTACCAATCAACTGCCCTGGCTCAGTTTCTCCCCAATCCCTGTGAGAGGAAAGGCACTTAGACAACACCAAATATCAAAAAAAGAAAAAAAAAAGACGTTAAAAATGAAGGCTAATTCATGTTATAAGATCTGGCTGTTATCACCTGGAAAAGACATATTAAAATTTCAAGTGGTCACATTTTCTCCTTACTGTGAAAATGAAGGTCAAATAATTACTTAAGTGAATTTTTTATTCAACACTTTTCATTGGTCCTCTTCATAAATAGCAAAAATGACATGAATAATTCCAACCCATTTCATATGTTAGTAGCTACAAACTTCTGTAGCTTAAACTTGCTATCTAAATTGTACATCTGTGTTCTAACTTCATACAGATGCAACATTTGAATGTTTTTTTTTTCCTCTCCAAGATAAATTTGTGAACATGGCATTCCAGGTTTGTTTACATTGAAATTCAGAACTTAATTCAGCTTTTTGTAGCGTCTACTATATGCACATGTTTCTTGTCTTTAGGAGTTTATAATCCGGCAAGATTTATAAGAAATGTGATAATAATATTTTTTATTGAGTGCTCAGTAGTGCCACCACTGTGCTAAGCCTTTTCCTGGATTACCTCCTTTAGTCCTCACAAGGACCTATTAACTAGGTACTACTGATATCTTAATTTTACAGATAATAAGGGAATTGAGTCTTGGAGAGGTCAAGAACCTTGCTCAAAGTGGATCACAGAGTTTATAATGGTGGTGTTGGGAATAAAGCCTAGGTTAAGTCGATTCTGGAGTTCTTAGCTGACAACTACAATACAAAGTTTATTAAAGGTGACTGTGGTATGAAAACCTGCTGGGTAGCCTCCAAGAAACCAAAGTTTGTGGGTCCCTTGGGTAGGGTAATAGAGAGTAGGGTTACAGGGTTGACACTCTAAGGAACGATGGAAGGGCATCACCAGGTGTGGAGCCTGAGGCTTAATTTTACTCAAGGCTGGAAACCTCACCTGGCTTGGATACAGTGAGGACTGACAGATTGATGGCTCTCTTTTGATTCTACAGAAGATTGTGTATGACTATTTTAAGTCAGTAGCGATTTAACTGATTAATCCCAATAACAAATAAGACAAAACAGAATGTGGTAAGTAGCATAAGAAGGCTTTATATAAAATGCCATTGGAGTTCAGGTACTACAAAATAAGAGTAATAGAAGCTCACATTTCCAGCATGCTTACTCTGTGTCAGGCACTATGCTAAGCGTTTTATGTGCATTCCAGAGTATTAATTCTGGAATTAAGCCAAGTGGGGGTCACTACTTACTAGCTGTGTGGCCTTAAGGAGGTTAACTAACCTATTGATCCTCCATTTCCTCATCTTTAAAGTGGGGATAAAAATGGAACCTATCTCATAAGGTTGCTGTGAGGATTAAATGAGATAATGGTTGTAAAATGTTAGAACAATGCCAGATACATAATTAAGTGCACAATAAAGTACACAATAAATATTCTCTGTGGGAGAGAGCAAGGGACTTCCCATAGTACTTGGAACAGGGGCTCGGAACACTTTTTTCTCCTAACTATTGAAGGGGAAGGATGAGCCCAGAAGGAGGGAGGTCTTGGGAACACCCAGGCTGGAAACATCTGGGTTACACTGGGGGAGGGGTAAGGATAGATTTGTAGGAGTGTAGTATACATAGGAAGACTAAAGTTAACAAAGCTGCTGGAAGAAAATCAAGGAAAAAATTCCCTTTTAATCAATCCAGTCAATGATGAATGTACGCTTCCTCTCACTGTTGCTTTTTTTTTTTTTCTGTTTCTCTCACAGTTTGGTTCTGTTTTTTAGCAATTGTGCTGCTGGGTGAGTGCCTCCCCCCACACCGGTTTATATTTTATTATGACATATTGCAAGATTGGAGAAAGGCATAGAGAAAAACATAAACAGCTATGTGCCCACCACCTACTTCTGTCAAATCTTAATATTTTGCCACGCTTTCTTCACTTCTCTTTATTTACTTGTGTGTGTTTTCTTTTAGAAACAAAACATTATAGATACAATTGAAGCCCTCTGGATACTTCTCCCCAATCCCATCCTCCTTCCTTCTTTCCAGTCTGTGAATTATGCCCCATGGATTTGTGCAATAGGAGTCAAGGATCCTAAATTAGGTGTTTCTCATTCCTGTATACGCTTTAGTACTTTTAACACCTATGAATGTATTCATAAAACAGTATTGTTTTACATTTTTAAAACGTTGTCAAACTTTATTTTTAAACCCTGTATTTAACCTTCTGCAACTTGCTTTTTCTGATCACTGCTGTGTTATTGAATTCATTCATGCAGATACATGGAACTTTATTCATTCATTTCACTGCTGTAAAATGAAATTCCGTTTTGTGAATAAGCCACAATTTATCTTCTCTTCTGTTGATGGATATTTAGTTTCTTTCTTTCTTTTTTGCTATTGCTGTAATGAACATTTTTATACATTGTGCAAGAGTTTCTCTAGGATATATACCTGAGTGGAATTTGGTATCTTCAACTGTATCAGATATTGACAAATTTATCTCCAAAGTTATCGTACTAGTTTGCACTTTCACCAGCGGTGTATGAGAGTTAACATTGTTTCACATCTTCATCAACAATTGGTAAAGTCAGATTTTATAATATTTGCCAATCTGATGGCTAGGGCCACCAGTTGTCTGTCAGTTGGTTGTACTGTGGTGGCTTGCATGTTGCTGTGATGCTGGAAGACATGCCATTGTGTTTCAAATACCAGCAGGGTCACCCGTGGTGGACAGGTTTCAGTGGAGCTTCCAGACTAAGATAGACTAGGAAGAAGGATATGGCAATCTACTTCTGAAAAAAACTGGCCAGTGGAAACATTATAAATAGGAGCAGAGCTTTATCTGATACAGTGTTTGAAGATGTTCCCCTCAGGTTGAACCAAACCCCCAAAACCAAACTTGTTGCCGTCCAGCCCATTCCAACTCATAGCCACCCTATAGTACAGAGTAGATCTGCCCCCATAGGGTTTCCAAGGAGCGAGTGGTGAATTCAAACCGCTGACCTTTTGGTTAGCAGCCATAGCTTTTAACCACTGTGCCACCAAGGCTCCCTCAGGTTGGAAGTCACTCAAAATATGACTGAGGAAGAGCTGCCTCCTCAAAGTAGAGTCGACCTTAATGATGTGGATGGAGAAAAGTTTTCTGGACCTTCATTTGCTGATGTTGCATGACTTGAAATGAGAAGAAACAGCTGCAAACATCCATTAATAATGAGAACATGGAATGTACAAAGTATGAATCTAGGAAAATTGGAAATTGTCAAAAATGAAATGGAATGCTTGAAGATCAGTATCTTTGGCATTAGTGAGTTAAAATGGACTAGTATTGGCCATTTTGAATTGGACAATCATAGGGTCTACTATGCCAGGAATGACAACTTGAAGAGGAATGGTGTTGCATTCATCATCAAAAAGAACATTTCAGGATCTATCCTGAAGTACAACACTGTCAGTGGTAGGATAACATCCATACACCTACACGGAGGAGCAGTAAGTATGACTGTTATTCAAATTTACACACCAACTGCTAATGGCAAAGATGAAGAAACTGAAGATTTTACCAACTTCCACAGTCTGAAATTGATCAAAGATGCAATCAAGATGCATTGATAATTACTGGTGATTGGAATGTGAAAGTTGGAAACAAAGAAGAAAGATCAGTAGTCGTAAAATATGGCCTTGGTGATAGAAACGATGCCAGAGATCACATGATAGAATTCTGCAAGACAAACGACTTCTTCATTGCAAATACCTTTCTCCAACAACATAAACAGCGACTATACATGTGTATAGTCGTCTGTCAGTTTGTCGTACTGTGGTGGCTTGTGTGCTGCTGTGATACTGGAAGCTATGCCACCGGTATTCAAATACCAGCAGGGTCACCCATGGCAGACAGGTTTCAGCTGAGCTTCCAGACTAAGACAGACTAGGAAGAAGGACCTGGCGGTCTACTTCTGAAAAGAATTAGCCAGTGAAAACCTTATGAATAGCAGGGGAACATTGTCTGATATAGTGCCAGAAGATGAGCCCCTCAGGTTGGAAGGCACTCAAAAGATGACTGGGGAAGAGCAGCCTCCTCAAAGTAGAGTCAACCTTAATGATGTGGATGGAGTCAAGCTTTCAGGACCTTCATTTGCTGATATGGCATGACTCAAAATGGGAAGAACAGCTGCAAACATCCATTAATAATGAGAATGTGGAATGTATGAAGTATGAATCTAGGAAAATTGGAAATAGTCAAAAATTAAATGGAATGCATAAACATTGCTATCCTAGGCATTAGCGAGCTGAAATGGACTGGTATTGGCCGTTTTGAATCAGATAATCATATGGTCTCCTATTCCAGGAATGACAACTTGAAGAGGAATGGTGTTGCGTTCATCATCAAAAAGAATATTTCAAGATCTGTTCTGAAGTACAACGCTGTCAGTGACAGGATAATATCCATACGCCTACAAAGAAGACCAGTTAATACGACTATTATTCAAATTTACGCACCAACCGCTAAGGTCAAAGATGAAGAAATTGAAGATTTGACCAACTTTCGCAGTCTGAAATTGATTGAACATGCAATCAGGATGCATTGATATTTACTGGTGATTGGAATGCGAAAGTTGGAAACAAAGAAAAAGGATCAGTAGTTGGAAAATATGGCCTTGGTGATAGAAACAATGCCAGAGACTGCATGATAGAATTTTGCAAGACCAATGACTTCCTTTTTTTTTCAAATTTTTTTATTGTACTTTAGCTAAAGGTTTACAGAACAAATAATTTTTCATTAAACAGTTAGTACACGTATGGCCCTATGACAATGGTTAACAATCCCACTACATGTCAACACTGTCACTTCTCAGTCTTGGGTTCCCTATCACCAGCTTTCCTGTCCCCTCTTGCCTTCTAGTCCTTGTCCCTGGACTGCTGTGCCTCATTAGTCCCATTTGGTTTTACGGGGCTGTCCACTCCCAGGCTGAACAGTGAACCTCGGAGGCAGCTTCACCACTGAGCTAAAAGGGTGTCTGGGGGCCATACTCTCGAGGTTTCTCCAGTCTCCTTTAGGCCAGTAAATCTGGTCTTTTTTGTG